>NC_057797.1:564722268-565073432 GCF_018294505.1 Triticum aestivum | reverse complement strand
TGTTCTAGTATCGAGTTGTAATCATTGAGTTGTAAATAAATAGAAGTGTGATGATCATCATTAATAGAGCATTGTCCCAAAAAAGGGGGAAGGCCAAATAAAAAAGAAGAAGAAAGGTCCCAAAAAAAGAAAAAAAATGAGAAATAAAAAAGGGACAATGCTACTATCCTTTTTCCACACTTGTGCTTCAGAGTAGCACCATGATCTTTATGATAGAGAGTCTCTTGTTTTGTCACTTTCATATACTAGTGGGAATTTTTCATTATAGAACTTGGCTTGTATATTCCAACAATGGGCTTCCTCAAATGCCCTAGGTCTTCGTGAGCAAGCTAGTTGGATGCACACCTACTTAGTTTCTTTTGTTGAGCTTTCATACATTTATAGCTCTAGTGCATACGTTGCATGGCAATCCCTACTCTTTGCATTGACATCAATTGATGGGCATGTCCCTAACCCGCTGATTAGTCGCGCCGATGTGAGACTTTATCCTTTTTTGTCTTCTCCACATAACCCCTATAATTATATTGTATTCCACCCATAGTGCTATATCCATGGCTCACGCTCATGTATTGCGTGAAAATTGAAAAAAGTCTGAGATTACTAAAGGATGAAACAATTGCTTCGCTTGTCATCGGGGTTGTGCATGATGAGAGAATTCTTGTGTGATGAAAATGGAGCATGACCAAACTATATGATTTTGTAGGGATGAACTTTTTTTGGCCATGTTATTTTGAGAAGACATGATTGCTTAGTTAGTATGCTTGAAGTATTATTATTTTTATGTCAATATTGAACTTTTGTCTTGAATCTTTCGGATCTGAATATTCGTGCCACAATAAAGAAAATTACATTGAGAATTATGCTAGGTAGCATTATACATCAAAAATTCTATTTTTATCATTTACCTACTCGAGGACGAGCATGAATTAAGCTTGGGGATGCTTGATACGTCTCCAACATATCTACAATTTTTGATTGTTCCATGTTGTTATATTATCTATTTTGGATGTTTAATGGGCTTTATTACACACTTTTATACTATTTTTGGGACTAATCTACTAACCCAAGGCCCAATGCAAATTGCTGTTTTTTGCCTATTTTAGTGTTTCATAGAAAAGGAATATCAAACGGAATCCAAACGGAATGAAACCTTCGGGAGAGTTATTTTTGGAACAAACGTGATCCAGAGGACTTGGAGTAGACGTCAAGAAAGGAGCGAGGAGGCCACAAGGCAGGGAGGCGTGCCTGCCCCCTAGGCGCGCCCCCACCCTCATGGGCCCCTCGCAGCTCCACCGACCTACTTCTTCCTCCTATATATATCCATATACCCCGAAAACATCCAGGGGAACCACTAAACCTTATTTCCACCGCCGCAACCTTCTGTACCCAAGAGATCCCATCTTGGGGCCTTTCCGGAGCTCCGTCGGAGGGGGAATCGATCACGGAGGGCTTCTACATCAACACCATAGCCTCTCCGATGATGTGTGAGTAGTTTACCACAGACCTTCGGGTCCATAGTTATTAGCTAGATGGCTTCTTCTCTCTCTTTGGATCTCAATACAAAGTTCTCCTCAATCTTCTTGGAGATCTATTCGATGTAATTCTTTTTGCGGTGTGTTTGTCGAGATCCGATGAATTGTGGGTTTATGATTAAGTTTATCTATGAACAATATTTGATTCTTCTCTGAAATATTTTATGTATGATTTGTTATCTTTGCAAGTCTCTTCAAATTATCAGTTTGGTTTCGCCTACTAGATTGATCTTTCTTGCAATGGGAGAAGTGCTTAGCTTTGGGTTCAATCTTGCAGTGTCCTTTCCCAGTGACAGCAGGGGCAGCAAGGCACATATTGTATTGTTGCCATCGAGGATAAAAAGATGGGGTTTATATCATATTGCTTAAGTTTATCCCTCTACATCATGTCAGCTTGCCTAATGCGTTACTCTGTTCTTATGAACTTAATACTCTAGATGCATGCTAGATAGCGGTCGATGTGTGGAGTAATAGTAGTAGATGCAAAATCGTTTCGGTCTACTTGTCGCGGACGTAATGCCTATATAAATGATCATTCCTAGATATTCTCATAATTATGCACTTCTCTATCAATTGCTCGACGGTAATTTGTTTACCCACCGTAATACTTATGCTATCTTGGGAGAAGCCACTAGTGAAACCTATGGCCCCCGGGTCTATTTTCCATCATATAAGTTTCCAATCTATTTTATTTCGCAATCTTTATTTTCCAATCTATATAATAAAAATACCAAAAATATTTATCTTATTATCTCTATCAGATCTCATTCTCATAAGTAACATGAAGGGATTGACAACCCCTTTATCGCGTTGGTTGCGAGGTTCTTTTTTGTTTGTGTAGGTGCGAGGTGACTTGCGTGTAGTCTCCTACTGGATTGATACCTTGGTTCTCAAAAACTGAGGGAAATACTTACGCTACTTTGTTGCACCACCCTTTCCTCTTCAAGGGAAAACCAATGCAGTGCTCAAGAGGTAGCAAGGCACCGGGCGCGCCTTCCTATGCGAGGGAGGGAGGCGCCCCATCTACGAGCATAGGTCCTGAGGTGGTACCACTGGAAACGCCACTCTCCTGAGGCCCCGGGTGGAGTAGCTGCTTCTTCTTCTTGGGGATGGCCTCAGGAGGGTATAGGGTGCCTTCGTTGTCGGGGTTTTCGACTGCTGAGCTCGGTGCGGTAGTTGTCACACTGGCCAAAGGTGACAGGGAGGCGAACCTGCCCTATCGGGGTGGTGGAGCCATCGGTCACTCCTGAGAAAGGCTTGGTAGGCTGTAGCTGATCGTATGGCACCTGAAGGTTGTCGAACGTCTCGACGGACATGACATTGAGCCCTGCGCCACCGTCGATGAGGGTCTTAGTGACTTGAACGCTGCTGATGATGGGTGAGCAGAGCATCGGAAGGACGACGGCGGTCGCCGCGCACTTGAGCCAGTCCGCCGAGCTGAAGGTGATGGCGTACTTGGACCACCTGAGTGGGCGTGTGGCTTCGAGCCTGGGAAGGGCCGTGTTCACTTCTCGAGCAAACTGCTTGAAGATACGCTGAGAGGCTGGGGCTTGAGCGCCACCCAAGATGCAGGCGATGGCATGAGGCTCTTGGAAGCCCCCAGCCCCCTCGTGAAAGGATCGAGAAGAGGTGTCTAGAGGGGGGGGGGGTGATTAGACAATATGTACCAAAAGTTGCACTTTTTAATTACTTTAAGTTGAAGTGGAGTTTTGGCACAAGTTTAACAAGCACAATACATATCAAGCAAGCATGCAAAGAGTATATGAGCAGCGGAAAGTAAAGCTTGCAACTTGCAAGAATGTAAAAGGATGGGATTGGAGTGTGCAAACGCAATTTGGAGACACGGAGATTTTTGAGACGTGGTTCCGATAGGTGGTGCTGATACGTCCATTTTGCATCATGCTTTTATATCAATATTTATTGCATTATGGGCTGTTATTTCACATTATGTGACAATACTTATGGCTATTCTCTCTTATTTTAGAAGGTTTACATAAGGAGGGAGAATGCCGGCAGCTGGAATTCTGGGCTGGAAAAGGAGCAATTATTAGAGACCTATTCTGCACAACTCCAAAAGTCCTGAAACTCCACAGAACACCTTATAATAAATAATGAAAAATCCTCACCAAAGATGAAGACCAGGGGGCCCACACCCTTCTCACGAGGGTGGGGGGCGTGAAACCCCCCCTAGGGCGCGCCCCCTACCTCGTGGGCCCCCCTGGTGGCTCTCCGATGACCATATTCTCCTATATGAAGTCTTTCGTCGAGAAAAAAAAAGAAGCAACCTTTCGGGACGAAACTCCGCCACCACGAGGCGGAACCTTGGCGGATCCAATCTAGAGCTCCGGCAGAGCTGTTCTGCCGGGGAAACTTCCCTCCCGGAGGGGGAAATCATCGCCATTGTCATCACCAACACTCCTCTCATCGGTAGAGGGCAATCTCCGTCAACATCTTCATCAGCACCATCTCATCTCAAAACCCTAGATCATCTCTTGTATCCGATTCTTGTCTTCAAGTCCAGGATTGGTGCTAGTACGTTGCTAGTAGTGTTAATTACTCCTTGTAGTTGATGCTAGTTGGTTTAATTGGTGGAAGATCATATGTTCAGATACTTTATGCATATTAATACCCCTCTGATTATGAAGATGTTTATGCTTTGTGAGTATTTACGTTTGTTCCTGAGGACAAGGGAGAAGTCTTGGTATTAGTAGTTGTCGGTGTCAAAACCGGCGGATCTCGGGTAGGGGGTCCCGAACTGTGCCTCTAGGCCGGATGGTAACAGGAGGCAAGGGACACGAAGTTTTACCCAGGTTCGGGCCCTCTTGATGGAGGTAAAACCCTACGTCCTGCTTGATTAATATTGATGATATGGGTAGTACAAGAGTAGATCTACCACGAGATCAGAGAGGCTAAACCCTAGAAGCTAGACTATGGTATGATTTGTATGTTGTGATTGTTGTCCTACGGACTAAAACCCTTCGGTTTATATAGGCACCGGAGAGGGTTAGGGTTACACAAGGTCGGTTACAAAGGAGGAGATATCCATATACGTATTGCCTAGCTTGCCTTCCACGCCAAGTAGAGTCCCATCCGGACACGAGACGAATTCTTCAATCTTGTATCTTCATAGTCTAACAGTCCGGCCCATGGAGATAGTCCGGCTGTCCGGAGACCCCCTAATCCAGGACTCCCTCAGTAGCCCCTGAACCAGGCTTCAATGACGATGAGTCCGCCGCGCAGTATTGTCTTCGGCATTGCAAGGTGGGTTCCTTCTCCGAATACATCACAGAAGAATTTGAATACGAGGATAGTGTCCGACCCTGCAAAATAAGTTCCACATTCCACCGCAGAGAGAATAATTTTTCCGCAGATCTAATTTGCTGGCTTGTTTTGGCAGCATGACATTATGTCATGGCCCGGTGATTATTCGAACCGTTTCTTTTAACCAGCTCCACACATAACGCGAGGCGGTTTCTTGACACGTCTTGCCGAAGCGGAGATCGTGTTCCCCTAATTACGGGATTCTCATTAATGCGGTCGTGGGTAACCCAACCGTGTCTAGGACTCCTAGATTATAGGCAAGTCCCAAACGGCTACGGAGAGGACGCTTGATATTCACCCTCTTTATAAGGGGACAAGGTTTTTGCTTTTTCCCTCTCGTGCTCAATCGAACCCTTCCCCCGCCTCGAGTTCTAACACCCAAAGCCCAGGTTAGGTGCTCCGGATCTTCAACCATGTCCGGATCCAGCCTTCAAGGCCGATGGACGCCCTCCTCCGTTACGGAAGAGGACATTAAGAAGTTGAGGGAGGCCAGATATCTGACCGCCGAGGTTTCGCATCGGCTGCCTGCTCGAGGGCAGATCGTCCCTACTCCCGAACCCAACGAGAACGTTGTGTTCGTCTCCCACTTCCTCCGAGGTCTAGGCCTCACTCTGGATCCTTTCGTCAGGGGTTTGATGTTCTATTACGGGCTAGATTTCCACGATCTAGCTCCGGACTCCTTTCTCCACATCACGACATTTATTGTCGTGTGTGAGGCCTTCCTCTGCGTTACCCCTTAGTTCGGCTTGTGGCTCAAGACCTTTGAAGTAAAGCCGAAGATGATCGAGGGGCAACATGCAGCGTGCGGAGGTGCATCAATAGGCAAGATGGCAGGAGCTCCATGGCCGAAAGGTTCCTTTCCAGAGGTGTCCGAATTATGGCAACGGGAGTGGTTTTATGTCACGGCTCCCAGAAGTGCCAAGTGGGCGGCTGCCCCGCTTTCCGTTCAGGCTCCCCACCATAACTGATGTCATGGATTAGCAGGGGTTTGAGCTGGGGTCCAGCCAAGGACGTTCCTATACTGCAAAGCCGCATCCGAGATCTCTTCGAGGGAGATTTTAATTTGGTTGCGGTAATACAAGTTATGCTGGTTCGTCAAGTCCAGCCTTGCAAACGCCGGCCCCTTCGCTTATGGGAGTTCAACCCAGAGGGACCACGTGCCATTCAAAGTTTCCTCGGCCTGACGCACGAGGAGATGTACAAGTCATTCTCCGGACCTCAAGTAGAATGTCCGGATATTACCGAGGACGCGGGCCTGAGTAGTAACCGCGTCATCGAACAAGTAAGAAACCCTCTAGCCGAACACACTGTCTTTTATTCGAAGTTATTTCTGAGAGTTTGCTTTTTGACCAGGACTGGCTAACAAAGGCGAAGATGATTCGGTGTTTGGACCTCCTCCCCAAGGGTTTGGAAAATCCGGTATTGGAAAAGATGCTCGAGGTCGCACCTTGCCCGGAGCCCTTGAAGGAAGATACCAGGGGGGGATAATACGGGCGGACGCGGGCCCCCATCGCCGCCCGTTCCAACCGTGGGAACGAGCGTCTCCACGAAGGAGGACGACAGGGGGAGGAAAAGGACTGCTTCCGAGGATCCGGAAGCTGAAGCCTCCAAACGGGAGAAGAAGTCTCCCATAGAGGGTCCTGCCTCGGGGGGTGCTTTTGCCGCACAAAGTCCACGGGGGGATCAGCCCTCCAACGAGTCGTAAGTGATCCAAAATACTTTAATAGTAAAGGTATGCTATCTTTTTTCTCTGAGAAAATAACCACCGCATATATCTTGCAGTTCGGGCCTTAGCCCCTCTCAAATGAGCTCGTCTTCGGGGGATCTTCTTCCAGAGATGATGGAGAGCGAAACGCCTCCCCCGGACTCCTCCGCTCCAGAAGCGGGCGACCCCGAAGTGTCGTCACGGAGGGCCTCTCCGGATCCGGTGAGGCCAGAAGATAATCCCGTAGACCCCCGAAGTCCCCAGTGTCCGGCTCCCGAAGAGAGCATACAAAAGAGTCCGGCACCGTCTGGTGTGCGGTCGGACGTTCTGAGGGAGTTGGTGGGGCGAGCGGCCATCTCAGAAGAACACCGTATGCTGATGGGTACGGTGATGGAGAGAATCTCGTCCGCCGAAAGCGGATTACATGAAGCCTTTATGAGTCTACTGACGGGCTTTGAGGTACGTGAGATAATATGTGATAGTACTGCACATGTTAGGTGTGCCCTGTGTAGATAGTAGCCCCTGAGACTCTGGTTGTCGTCGAGAACGGCGGCGAACAGAGGATCATATTCCCAGGCAATAACCAGACTGCCCCTATGTGCAGGTGGTGGAAGCTCCGGTGGCTAGCCGGACTAGTGAGTTTGCCAAATTAAAACGGCAACTGGATGCGGCAGACGCCGACATCGAGCTTGTTAACAAGAGGCTTGACGAGGCACAGGGTAAGTGTTATTATCCGGTGAACGCCACATAGTAAGAGCAGCATAATGCCAGTATCTTTAATATGTTGTGACTGCAGATGGAGCTGCCACCGTGGAAGCCTTGCGGGCGGAACTTGCCCGAGCCAAGGAACAAGCGAGGATTAGTAATGCGGCTGCTTTGAAGGCGGCCGAAGAGTTGAAAGCCGAGAAGGCCGCACATTGCGAGAGCCAGGAGAAGATGGCCAAGATGGCCGTAGAATTAAAAGACACTGCCGACCGTTGCCGGGTCCTTGAGAAAGAAAACCGAGCGAAGGCAACGGACCTTGAGAAGGCCGCGGCGGCGGACAAAGACACCCGTTCTGCTATGAGAGCGAAGAAGGAGGAGCTGCGGGAAGCCGGGGATATTGCGGCTGGGAAACCCTTCATGTTACGGAGGAAGTTCGGAGATCCACGGTATGCCCCTCTGGATCGGCTGTGGAGTTCGGCAGATGCGTATATGGATTTGGCGGCGAGCGCTGCCGATGCGGCCAAGTACTTCCAAGGTCAGACAGATCGTGAAGTGGACAAGCTGTTCTGGACGCAATTCCACGTTCCAGAGCGTCCGCTTTCATTGACTGACCAGCTAGCCGAATGGGCCGAACTGAATAGGTTGTCCGGACTCGCCATGAGGTCTGTTGTGGATCAGCTATGGCCGGAAAGGCCAAAGCCGAACAGCTATTTCAGCTTAGTGCAGCAGTTCCTTGATGCGGTGCCGCGCATTAATGCGATGAAGAGGTCGGCGTGCATAGAAGGCTCGCGGATGGCCCTTGCCCGTGTTAAAGCATACTGGGCGGAGATGGACGCTACCACTGTTGCGGCGCAGGGTTCGGCCATAGGCCGGGTGGCTGCCGAGCACTATTTCGAGGAGGTTCTCGAGGGTGCTCGTTTGATAGAGGCCCAGTGCTCGAAAAATATTATGTTTGAGTGATATGTATTCTCATTGTAAGCACAATGCTTTTATGAATTTTTATAAGGTTATTTTTATACTTTTGCCTGAAAGTAGTATGATGCCTCCTGTGCGGCCGTTTATGTATACCTGTGTATAACCTGAAAGATTGCAGCCGTCGGCTTCAACCCCCACGCATAGAATGCGGGGGTGCTCGCAAAAAACGCGTGTTCACACTTAACCCAACGTCTTGGTCCTATTAAGGAGGTGATAGCGTAGCGAGCGAGGCAACCGGACTATAATGCTTTAACACTTTCACTTAGCCATAGGAGTTTGACAGTGGGGCTACTAGATAGCCCCTGGTGGCTCCGCACTCTCCCGATCGCGGGGTGCGTACATGCCTGGCCGGAAAACGGCCCTTCGTTAAGGCGGAGGAATTCTAACATTCCGATAGGTCACCGAGTGGTTGACCAGTCTCACGCTATATCATGACAGTCAGTTTTCGGCTTTCTCTACTGAGGTGCTCGTCCGGATGAACCAGGGCACAATCGCAGTAGTTCTCCTGGTGCTACCTTAGCCGGTAAAGCGGAACGTAAGGCACCAAAACACAGGAGCCGGGCAAACCCAACATTTGACCAAAGACAATGATTCGGAGCTGATGCATATAAGGCCAAACTCGCGACGCCGAACACTCCCTAAGGTATTCGGTCTTTATGGTATAAACCGGGCCTAAATAGTGCCCTTCGTAAGAAGCCCCTTGTGTCCAGGTACGTGCATTATTCTGACGTGGCCACATGCCAAGACGTCAGCATCCTTCTCAACTGTGCTGAGAATTCGGTGGATATGTATCAACAAGAGACAGTAAAAAAGGTTTACGCAGGGTCTTAATCTAAAAAGAATCCTTGGAGCGGGTCCCTGCTGCACGTCTGCGCCTGTGTCTCCGTTGTGCCGTATCCTGGACGGGTGTAGCACGATGATCATCTGTAAAAGAGAGGAACTTAGGTGAAAAAGTTGTCGTGCAAAAGGATAGTTTTTAAAGGAACCAAGTATAATTCAAGATGAGTAAAAATTGCCACTTGTCTGCGCGCGTTGAGCCCCTTGTATAGGGGTGTGACCATTGATCCGGTATGAATTACATATACCTGTGCCGGACTCGTCTAACCGTGTCCGAGGTCTTGACGACCTGTTAAATGCTTTAGTTAGTGAGACCGTTTTTAGTGTGCGGCTGCCAAGGCAGCCGCACTCTCTTCGGCGCGCAAAGATCGCTTAATACTTCCATTTACTGTAATGATGCCACGTGGTCCGGGCATCTTGAGTGTGAGGGAAGCGTAGTGCGGTATTGCATTAAAGCGAGCGAAAGCTTCGCGTCCGAGTAGTGCTTGATAGCCACTTTGGAACGGAGCGATGTGGAAGGTTAAATGTTCGCTACGGAAGTTATCGGGGGAGCCGAATATAACTTTTAGTAGCAGGGAGCCCGTGCAATGAGCCCCTGGGCCTGGCGTTACTCCTTTAAAGGTAGTATTGCTATGGCAAATTTTTGTTGGGTCTATCCCCATTTCGCGGATTGTATCCTGATATATCAGGTTTAGACTGCTGCCACCGTCCATCAGGACTCGTGTGAAGTGATATCCGTCAATTATTGGGTCTAATACCAGGGCAGCCCATCCTGCACGCCGGATACTTGCTGAGTAATCACGATGGTCGAAAGTGATCGGTTGAGACGACCAGTGGCAGGACTCCGCGGTGATAGGCCCTTGGGCATATTGTTCTGGGAGTGCCGTTTTGTTTCCTCCCTTGATCACGTGTAACACGTTTACTGTTTTGACTTCTGGTGGAAATATCTTTTGTTCCCCAGTGTCTTGCTTGAGAGGCTCATCCTCGTCCTCGCTTGGTGTATCCTCCCCTTTGTGTACGGCGTTGAGCTTACCGGACTGCTTGAAGACCCAACATTCTCTGTGGGTATGATTAGCAGGTTTACCAGGGGTGCTATGGATCTGACATATTTGGTCCAGAATTTTGTTTAGGCTGGACAGTTCGTCTCTGGCGCCTTTAGAGGGCGACTTTTGCTGACCTGGCCGAGAGCTTTTGAATCCGGCGTTTACTGCTGTGCTCTTCGTGCTGTCTTCTTTGTTCCGGCGTTTGTTACTGCTGTTGCACCGTGATTTCCCGTTTCCATCTCTAGCTTCAGATGTACTGGGGTCGCTAGTGCTGCATCTGGCTAGCCAGCTGTCCTCACCCGCGCAAAAGCGGGTCATGAGGCTTGTTAATGCTGCCATTGTTCTCGGCTTTTCTTGGCCGTGGTGTCTAGCGAGCCATTCGTCACGGACGCTATGCTTAAAAGCTGCCAGGGCTTCGGCGTCTGGACAATCGACAATTTGGTTCTTTTTAGTAAGAAACCTGTTCCAAAGTTTTCGGGCTGACTCTCCGGGCTGTTGAGTTATATGGCTCAAATCGTCCGCGTCCGGAGGTTGGACATAAGTCCCTTGAAAATTTGCCTGAAAAGCGTCTTCAAGCTCTTCCCAGCTTCCTATGGAGTTTTCGGGGAGGCCTTTAGGCCAGTGACGAGCTGGCCCTTTGAGCTTGAGGGGTAAGTACTTGATGGCGTGGAGATCATCTCCTCGAGCCATATGGATATGGAGGATATAATCCTCAATCTAGACCCCAGGGTCTGTTGTTCCGTCGTATGCCTCTATGTTTACGGGTTTGAATCCCTCTGGAAATTCATGGTCCAGCACCTCATCGGTGAAACATAGGGGGTGTGCGGCACCCCTGTATCTGGGTGTACCGCGTTGTTCGGATGTTTGTTGTGTTACGTTGTATGCCGGGGCGCACTTGCGTGGTCCATAGATGGATCTGGTTGCGCCGTCCTTTTGGTGCGAGCCCTCGCATGGATCGCGTATTGGCTTGTGAGTGGCGTTGTTTGCCGCTCGATGTTGGCCGTGAGGTCGTCTATCCGGCCAGGTGGCTGTTTTGATTTTTGGTTGTGGGGGGTCTGAGGCCTCCTCATCGAATTTGGGTAGCAACTTCCGCTTTGGGTAGCTCTTGGTGGGGCGATTGTCGTCGTACCTCGCTGCTGTGTTGAGTACTTTACTCCATCTGATTTGGAGTGTGTCTTGCGCAGCCTTGAGCCTTTGCTTCTGCTTTTTCAGACTCCTCGCGGTGGCAACAAGCCTTTGACGGGCATTCTGCTGCTCCGGGTGCCCGTCCGGCATTATGTTGTCCGGACTATTATCTTTGACAGAATTGGTTTGTTCGGTTTGATTCTCCGTATTCTCGTGGTCCGGCAATGGTTCGCCCTGCTCCAACGCTGGGTCTATATGATCGTTATTTCTGCCAAGGCGGGATTTGGGGCGGCGCTTGCGCGACCGCTTTGACTGCTTCTCGAGGGAACAAGCCTTCGGTGCGTCCTTTCATTTCTCGTCGTCGTCTTCTTTTGGTGTGTCCACCATGCATACGTCATATGATGAAGTGGACGTCCAGCGCCCTGTGGGCGGTGGTTCCTCTTCGCCTCCCGCATCGTCGTCCATACCGTCGATGTCTTCGGAGTCGAAGTCGAGCATGTCGGTTGAGTCATTGACAGTGGCTATTAAGTGGGTGGTGGGTGGGCGTCGAATTTCTTCGTCGTCCGAATCCCAATCCTGTTGGCCATAATCTGGCCAGGGCTTTCCTGACAAAGAGAGAGACCTTAGTGAATTCAGAATGTCGTCGAAGGGCGAGTGCTGAAAGATATCCGCGGCAGTGAATTCCATGATCGGCGCCCAATCAGATTTGATTGGCAGGGGCGCGGGCGGTTCGGAGTCAGAAAAAGAGTCCGGCACCCTGGAGTCACGGGCTGCGCAGAGGATTATGCTGGTGTTCGGCTCGATCGCCATTGAGACTGCAGCCCTGAGGCGGTGTCTAACCACCCGTCCTCGATTGGCGTAGTTGGCTCCGAACTAAGGGTGGGAGCTGATGCGGGCGCGGCTTCCGGGGTATTGTTCGGCGGCAGAGCTAGGTCATACCCATCGTGACAGTGCGGCGCGCTCGGCTGTGGCTCGAATCCGTCGAAGATCAATTCTCCGCAGATGTAGGCCGTGTAGTTCAAACTTCCAAATCTGACCTGATGGCCAGGGGCATAGCTTTCAATCTGCTCCATATGGCCAAGCGAATTAGCCTGCAGTGTAAAGCCGCCGAATATGAAGATTTGTCCGGGGAGAAAAGTCTCACCCTGGACCGCATCGCTATCGATGATAGTAGGAGCCATCAAGCCTAACAGCGACAACACAGAGAAACTCTCAATGAAAGCACCAATGTCGGTGTCAAAACCGGCAGATCTCGGGTAGGGGGTCCCGAACTGTGCGTCTAGGCCGGATGGTAACAGGAGGCATGGGACACGAAGTTTTACCCAGGTTCGGGCCCTCTTGATGGAGGTAAAACCCTACGTCCTGCTTGATTAATATTGATGATATGGGTAGTACAAGAGTAGATCTACCACAAGATCAGAGAGGCTAAACCCTAGAAGCTAGCCTATGGTATGATTGTATGTTGTGATTGTTGTCCTACGGACTAAAACCCTTCGGTTTATATAGGCACTGGAGAGGGTTAGGGTTACACAAGGTCGGTTACAAAGGAGGAGATATCCATATACGTATTGCCTAGCTTGCCTTCCACGCCAAGTAGAGTCCCATCCAGACACGAGATGAAGTCTTCAATCTTGTATCTTCATAGTCTAACAGTCCGGCCAATGGATATAGTCCGACTATCTGGAGACCCCCTAATACATGACTCCCTCAGTAGTCATGTGAATTTGGCATTCGTTCGATATTTTGATGAGATGTATGTTGTCTAGCCTCTAGTGGTGTTATGTGAACGTCGACTACATAACACTTCACCATTATTTGGGCCTAAAGGCATTGGGAAGTAATAAGTAGATGATGGGTTGCTAGAGTGACAGAAGCTTAAACCCTAGTTTATGCGTTGCTTCGTAAGGGGTTGATTTGGATCCATATGTTTCATGCTATGGTTAGGTTTACCTTAATACTTTTGTTGTAGTTGCGGATGCTTGCAATAGAGGTTAATCATAAGTGGGATGCTTGTTCAAGTAAGAACAACACCCAACCACCGGTCTACCCACATATCAAATTATCAAAGTACCGAACACGAATCATATGAGCGTGATGAAAACTAGCTTAACGATATTCCCATGTGTCCTCGGGAGCGCTTATCCTTATATAAGAGTTTGTCCAGGCTTGTCCTTTGCTACAAAAAGGATTGGGCCACCTTGCTGCACTTTATTTACTTTTGTTACTTGTTGCTCATTACAAATTATCTCATCACAAAACTATTTGTTACCACTTATTTCAGTACTTGCAGAGAATACCTTGTTGAAAACCGTTTATCGTTTCCTTCTGCTCCTCGTTGGGTTCGACACTCTTACTTATCGAAAGGACTACGATAGATCCCTATACTTGTGGGTCATCAAGACTCTTTTCTGGCGCCGTTGCGGGGAGTGAAGCGCCTTTGGTAGGTGGAATTTGGTAAGGAAAAATTTATATAGTGTGCTGAAATTTACTGTCACTGGTTACTATGGAAAGTAATCCTCTGAGGGGCCTGTTCGGGGTATCTTCACCCCGACCACTAGAGCAAAGAGTTGCGCCTCAACCTACTGAACCTATTGAAAATGAAATTCCTTATGAGTATCCTTCGAGTATAATAGAAGAACTGCTAGCTAATCCTTTTACAGGAGATGGAACAAAGCATCCTGATGAACACCTAATATATATATGTGGATGAAGTTTGTGGATTATTTAAGCTTGCAGGTATTCCCGATGATGTTGCTAAGAAGAAGGTCTTCCCTTTATCTTTGAAGGGAGACGCATTGACATGGTATAGGCTATGTGATGATATGGGATCATGGAACTATAGAAGATTGAAATTGGAATTTCATCAAAAGTATTACCCTATGCATCTTGTTCATCATGATCGCAATTATATATATAATTTTTGGCCTCACGAAGGAGAAAACATCGCTCAAGCTTGGGGGAGGCTTAATTTAATGTTATATTCATGCCCCAATCATGAGCTTCCAAGAGAAACAATTCTTCAAAAAATTTATGCTCGACTTTCTGAAAATAATCGCACCATGCTCGATACTTCTTGTGATGGCTCTTTTATGATGAAGACTATTGGATTTAGATGGGATTTATTGGATAGAATTAAACGCAACTCTGAAGATTGGGACCTCGACAATGGTAAGGAGTCAGGTATGACACCTAAGTTTGATTGTGTTAAATCTTTTATGGATACCGATATTTGCCGTAAGTTTAGCACTAAATATGGACTTGATTATGAGATAGTAGCTTCTTTCTGTGAATATTTTGCTACTTATGTTGATCTCCCTAAGGAGAAGTGGTTTAAATATCATCCTCCCATAGAAGTAAAAGTAGCTGCACCTATTAAAGTTGAAGAAAAGACTGTCACTTATAATGATCCTATTGTTCCTACTTGTTATGTTGAGAAACCACCTTTCCCTGTTAGGATAAAGGATCATGCTAAAGCTTCAACTGTGGTTCGTAAAAGCAATATTAAAACATATACACCTCCTGAGCAAGTTAAAGTTGAATCTAATATTGCTATTGTAAAAGAGCTCTTGTCTGATAATATTGATGGGCATGTTATTCAGTTCTTCGGTGAAACTGCTAGAATTGCTAAACCTTGTGCTAAAGATAAACATAGACCTGTGGTAGGCATGCCTGTTATTTCTGTTAAAATAGGAGATCATTATTATCATGGCTTATGTGATATGGGTGCTAGTGCTAGTGTTATACCTTATGACTTGTATAAAGAAATCAAGCATGAAATTACACCTGCTCAGTTAGAAGATATTGATGTCACAATTAAACTTGCTAATAGAGATACTATTTCAGCAATGGGAATTGTTAGAGATGTTGAAGTCTTGTGCGGGAAAACTAAATATCCTGCTGATTTCCTTGTTCTTAGTTCTCCACAAGATAGCTTTTGTCCCATTATATTTGGTAGACCCTTCTTGAATACAGTTTATGCTAGGATAGACTGCGAAATGAATGTTGTTACTATTGGCTTGGATGATATGACTCATGAGTTTAATTTCTCTAAATTTAGTAAACAACACCGTGAAGAAGAATTGCCTAGTAAGGATGAACTTATTGGTCTTGCTTCTATTGCCGTACCTCCTACTGATCCTTTAGAACAATATTTGCTAGACCATGAGAATGATATGTTTATGAATGAAAGAAGGGAAATAGATGAAGTATTCTTTAAACATGAGCCTATGCTAAAACACAATTTGCCTGTTGAAATCCTAGGGGATCCTCCTCCACCTAAGGGTGATCCCATGTTTGAGCTTAAACCGTTGCCTGATAATCTTAAATATGCGTATCTTGATGAAAAGAAGATATATCCTATTATTATTGTTGGGTTTCGTAGTAATTTCAAAAAATTTCCTACGCACACGCAAGATCATGTGATGCATAGCAACGAGAGGGGAGAGTGTTGTCTACGTACCCACGCAGACCGACTGCGGAAGCGTTGACACGACATAGAGGAAGTAGTCGTACGTCTTCACGATCCAACCAATCAAGCACCGAAACTACGGCACCTCCGAGTTCGAGCACACGTTCAGCTTGATGACGATCCCCGGACTCCAATCCAGCAAAGTTTCGGGGAAGAGTTCCGTCAGCACGACGGCGTGGTGACGATCTTGATGTACTACAGCAGCAGGGCTTCGCCTAAACTCCGCTACAGTATTATCAAGGAATATGGTGGCAGGGGGCACCGCACACGGCTAAGGAATAGATCACGTGGATCAACTTGTGTGCTCTAGGGTGCCTCTACCTCAGTATATAAAGGACCAAAAGGGGGGAGGCTGGCCAGCCACAAGGGGCGCGCCAGGAGAGTCCTACTCCCTCTGGGAGTAGGATTCCCCCCGCCCCCCAATCCTAGTTGGAATAGGATTCCTCGGGGGGGGGGGGGGAAGAGAGAGAGGGGGCCGGCCACCTCTCCTAGTCCTAATAGGACTAGGGGAAGGGGGGAGGCGCGCAGCTCACCTTGGGCTGCCCCTTTCTCCTTTCCACTAAGGCCCACTAAGGCCCATATGGTTCCCGGGGGGTTCCGGTAACCTCCCGGTACTCCGGTAAAATCCTGATTTCACCCGGAACACTTCCGATATCCAAACATAGGCTTCCAATATATCAATCTTTATGTCTCGACCATTTCGAGACTCCTCGTCATGTCTGTGATCACATCCGGGACTCCGAACTAACTTCAGTACAACAAAATGCATAAACTCATAATATAACTGTCATCGTAACCTTAAGTGTGCGGACCCTACGGGTTCGAGAACAATGTAGACATGACCGAGACATGTCTCCGGTCAATAACCAATAGCGAGACCTGGATGCCCATATTGGCTCCTACATATTCTACGAAGATCTTTATCGGTCAGACCGCATAACAACATACGTTGTTCCCTTTGTCATCGGTATGTTACTTGCCCGAGATTCGATCGTTGGTATCCAATACCTAGTTCAATCTCGTTACCGACAAGTCTCTTTACTCGTTCTGTAATACATCATCCCGCAACTAACTCATTTAGTTGCAATGCTTGCAAGGCTTAAGTGATGTGCATTACCGAGAGGGCCCAGAGATACCTCTCCGACAATCGGAGTGACAAAACCTAATCTCGAAATACGCCAACCCAACATCTACCTTTGGAGACACCTGTAATGCTCCTTTATGATCACCCAGTTATGTTGTGAAGTTTGGTAGCACCCAAAGTGTTCCTCCGGCAAATGGGAGTTGCATAAGCTCATAGTTATAGGAACATGTATAAGTCATGAAGAAAGCAATAGCAACATACTAAACGATCGGGTGCTAAGCTAATGGAATGGGTCATGTCAATCAGATCATTCAACTAATGATGTGACCTCGTTAATCAAATAACAACTCATTGTTCATGGTTTGGAAACATAACCATCTTTGATTAACGAGCTAGTCAAGTAGAGGCATACTAGTGACACTTTGTTTGTCTATGTATTCACACATGTATTATGTTTCCGGTTAATACAATTCTAGCATGAATAATAAACATTTATCATGATTATAAGGAAATAAATAATAACTTTATTATTGCCTCTAGGGCATATTTCCTTCAGTCTCCCACTTGCACTAGAGTCAATAATCTAGATTACACCGTAATGATTCTAACACCCATGGAGCCTTGGTGCTGATCATGTTTTGCTCGTGGAAGAGGCTTAGTCAATGGGTCTGCAACATTCAGATCCGTATGTATCTTGCAAATCTCTATGTCTCCCACCTGGACTAGATCCCGGATGGAATTGAAGCGTCTCTTGATGTGCTTGGTTCTCTTGTGAAATCTGGATTCCTTTGCCAAGGCAATTGCACCAGTATTGTCACAAAAGATTTTCATTGAACCCGATGCACTAGGTATGACACCTAGATCGGATATGAACTCCTTCATCCAGATTCCTTCATTTGCTGCTTCCGAAGCAGCTATGTACTCCGCTTCACATGTAGATCCCGCTACGACGCTTTGTTTGGAACTGCACCAACTGACAGCTCCACCGTTTAATGTAAACACGTATCCGGTTTGCGATTTAGAATCGTCCGGATCAGTGTCAAAGCTTGCATCAACGTAACCTTTTACGACGAGTTCTTTGTCACCTCCATATACGAGAAGCATATCCTTAGTCCTTTTCAGGTATTTCAGGATGTTCTTGACCGCTGTCCAGTGATCCACTCCTCGATTACTTTGGTACCTCCCTGCTAGACTTATAGCAAGGCACACATCAGGTCTGGTACACAGCATTGCATACATGATAGATCCTATTGCTGATGCATAGGGAACATCTTTCATATTCTCTCTATCTTCTGCAGTGGTCGGGCATTGAGTCTTACTCAATTTCACACCTTGTAACACAGGCAAGAATCCTTTCTTTGCTTGATCCATTTTGAACTTCTTCAAAATTTTGTCAAGGTATGTGTTTGTGAAAGTCCAATTAAGCGTCTTGATCTATCTCTATAGATCTTAATGCCTAATATGTAAGCAGCTTCACCGAGGTCTTTCATTGAAAAACTCTTATTCAAGTATCCCTTTATGCTATCCAGAAATTCTATATCATTTCCAATCAGTAATATGTCATCCACATATAATATCAGAAATGCTACAGAGCTCCCACTCACTTTCTTGTAAATACAGGCTTCTCCGAAAGTCTGTATAAAACCAAATGCTTTAATCACACTATCAAAGCGTTTATTCCAACTCCGAGAGGCTTGCACCAGTCCATAAATGGATCGCTGGAGCTTGCACACTTTGTTAGCTCCCTTTGGATCGACAAAACCTTCTGGTTGCATCATATACAACTCTTCTTCCAGAAATCCATTCAGGAATGCAGTTTTGACATCCATCTGCCAAATTTCATAATCATAAAATGCGGCAATTGCTAACATGATTCGGACAGACTTAAGCATCGCTACGGGTGAGAAGGTCTCATCATAGTCAATCCCTTGAACTTGCCAAAAACCTTTTGCGACAAGTCGAGCTTTGTAGACAGTAACATTACCGTCAGCGTCAGTCTTCTTCTTGAAGATCCATTTATTCTCAATTGCTTGCCGATCATCGGGCAAGTCAACCAAAGTCCATACTTTGTTCTCATACATGGATCCCATCTCAGATTTCATGGCTTCAAGCCACTTTGCGGAATCTGGGCTCACCATCGCTTCTCCATAGTTCGTAGGTTCATCATGATCTAGTAGCATGACTTCCAGAACAGGATTACCGTACCACTCTGGTGCGGATCTCGCTCTGGTCGATCTATGAGGTTCAGTAGTATCTTGACCTGAAGTTTCATGATCAACATCATTAGCTTCCTCACTAATTGGTATAGATGTCGCAGAAACAGTTTTCTGTGATGTACTATTTTCCAATAAGGGAGCAGGTACAGTTACCTCGTCAAGTTCTACTTTCCTCCCACTCACTTCTTTCGAGAGAAACTCCTTCTCTAGAAAGGATCCATTCTTAGCAACGAATGTCTTGCCTTCGGATCTGTGATAGAAGGTGTACCCAACAGTCTCCTTTGGGTATCCTATGAAGACACATTTCTCTGATTTGGGTTCGAGCTTATCAGGTTGAAGCTTCTTCACATAAGTATCGCAGCCCCAAACATTAAGAAACGACAACTTTGGTTTCTTGCCAAACCATAGTTCATAAGGCGTCGTCTCAACGGATTTTGATGGTGCCCTATTTAACGTGAATGCGGCCGTCTCTAAAGCATAACTCCAAAACGATAGCGGTAAATCAGTAAGAGACATCATAGATCGCACCATATCTAGTAAAGTACGATTACGACATTCGGACACACCATTACGCTGTGGTGTTCCGGGTGGCGTGAGTTGTGAAACTATTCCACAATTTTTCAAATGTACACCAAACTCGTAACTCAAATATTCTCCTCCACGATCAGATCGTAGAAACTTTATTTTCTTGTTACGATGATTTTCCACTTCACTCTGAAATTCTTTGAACTTTTCAAATGTCTCAGACTTCTGTTTCATTAAGTAGATATATCCATATCTGCTTAAGTCATCTGTGAAGGTGAGAAAATAACGATATCCGCCACGAGCCTCAATATTCATCGGACCACATACATCGGTATGTATGATTTCCAACAAATCTGTTGCTCTCTCCATAGTACCGGAGAACGGTGTTTTAGTCATCTTGCCCATGAGGCACGGTTCGCAAGTACCAAGTGATTCATAATCAAGTGGTTCCAAAAGTCCATCAGTGTGGAGTTTCTTCATGCGCTTTACACCGATATGACCTAAACGATAGTGCCACAAATAAGTTGCACTTTCATTATCAACTCTGCATCTTTTGGCTTCAACATTATGAATATGTGTATCACTACTGTCGAGATTCATCAAAAATAGACCACTCTCCAAAGGTGCATGACCATAAAAGATATTACTCATATAAATAGAACAACCATTATTCTCTGATTTAAATGAATAACCGTCTCGCATCAAACAAGATCCAGATATAATGTTCATGCTCAACGCTGGCACCAAATAACAATTATTTAGGTCTAATACTAATCTCGTAGGTAGATGTAGAGGTAGCGTGCCGACCGTGATCACATCGACTTTGGAACCGTTTCCCACGCGCATCGTCACCTTGTCCTTTGCTAGTGTCCGCTTATTCCGTAGTCCCTGTTTCGAGTTGCAAATATTAGCAACAGAACCAGTATCAAATACCCAGGTGCTACTGCGAGCTCTAGTAAGGTACACATCAATAACATGTATATCACATATACCTTTGTTCACCTTGCCATCCTTCTTATCCGCCAAATACTTGGGGCAGTTCTGCTTCCAGTGACCAGTCTGCTTGCAGTAGAAGCACTCAGTTTCAGGCTTAGGTCCAGACTTGGGTTTCTTCTCCTGAGCAGCAAGTTGCTTGCCGTTCTTCTTGAAGTTTCCCTTCTTCTTCCCTTTGCCCTTTTTCTTGAAACTAGTGGTCTTGTTAACCATCAACACTTGATGCTCCTTCTTGATTTCTACCTCCGCAGCTTTCAGCATTGCGAAGAGCTCGGGAATAGTCTTGTTCATCCCTTGCATATTATAGTTCATCAGGAAGCTCTTGTAGCTTCGTGGCAGTGATTGGAGAATTCTGTCAATGATGCAATCATCTGGAAGATTAACTCCCAATTGAATCAAGTGATTATTATACCCAGACATTTTGAGTATATGCTCACTAACAGAACTGTTCTCCTCCATCTTGCAGCTATAGAACTTATTGGAGACTTCATATCTCTCAATCCGGGCATTTGCTTGAAATATTAACTTCAACTCCTGGAACATCTCATATGCTCCATGACGTTCAAAACGTCGTTGAAGTCCCGATTCTAAGCCATAAAGCATGGCACACTGAACTATCGAGTAGTCATCAGCTTTGCTCTGCCAGACGTTCATAACATCTGGCGTTGCTCCTTCAGCAGGCCTGGCACCCAGCGGTGCTTCCAGGACGTAATTATTCTGTGCAGCAATGAGGATAATCCTCAAGTTACGGACCCAGTCCGTGTAATTGCTACCATCATCTTTCAACTTTGCTTTCTCAAGGGACGCATTAAAATTTAACGGAACAACAGCACGAGCCATATATCTACAATCAACATAAACAAGCAAGATACTATCAGGTACTAAGTTCATGATAAGTTTAAGTTCAATTAATCAAATTACTTAAGAACTCCCACTTAGATAGACATCCCTCTAATCCTCTAAGTGATCACGCGATCCAAATCAACTAAACCATAACCGATCATCACGTGAGATGGAGTAGTTTTCAATGGTGAACATCGTTATGTTGATCATATCTACTATATGATTCACGTTCGACCTTTCGGTCTCCGTGTTCCGAGGCCATATCTGCATATGCTAGGCTCGTCAAGTTTAACCTGAGTATTCTGCGTGTGCAAAACTGGCTTGCCCCCGTTGTAGATGGACGTAGAGCTTATCACACCCGATCATCACGTGGTGTCTGGGCACGACGAACTTTGGCAACGGTGCATACTCAGGGAGAACACTTCTTGATAATTTAGTGAGAGATCATCTTATAATGCTACCGTCAATCAAAGCAAGATAAGATGCATAAAAGGATAAACATCACATGCAATCAATATAAGTGATATGATATGGCCATCATCATCTTGTGCTTGTGATCTCCATCTTCGAAGCACCGTCATGATCACCATCGTCACCGGCGCGACACCTTGATCTCCATCGCAGCATCGTTGTCGTCTCGCCAATCTTATGCTTCCACGACTATCACTACCGCTTAGTAATAAAGTAAAGCATTACATCGCGATTGTATTGCATACAATAAAGCGACAACCATATGGCTCCTGCCAGTTGCCGATAACTCGGTTACAAAACATGATCATCTCATACAATAAAATTCAGCATCATGTCTTGACCATATCACATCAAAACATGCCCTGCAAAAAGAAGTTAGACGTCCTCTACTTTGTTGTTGCAAGTTTTACGTGGCTGCTACGGGCTTAAGTAAGAACCAATCTCACCTACGCATCAAAACCACAATGATAGTTTGTCAAATCGACTCCGTTTTAACCTTCACAAGGACCGGGCGTATCCATACTTGGTTCAACTAAAGTTGGAGAGACAGTCGCCCGCAAGCCACCTATGTGCAAATCACGCCGGGGAAACCGGTCTCGCGTAAGCGTACGCGTAATGTTGGTCCGGGTCGTCTCGTCCAACAATGCCGCCAAACCAAAGTATGACATGCTGGTAGGCAGTATGACTTATATCGCCCACAACTCACTTGTGTTCTACTCGTGCATATAACATCAACATAAATAACCTAGGCTCGGATGCCACTGTTGGGTTTCGTAGTAATTTCAAAAAATTTCCTACGCACATGCAAGATCATGTGATGCATAGCAACGAGAGGGGAGAGTGTTGTCTATGTACCCACGCAGACCGACTGCGGAAGCGTTGACACGACGTAGAGGAAGTAGTCGTACGTCTTCACGATCCAACCGATCAAGCACCGAAACTATGGCACCTCCAAGTTCGAGCACACGTTCAGCTTGATGACGATCCCCGGACTCCGATCCAGAAAAGTGTCGGGGAAGAGTTCCGTTAGCACAACGGCGTGGTGACAATCTTGATGTACTACAGCAGCAGGGCTTCGCCTAAACTCCACTACAGTATTATCGAGGAATATGGTGGCAGGGGGCACAACACACGGCTAAGGAATAGATCACGTGCATCAACTTGTGTGTTCTAGGGTGCCTCTACCTCAGTATATAAAGGACCAAAAGGGGGGGAGGCTGGCCGTCCACAAGGGGCGCGCCAGGAGAGTCCTACTCCCTCCGGGAGTAGGATTCCCCCCCAATCCTAGTTGGAATAGGATTCCTCGGGGGGGGGGGGGAGAGGGGGCCGGCCACCTCTCCTAGTCCTAATAGGACTAGGGGAAGGGGGGAGGCGCGCAGCTCACCTTGGGCTGCCCCTTTCTCCTTTCCACTAAAGCCCACTAAGGCCCATATGGTTCCCGGGGGGTTCCCGTAACCTCCCGGTACTCCGGTAAAATCCCGATTTCACCCGGAACACTTCCGATATCCAAACATAGGCTTCCAACATATCAATCTTTATGTCTCGACCATTTCGAGACTCCTCGTCATGTCCGTGATCACATCCGGGACTCCGAACTAACTTCGGTACATCAAAATGCATAAACTCATAATATAACTGTCATTGTAACCTTAAGCGTGCGGACCCTACGGGTTCGAGAACAATGTAGACATGACCGAGACATGTCTCCGGTCAATAACCAATAGCGGGACCTGGATGCCCATATTGGCTCCTACATATTCTATGAAGATCTTTATCGGTCAGACCGCATAACAACATACGTTGTTCCCTTTGTCATTGGTGTGTTACTTGCCCAAGATTCGATCGTCGGTATCCAATACCTAGTTCAATCTCGTTACCGGCAAGTCTCTTTACTCGTTCTGTAATACATCATCCCGCAACTAACTCATTTAGTTGCAATGCTTGCAAGGCTTAAGTGATGTGCATTACCGAGAGGGCCCAGAGATACCTCTCCGACAATCGGAGTGACAAAACCTAATCTCGAAATACGCCAACCCAACATCTACCTTTGGAGACACCTGTAATGCTCCTTTATGATCACCCAGTTACGTTGTGACATTTGGTAGCACCCAAAGTGTTCCTCCGGCAAACGGGAGTTGCATAATCTCATAGTTATAGGAACATGTATAAGTCATGAAGAAAGCAATAGCAACATACTAAATGATCGGGTGCTAAGCTAATGGAATGGGTCATGTCAATCAGATCATTCAACTAATGATGTGACCTCGTTAATCAAATAACAACTCATTGTTCATGGTTAGGAAACATAACCATCTTTGATTAACGAGCTAGTCAAGTAGAGGCATACTAGTGACACTTTGTTTGTCTATGTATTCACACATGTATTATGTTTCCGGTTAATACAATTCTAGCATGAATAATAAATATTTATCATGATTATAAGGAAATAAATAATAACTTTATTATTGCCTCTAGGGCATATTTCCTTCAATTATTAGTGCTAACCTTTCAGAGCATGAAGAAGAAAGATTATTGAAAACTCTGAAGAAGCACCGTGCTGCTATTGGATATACTCTTGATGATCTTAAGGGCATTAGTCCCACTCTATGTCAACATAAAATAATTTTGGAAGCAGATGCCAAACCAGTTCGTGATCCTCAACGGCGTCTGAATCCTAAAATGAAAGAAGTGGTAATAAAAGAAATACTAAAGCTTTTGGAGGCAAGTATAATTTATCTTGTTGCTGATAGTCAATGCGTAAGTCCTGTTCATTGTGTCCCTAAGAAGGGAGGTATTACTGATGTTCCTAATGATAAAGATTCCACAAATAATTATTACCGGTTATAGGATGGTAATTGATTTCCGCAAATTAAATAAGGCTACTAAGAAAGATCATTACCCCTTACCTTTTATCGATCAAATGCTAGAAATATTGTGCAAACATACACATTACTGCTTTCTAGATGGTTATTCTGGTTTCTCTCAAATACCTGTGTCGGCTAAAGATCAATCAAAGACTACTTTTACATGCCCTTTTGGTACTTTTCCTTATAGACGTATGCCTTTTGGTTTATGTAATGCACCTGCTACCTTTCAAAGATGCATGATGGCTATATTCTCTGACTTTTGTGAACAGATTTGTGAGGTTTTCATGGACGACTTTTCCGTCTATGGATCTTCTTTTGATGATTGCTTAAGCAATCTTGATCGAGTTTTGCAGAGATGTGAAGAAACTAATCTTGTCTTGAATTGGGAAAAGTGCCACTTTATGGTTAATGAAGGTATTGTCTTGGGGCATAAAGTTTCTGAAAGAGGTATTGAAGTTGATAAAGCCAAGGTTGATGCTATTGAAAAGATGCCATGTCCAAAGGACATCAAAGGTATAAGAAGTTTCCTTGGTCACGCCGGATTTTATAGGAGGTTCATTAAGGACTTCTCAAAAATTTCTCGGCCTCTGACTAATTTATTACAAAAATATATACCGTTTGTCTTTGATGATGATTGTGTAGAAGCATTTGAAATACTTAAGAAAGCATTAGTCTCTGCACCTATTGTTCAGCCACCTGATTGGAATTTACCCTTTGAAATTATGTGTGATGCTAGCGATTATGCTATAGGTGCTGTTCTAGGGCAAAGAGTTGATAAGAAATTAAATGTTATCCATTATGCTAGTAAGACTCTAGACAATGCTCAAAGAAATTATGCTACTACTGAAAAAGAACTTTTAGCAGTTGTATTTGCTTGTGATAAGTTCAGACCTTATATTGTTGATTCTAAAGTAACTATCCACACTGATCATGCTGCTATTAAATATCTTATGGATAAGAAAGATGCTAAACCTAGAATTATTAGACGGGTTCTCTTGCTACAAGAATTTGATTTGCATATTGTTGATAGAAAAGGAGCTGAGAACCCCGTTGCAGACAACTTATCTAGGTTAGAGACTGTTCTTGATGACCCACTACCTATTGATGATAGCTTTCCTGACGAACAATTAAATGTCATAAGTACTTCTCGTAGTACCCCTTGGTATGTTGATTATGCTAATTACATAGTTGCTAAATTTATACCACCTAGCTTCACATACCAACAAAAGAAAAAAAATTCTTCTATGATTTGAGACATTACTTTTGGGATGACCCACATCTTTATAAAGAAGGGGTAGATGGTGTTATTAGACGTTGTGTACCTGAGCATGAACAGGAATAGATCCTACGCAATTGCCACTCCGAAACTTATGGAGGACACCACGCGGGAGATAGAACTGCACATAAGGTATTGCAATCCGGTTTTTATTGGCCTACTCTCTTCAAGGATGCCCGTAAGTTTGTCCTTTCTTGTGATGAATGTCAAAGAATTGGTAATATTAGTAGGCGTCAAGAAATGCCTATGAATTATTCACTTGTTATTGAACCGTTTGATGTTTGGGGCTTTGATTATATGGGACCTTTTCCTGCCTCTAATGGATATACACATATTTTAGTTGCCGTTGAATACGTTACTAAGTGGGTAGAAGCTATTCCAACTAGTAGTGCTGATCATAACACTTCTATTAAAATGCTTAAAGAAGTTATTTTTCCGAGGTTTGGAGTCCCTAGATATTTAATGACTGATGGTGGTTCACATTTTATTCATGGTGCTTTTCGTAAAATGCTTGCTAAATATGACGTCAATCATAGAATTGCATCTCCGTATCACCCACAGTCTAGTGGTCAAGTAGAATTGAGTAATAGAGAACTCAAATTAATTTTGCAAAAGACTGTCAATAGGTCTAGAAAGAATTGGTCCAAGAAACTTGATGATGCATTATGGGGCTATAGAACTGCATATAAAAATCCTATGGGTATGTCTCCGTATAAAATGGTATATGGAAAAGCATGTCACTTACCTCTCGAACTAGAACATAAGGCATATTGGGCTATTAAAGAGCTCAACTATGATTTCAAACTTGCTGGTGAAAAGAGGTTATTTGATATTAGCTCACTTGATGAATGGAGAAACCAAGCTTATGAAAATGCCAAGTTGTTTAAAGAAAAGGTTAAAATATGCCATGAAAAAAGGATACAAAAGCTTGAGTTTAATGTAGGTGATTATGTATTGCTATACAACTCTCGTTTAAGATTTTTTGCAGGGAAACTTCTCTCTAAATGGGAAGGCCCCTATGTTATCGAGGAGGTCTATCGTTCTGGTGCCATAAAAATCAACAACTTCGAAGGCACAAATCCGAAGGTGGTAAACGGTCAAAGAATCAAACACTATATCTCAGGTAATCCCATAAATGTTGAAACCAATATCATCGAAACCGTAACCCCGAAGGAATACATAAGGGACACTTTCCAGAATGTTTCAGACTCCGAAAAGGAATACGTATGTGGTATGGTAAGTAAACCGACTCCAAAACAATTTTTAAGGCAATATTTCTCTGTTTTGAAATATTTAGAAAAATAGAAAATTAAGTAGCAGTCCGGGAAGGACACGAGGGCCTCACGAGGGTGGAGGGCGCGCCCTACCCCCTGGGCGCGCCCCTACCTCGTGAGCACCTCGTGTGCCTTCCGGTCTCCGTTTTGTTGCACGATACGTATTTTGGTCGGTAAAAATTCATTATATAATCTCCCGGGGGTTTGGACTCCCGTATGTCGCAAAAATCTCCTGTTTTTGTTTCGAACTGTTTTTCTGACAGATCTAGATTATCATGATGTCCCCAAGTGCTTCTAAGGACAAGTTCTTCGAGAAGGTCATCAACCCTTACGTCACGGAGGTGCTGCGACACCTCAAACCATTGAGATGCGTGATGGGTTGCTGCACATCCGCAATGCTGAGGGACCAAAGGGAATCGGAAGCGTGGAGACGAGGCTCGAAGCAATGGAGCAACAAGTTTTAAAGTGCCAGGGGATGGTGGAGGGTGGAATCAACGCTAGCCACATGATGCTCGCGGAGTTCACTAACAACTACAAGCCGGATGCCAAGAACACCGAGGAGGCCATCTTCAAGCTACATGAGAAGATCGAGCACCTCCAAGCCCAAATCTATGACCTGCAAAACCAAAACTGTGAGTATGAATATAGATTCAAAAGAATGAGTTTGGCTGCAGATTCGAGGATTCCGGACACTCGATCATCTTTCTATGATGGTGAACCTATGCCTTGGAAGATGGATGACAAGCCCGCATCATCAACAACACCTCCACCGTCTCCTCCAACAAAGAAGAATTGAGTATCTGGGTATGGGCACTCCACTTGGCAACTGCCAAGCTTGGGGGAGTGCCCCGGTATCGTATCACCATCACTTTTATCTTTACCGTTTTCCTTAGTTCAATCTTATTAGTAATATTTTGATCTAGTAGAATAAAGTTTATGGCATGATCTAGTTGTGAGTTTTTCTTTATTATCCTTCTACGTAATCGATTCCGTGAGCTATATAATAAAGATTAGTGTTGAGTCAAGGGCTTGACTATTTTGCCATGATCCTAAGTGAATAAAAGAAAGGAGAAAGAAATAAAAAGAAACAAAGAGATCATATGGATCTCATGGAGAGTAATGAGCTCACATAGAAAAAGTATGATGAATAAAAGTTGCTGAGAGTTGACAAGCATAGTTTTGGTCATCGTTGCAATTAATAGGAAGTAATAAAGAAAGAGAGGTCTTCACATATAGATATACTATCTTGGACATCTTTTATGATTGTGAGCACTCATTAAAATATGACATGCTAAAGAGTTGACATTGGACAAGGAAGACAACATAATGGGTTATGTTTTCTTACATCTGAGATAAACTATATTGTCTTGGATCCTCCAACATGTTGAGCTTGCCTTCCCCCTCATGCTAGCCAAATTCTCAGCACCAAGTAGAGATACTACTTGTGCTTCCAAATACCCTTAAACCAGTTTTGCCATGAGAGTCCACCATATCTACCTATGGATTGAATATGACCCTTCAAGTAAGTTGTCATCTGTGCAAAGCAATAAAAATTGCTCTCTAAATATGTATGATTGATTGGTGTGGGAGAAATAAGCTTTATACGATCTTGTGATGTGGAAGTAATAAAAGCGACGGACTGCATAATAAAGGTTCAGATCACAAGGGGCAATATAAAGTGACGTTCTTTCGCATTAAGATTTTGTGCATCCAACCATAAAAGCGCATGGCAACCTCTGCTTCCCTCTGCGAAGGGCCTGTCTTTTATTATTATCTTCTACCTTATGCAAGTGTCATGGTGATCTTCACCTCTCCCTTTTTCATTTTATCCTTTGGCAAGCACAGTATGTTGGAAAGATCTTGGTATATATGGCTAATTGGATGTGAGTTTTCATGAACTATTACCGTTGACATTACCCTTGAGGTAAAACGTTGGGAGGCAAAACTATAAGCCCCTATCTTTCTCTGTGTCCGAATAAAACTCCATACCCATAAGTATTGCACGAGTGTCAGCAATTGTGAAAGATTATATGATAGTTGAGTATGTGGACTTGCTGAAAAGCTCTTATACATTGACTCTTTCCTATGTTATGATAAATTGCAATTGCTTCAATGACCGAGATTGTAGTTTGTTAGTTTTCAATGAAGTTTACGATTCATACTTCATATTGTGATTGAATTATTACTCTAGCATTAGAGATCATATGACAAAAATTATATAAGTTGCTGTTATAAGAATGATCATGATGCCCTCATGTCCGTATTTTATTTTTATCGACACCTTCATCTCTAAACATGTGGACATATTTTTCGATTTCGGCTTTCCGCTTGAGGACAAGCGAGGTCTAAGCTTGGGGGAGTTGATACGTCCATTTTGCATCATGCTTTTATATCAATATTTATTGCATTATGGGCTGTTATTTCACATTATGTCCCAATACTTATGGCTACTCTCTCTTATTTTACAAGGTTTACATAAGGAGGGAGAATGCCGGCAGCTGAAATTTTGGGCTGGAAAAGGAGCAAATATTAGAGACCTATTCTGCACAACTCCAAAAGTCCTGAAACTCCACGGAACACCTTATAATAAATAATGAAAAATCCTCGCCAAAGATGAAGACCAGGGGGCCCACACCCTTCTCACGAGGGTGGGGGCGCCCCCCTAGGGCGTGCCCCCAACCTCATGGGCCCCCTGGTGGCTCTCCGATGACCATCTTCTCCTATATGAAGTCTTTCGTCAAGAAAAAAAAGAAGCAACCTTTCGGGACGGAACTCCGCCGCCACGAGGCGGAACCTTGGCGGATCCAATCTAGAGCTCCGACAGAGCTGTTCTGCCGGGGAAACTTCCCTCCCAGAGGGGGAAATCATCGCCATCATCATCACCAACGCTCCTCTCATCGGGAGAGGGCAATCTCCATCAACATCTTCATCAGCACCATCTCATCTCAAAACCCTACTTCATCTCTTGTATCCGATTCTTGTCTTCAAGTCCAGGATTGGTGCTAGTAGGTTGCTAGTAGTGTTAATTACTCCTTGTAGTTGATGCTAGTTGGTTTAATTGATGGAAGATCATATGTTCAGATCCTTTATGCATATTAATACCCCTCTGATTATGAACATGTTTATGCTTTGTGAGTAGTTATGTTTGTTCCCGAGGACAAGGGAGAAGTCTTGCTATTAGTAGTCATGTGAATTTGGCATTCGTTCGATATTTTGATGAGATGTATGTTGTCTAGCCTCTGGTGGTGTTATGTGAACATCGACTACATAACACTTCACCATTATTTGGGCCTAGAGGAAGGCATTGGGAAGTAATAAGTAGATGATGGGTTGCTAGAGTGACAGAAGCTTAAACCCTAGTTTATGCGTTGCTTCGTAAGGGGCTGATTTGGATCCATATGTTTCATGCTATGGTTAGGTTTACCTTAATACTTTTGTTGTAGTTGCGGATGCTTGCAACAGAGGTTAATCATAAGTGGGATGCTTGTTCAAGTAAGAACAGCACCCAAGCACCGGTCCACCCACATATCAAATTATCAAAGTACCGAACGCGAATCATATGAGCGTGATGAAAACTAGCTAGACAATATTCCCATGTGTCCTCAGGAGCGCTTTTCCTTATATAAGAGTTTGTCTAGGCTTGTCCTTTGCTACAAAAAGGATTGGGCCACCTTGCTGCACTTTATTTACTTTGTTTACTTGTTGCTCGTTACAAATTATCTCATCACAAAACTATCTGTTGCCACTTATTTCAGTACTTGCAGAGAATACCTTGCTGAAAACCGTTTATCATTTCCTTCGGCTCCTCGTTGGGTTCGACACTCTTACTTATCGAAAGGACTACGATAGATCCCCTATACTTGTGGGTCATCACGTGCTATCGTACATCCACGTTGATGGAGACTTCAACCCACGAAGGGTAATGGCTGCGCGAGTCCATGGAGGGCACCACCCATGAAGGGTCCACGAAGAAGCAACCTTGTCTATCCCACCATGGCCGTCGCCCACGAAGGACTTGCCTCAATAGCGGTAGATCTTCACGAAGTAGGCGATCTCCTTGGCCTTACAAACTCCTTGGTTCAACTCCACAATCTTATCGGAGGCTCCCAAGTGACACCTAGCCAATCTAGGAGACACCACTCTCCAAGAAGTAACAAATGGTGTGTTGATGATGAACTCCTTTCTCTTGTGCTTCAAATGATAGTCTCCCCAACACTCAACTCTCTCTCACAAGATATGGATTTTGTGGAGAGAAGATTTGCGTGGAAAGCAACTTGGGGAAGGCTAGAGATCAAGATTCATATGGTAGGAATGGAATATCTTGGCCTCAACACAAGTGTAGGTGGTTCTCTCTCAGAAAATGTATGTTGGAAGTGTAGGTTCGTTCTGATGGCTCTCTCCATGAATGAAGAGGAGGTGGAGGGGTATATATAGCCTCCACACAAAATCTAACCGTTACACACAACTTTCCAATCTCGGTGGGACCAAATTGATAAACTCGGTTGGACCGATTTAGCAAATCTAGTGACCGTTAGGATTTTCGGTGGGACCGACATGCAACTCGGTAGGACCGATATGGTTAGGGTTAGGGCATAACGTAATCTCTGTGAGACCGATTACACAAACTCGGTGAGACCGATTTTGGTAATAAGCTAACCAGAGAGTTGGTCAGGTAAACTTGGTGGGACCGATTCGCTCATTTCGGTGAGATCAAAATGTTACAAAAAGGAAACAGAGAGTTTACATTGCAATATCGGCTATGACATCTGAACTCGGTGGCGCCGGATAGAAAGAATCGGTGGGGCCGAGTTTGACTTTTGGTTTAGGTCATATGTGGATGTGAGAAAGTAGTTGAGGGCTTTGGAGCATATTACTAAGCACTTTGAGCAAGAGCCTCATTAAGCAACACCTCATCCCTCCTTGATAGTATTGGCTTTTCCTATAGACTCAATGTGATCCTAGATCACTAAAATAGAAAATGTAGAGTCTTGAGCTTGGAGCTTGAGCCAATCCTTTTGTCCTTAGCATCTTGAAGGGGTTCCACATCCTCTAGCCCATGCCACTTCATTGTTGAACTTATCTTAAACATACTAGGTAAAAGTGTTAGTCCACCAAGAGATATGTTGACATTAATTACCAAAACCACCTAGGGAGCACTTGTGCTTTCAATCTCCCCCTTTTTGGTAATTGATGACAACATACATCAAAGCTTTAGATAAAGATATAGAGAATAGTAAGTAAAGCTTTGGAAAGACATGTAACATGCATAGGCTCCCCCTATATGTATGCAATCATGTGAATATGGAATATAGGAGCATGTGAATGCATAAACATGACAGAGTAAACAATGTGTTACATGTATCTTGGCTATATGCATCAGAGCAAATGATGTGAATATGAGAAATGTACCTTCATGCTCATGAGTCCTTCTTGCAAACAATATGTACATCAGCAAGAATTTCTCATACACATTACTGTGATGCATATACTTACCTTGTGGTCTTGAGTTGGCTTAGGATGGGATGAACCTGCGTAAACAAGCTTAGATAACACAGATACACCTTCTGGCCAGAGCAAACAAAAGAAACCACAAGAGTACCAAGACTGGGATGGCATGTAGAGTGAGTACTAAGTACCACATTGGATATAGACATGTCCCCGAAGGTAAAGATGTGCAATAAATTCAAGGATTTCCTTCCCTTAGATGTCTTGCTCTCCCTGAATCTAGCATGGGATACTGGGAGAAGATAGGGAACAGAAAATCAGAGCAAAATCAGAGCTGAAAGGAAATAAACAGAGCTAATGCAAATGAGCAAATATGAACATGTCCTTCCCCTCTTGAAGACATGTGACTTCTCTCCTCTTGAACACCAAGCATCTGGGGTCCTTGATGATTACTCTTTCTTCCCTTGAGTATTCTCTCCCCCTATAGATATGATTAAGCTTTGATGTGATCTCTCTCTCCCCCTTTGACATCAATTTCCAAGAAGGGTTCTTCTGGATTTTTGTCCTGATGGGTTTGGTCCTTGAGTCATAGAACAAAGCAGCAAGTTGAATGGGATGCTGGTCGAGGACAAGATTCATTGAGTGGAGCTGGATCAAAAAGAATGCAGAACCAAGTGGCAAGATGTCTTTCTTGTAGTGAAATCGGTGACACCGAGTTGTATGGTTCGGTTGTACCGAGAGGATTCGGTTGGACCGAAAGCATCAGACCGGTGAGATCGAGTTCATCGCAGAGAAAACACTTGTCACCTCAGCTCGCTAGACAAGTAAGATCTCACAAGGATTTACAAGGAATTAACTGAAAGATTTGCAATGAATTGGATGCAAGGAATGCAGAAAAGAGAAGAAACTAAAAAGGAGTCTAGATGAAGTTGGAAACAAATATGCATGAGAAAAATGCAAGAGCACAGAAAAGAACACAAGAGAACTTCATCTAGAATTGGTCGGCGACAAAGTCACCTATGTTAGAGTATATTGACTTAGGAGTCAAGTGAGATCACTTGATCATAGGTCATACTCATCGTTTATGCTCAAAATGGGGTTACCATTTTTCCTTTAAGCTTTTTGATGTATTCACATCTTGTCGAGTTGCTTTGACTCATGACTTGGAGTAAAGCTTCTCTAGGATGGAATAACATACCTTGGGTGGTGGTGTTGATCATGATCATGTAGTTGAACTTGTGTGGGTTGCTCAAGGTTGACGTAGCTCATCAAGAGTTGGGAGCACCACTTGGAGTTTGAGTTCATCTACCTACATGGGTTAATTTTTGCAAGGAAGAGCACTTGTGTATCCAAAATGACAATCATGAAATTCAACAAAGAATTTGTCAAAGGATATGTTTGAATGGTTGCGTGCTTCCTTGTCTTCATCCACCATTGTGTAGAGACTTGGTGATATGGAAATTGCTCAAGATGTGAGTGAGTTTCAATCTCATAGATTTAGATTCATCCAAGTACGTACACGGGTTAGATAACATGCAAGGTGCAAATATATCCAAGACATAAGATAGTCAATATAAGAGAAATATCAAGGATTAGTCATAGGCTCATGCCTTGCATGTATCAAATGGAGTTCCTGCTCCAAGTTTGAAGCATCAATGCTGTTCAATTCACCTCTTAACCTGCAAAACACTTTCTCATCAAGTGGTTTCGTGAATATATCAGCCAATTGCTTTTCGGTGCGAACATGCTTAAGATTAATGTCCCCTTTGGCAACATGATCTCGAATGAAATGATGACGAACTTCAATATGCTTAGTTCGAGAATGTTGCACGGGATTGTGAGCAATATTAATAGCACTTTCATTGCCACAAAGTAATGGAACATGTTTCATAGATATCCCATAATCTTTAAGAGTTTGGGTCATCATGCATGGCGAGCTCCTCCATCTTAACGTCGCGGACACCATCGGAGAACGCGGAGATGGCCGCTTCTTTCGTCACCTTGGGGATATTGAGGTGAATGCTGTTGAAGTGCTGGATGTACTTCTGCAAGGACTCCCCCGGTCGTTGCTTGATGCATCGTAGGTCGCCCGCGGCCGGCGGGCAGTAGCGAGTGCCCTGGAAGTTGGCAACGAAACGCTCGCGCATCTCGCCCCAGGAGGAGATCGATCCCACGGGCAGGTTCAGGAGCCATGAGCGTGCGCCATCTTTGAGGGCCATAGGGAACCAATTCGCCATGACCTTCTCATCGCCATTGGCCGCCTTGATGCTTAGCTCATAGAGCTGCAGGAACTCCACCGGGTCGGGGGTGCCGTCGTAGCACGGAGGCAGGTCCGGCTTGAACTTGCCAGGCCAGACAGTGCTGTGCAGCTCAGGAGTGAAGGCGCGGTAGCCTGCTGTGGTCACCGGAGCCCGTCGTGGAGGTGGGGCCTGACCTTGATATCCACGCGCCGCCGGCTCAGGTGGCGTGCGGTCTTGGCGCAGCGGTGCCGGGAGCACAAGAGTGTTTCCTTGCGGCCCCGGGACTTCTTGGCAGCTTCCTTCTTTGTGCGCGGGCGCCCAGCGCGGCGGGTCGCGCCGCGGAACCGCGCGTCTTGGTGCGATGGCGTTGTCTTGGTGCGGAGGTGGTGGAGGCGCTCCGTGGGCGACATCGTCCGCAGCTGGAGGAGGGCGAGGTAGTGAGAGAGACGGTGCAGGAGATCCCCGAGCAGCGCTGATGAGCTTGGCGATGCACTCGAGCCAGTTGTCATAGAGGTTGTCGATCGGGCGGTAGCGCAGGAGCTCACGCGCCATGAGCAACGCGGCCTGCGCGTCCGTGGGTGCGCGACGAGCGTGGGACGATGAGCCGGCCGGAGTCAGCGACGGGGTGGCAGTGCATCCGTCCCGCCGCACGGAGGGGTGCAACGATGAGGCCTGTTGCTCGTTCGCTGCCAGGCCAGTGGCAGCGTTGGCAGCGGGTGATGCAGAATGGTGGGGAGGTCCGCCAACGGGCGCCGTCTAAGCGACGCAGGCGGCGAGGGCGGTGCGGCGCTCTACACGGGCTCGGCGACGGAGTAGTGGAACGCGGATCGACGGAAGAAAAGGCTTAAGTGCACCCCTACCTACACTACAAAAAAGACACATCCGTGACATTTTGGGCCGAACGAATTTTTTTTCTATCATACATATGACACTTCTATGACGATAATTGTGACAAAACCCGGTATCATCATAGATGTGGTGGGCTCCTACTTCTATGACAAAAAACCATGACAGAAAATGGGCTTTTCGTCCTGGGCGGGCCGGAGACGCAGCTGCATGACATTCTTTGGGCCGTCCATGACGGAAAAAACCATGGTAGAAGCGAGGGGGAGGAAAATTTCGGGGAGTTCCCGGTTACGGTGGGAGGTCGGGGGCCGAGCGATGCGCGTTTCTCTCGTACACGTACACGTGTGTGTGCGAGGCGTTGGCTCTAACTGAACCCGAGCGAGGCATTGGGCTCTAACTGAACCTGAGCGATTGCACTGCAGGCTACGCGTTACTGAACCCGAGCGATCGATCGATGGCTGTTAACTGAACCCGATTGAGCGATTCCTTCGCTACTGCTGCTAACTGAAGCCGATCGATGGGATGCACAGTGAGCGTTGGGGGGGGGGGTGGATGAATAGTGAGCATTGGCGTTGCCTCTGGATGAACAGGACCTCGTGGTGTGGTGGAGGCCTGGATGAACAGTAGACGGTGGAGGGGTGCCCGTGGAGGGGTGGATGAACAGGACCCCGTGGTGTGGAGGGCTGGATGAATAGTAGATGGTGGAGGGGTGGTTGAACATGACCCCGTGGTGTGGAGGGCTGGATGAACAGTAGACGGTGGAGGGGTGCCCGTGGAGGGGTGGTTGAACAGGACCCCGTGGTGTGGAGGGCTGGATGAACAGTAGACGATGGAGGGGTGGTTGAACAGTAGCCGGTGGAGTAGCGCGCGGTGGAGGCTGGATGAACAGGAGCCCGTGGATGAAATAACAGGAGCCGTGGAGGCTGGAGGAGGTCGACGGTGGAGATGAACAGTATCCCGTGGAGTCCCGTTTTGCGGTACGCCACACCCCTCCCGATGAACAGGACCCCCGTTTCGACGTAGCGCTCCAACACAAGTCCGTTTCCTCCGTTTTGCGGTACGCCACACCCCTCCCGATCAACAGGACCCCCGTTTCGACCGTAGGAGGTCCGTTTCCTCCGTTTTGCGGTACGCCAGACCCCTCCCGATGAACAGGATCCCGTTTCGAACGTGGCGGTCGAACACAAGGCCGTTTCCTCCGTTCTGCGGTACGCCAGGCCTCGTTTCCATCGCCTGTTCCGTCCAAGCCCTCCCGATGAACACGACGCATTCCGTTGCCTCCCCATGAACACGACGCATTCCGTTGCCTCCCCATGAACACGACGACGACGTGTTTCTCCGTTCCGACCCAGCCATGTACACGAGCCCTGGCCGTACGTATGCGCGAGTAGGCGTTCGAGACCCCGCCCGTATGTACACATACGTGGCCGTATTTTCTTTCTTGCACCCTGGCCGCTGTACGTACGTGTAATGCTACGTGCGTGCCTCTACTATGACAGTGCGCGCCTCTACTACGACACGTGCCGCCTCTACATCGACCTTATATGTACGTACACGTTCGCGACCAGAATGACAACGCTACGTACGCTTCGACCAGGTGGGTCCCGACTGTCAGGCACTTCCTTGCTGCGAAGATGTAGCTGGTGGGTCCCAGCAGTCAGGGGAAACGTTTTTTCACGAAATACGGTGGCCCGTCCGGTGGGTCCCGCTGTCAGGTGGAGGAATAATTATTTTGCACGTAATAAGGAGGCACTTCCTTGCTGCGGCCGTGGACCCAGCTGTCAGCCTCTCCACGTACAGTCCACGTCCGATGGAAGCCGTTCCTTGACCACGTTGACACGCCGTGCCGAGAGCACCTGGGCAGTGGACGACGGCGAGGCCTAAAGGAGGGACACACGGAGCCGGGGAAGACGCGGCAGTGGATGCCCACGCGTAGAGGAGTACAAGGGTTCACTCGTTCGCTGCGGTGTGAGGTATCATCGCCGCAGAATAACAGGGGGTGGTGAGTAGAGGGATGGCCTGGCCAGTGGTGGAGTAGTAGGGGGCGGTGAGGCCTCCGCCGCATCGCAGCCAGCCACGGGAGGAAGGAGCACGAGACACGACCGGCGCTGGTTTGGGCGGCTGGAGCAAGAAGACCAGAGGTTGAAGAAGCACTACGACCATTGGATGGACATCGTATGGTCACTGGAGCTAGAATCGTGCATATTGACTAAGTTGACAAAGCCCTCCGTCCCCGTCAACTTAGTAGGCCCACAAGTCAGCCTCCACCAAGGTGGGTCCCAGCTAGCAGGGGTATTCATTTTTTGAGCGTAATAAGGAGGCACTTCCTTGCATGAGAAGATATAGCTGGTGGGTCCGAGCTGTCAGCGGCGGTAACGTTTTTTCGCGAAATACAGAGGCCCTTTCGATGGGTCCCTGATGTCAGGTGGAGGAATCATTATTTTGCGCGTAATAAGGAGGCATTTCCTTGCGTGCGGCCGTGGACCCAGCTGTCGGCCTCTCCACGTACAGTCCACTTCAGATGCATGTCGGTCGTTGACCACGTTGACCACGCCGTGCCGAGAGCACCAGGGCGGTGGACGACGGCGAGGCCTAGGAAGGGGACGACACGGAGGCAGGGAAGACTCGGCAGTTGTTTCCCACGGGAGGGGAGTACGACTGTACGAGGGTTTACTGGTTCGTCTGCCGTCGCCGGAGAATAACAGCAAGTGTGGGTGAGTAGAGGGATGGCTAGGCAGCGATGGGAGTACGGTCGGGCGGTGAGGCCTGCGCGGCAGCACAGCCGGCCGCGAGGAGGAGGGAGCAGGCAGTCCCGCCGGCGCTTGTTTGAGCGGCTGGAGCAGGAAGAGCAGAGATTGAAGAAGCACGACGGCCGTTGGATGGACATCCAACAGTCAGTGCTTGTGCGTCAACCTTTTTTTAGGAAAGCCTCAAATCTGTGGAAAACAGCATACAACCCATCTGCCATTATTTCTAATAATTTACAGCCCATTTGCTAATTCTTAAGGTTTTTTTGGAGCCCATATTCTTTTTGTTAGCATTACAGCCCATATTGTGGCCACGGTTAAAAAATTAACGAAATTTTGCATATTTCGGTGCGGTCCGAACTGTTTTTAATCCCGAAATTTCGACTCACATTCAAACTGATTTTAAAAATAAATGTATATCAATATAAAATCCAACAAATTCTCCACGCATAAAAATTAATGTAATTTAAAATCTCGAAATGAAAAAAAAGATATTTTAAACTAATTGCCGGTTTGATGTGTTTTAAAAATGTACAGCCCATTTCTCATTACTGATGGGCCATTTTCTCGGCCAGCCGAATGAAGCTCTCCTCGTCTTGAAAGATTTGCAGCCCAACAGGCCTGACAAAGCGACTTACTTGGCAAATCACAAAAAACTGGGCTGTGGCCGTGGACCCAGCTGTCAGCCTCTCCACGTACAGTACTCTTCCGATGGAAGTCGGTCGTTGACCACATTGACCACGCCGCGCCGAGAGCACCAAGGCGGTGGACGACGGCGAGGCCTAGGAAGGGGACGACGCGGAGCCGGGGAAGACGCGGCAGTGGATGCCCACGCGGAGAGGAGTACGAGGGTTCACTGGTTCGGCTGCGGCGTGAGGCTGCCGTCGCCGCAGAATAACAGGGGGTGTGGGTGAGTAGAGGGATAGCATGGGCCAGCGGTGGGAGTAGTAGGGGCGGTGAGGCCTCTGCGGCATCACAGCCGGCCACAAGAGGCAGGAGCACGCGGCACGACCGGCGCAGCTTTGGGCGGCTGGAGCAAGAAGACCAGAGGTTGAAGAAGCACTACGGCCGTTGGATGGACATCGTACGGTCACTGGAGCTAGAATCGTTCATATTGACTAAGTTGACAAAGCCCTCCATCCTCGTCAACTTAGTAGGCCCACAAGTCAGCCTCCCACCAGGTTGGGTCCCAGCTAGCAGGGGGAGTATTCATTTTTCTGTGCGTAATAAGGAGGCACTTCCGGTGGGTCCGAGCTGACAGCGGGGGGGGAACGTTTTTTCGCGAAATACGATGGTCCGTCCGGTGGGTCCCAGCAGTCAGGGGCAAACGTTTTTTCGCGAAATACGGTGGCCCGTCCGGTGGATCCCAGCAGTCAGGGGGGAAATGTTTTTTCCGCGAAATACTGGTGGCCCGTCCGGTGGGTCCCTGCTGTCAGGTGGAGGAATAATTATTTTGCGCGTAATAAGGAGGCACTTCCTTGCGGCTGCCGTGGACCCAGCTGTCAGCCTCTCCACGTACAGTACTCTTCCGATGGAAGTCGGATGTTGACCACATTGACCACGCCGCGCCGAGAGCACCACGGCGGTGGACGACGGCGAGGCCTAGGAAGGGGACGACGCGGAGCCGGGGAAGACGCGGCAGTGGATGCCCACGCGGAGAGGAGTACGAGGGTTCACTGGTTCGGCTGCGGTGTGAGGCTGCCGTCGCCGCAGAATAACAGGGGGAGTGGGTGAGTGGAGGGATGGCCTGGCCAGCGGTGGGAGTAGTATGGGGACGGTGAGGCCTCCGCGGCAGCACAGCCGGCCACGGGAGTCAGGAGCATGCGGCACGACCGGCGCTGCTTTGGGCGGCTGGGGCAAGAAGACCAGAGGTTGAAGAAGCACTACGGCCGTTGGATGGACATCGTTGACCACGCCGCGCCGAGAGCACCAGGGCGGTGGACGACGGCGAGGCCTACGAAGGGAACGACACGGAGCCGGGGAAGACACGGCAGTGGCTGCCCACGCGGTGGAGAGTACGAGGGTTGACTGGTTCGGCTGCCGTCGCCGGAAAATAACAGGAGGTGTGGGTGAGTAGAGGGATAGACAGGCCAGGGATGCGAGTATGATGGGGCCGTGAGGCCTTCCCGGCAGCACTGCCGGCCACGGGAGGCGGGAGCAGGCGGTTCCGACGGCGCTGGTTTGGGCGGCTGGGGCAGGAAGATCAGAGACTGAAGAAGCACGATTGCCGTTAGATTGACATCTAACGGTCTGACGCTGGTAGAGTCGATTGTTGACTAAGTTTCTTTTTTGAGAAACCTTGTGTACGCATGAACTTAGTAGGCCCACAAGTCAGCCTCCAAATCTGTGGCAGACAACATAAAGCCCATTTGCTATTTTTTATAATTTGCAGCCCATTTGCTAATTCTTAAGTAATTTATTACAGCCCATTTTCTGCCCAGGACCACGGTCAAAAAGTCCAACCTTATTTTGCATATTTCGGTGGAGTCCGAACTGTTGTAATCCCGAAATGATAAACATTTTTTAAGAACTTATTGATTTGCCAAAAAATCGTTTTGTTTTTGTAAGCAAATAAGACGTGGGACAATTTAGTTGGTTTAAGGGAAAACCAGTGGTAAAAAAATCAGCGCTGGGTGGGAAAAAACAACAAAAATAAGGATGTAAATATGAAAAGGGAATTTTATGTGTTTTCAATATAATGATACGTGTATATGAACTAGTAAAACTATAGGTAGAGATTAGAAAACGGATGTAGGACATGCGTTTCAAGAGGAAAATAGAACTGGGCTGTGTGTTTGATTCAGTAAAAAAACTGCCTGCGGATGTTGTAAGACAAAATATAACTAACGCTGGCGGGCCAGAGGCCAGTAGATACCTGCTGGATCTTTGTGCCCCGTTGTCGTCATGGGCTGGGCCTGTTAAAAACAAAACAACCCTGGGCAATCTACAGCCCAGTTGAAACTTGCTCGACCTGAAAAAACAATATACGTGCTCAATAAACGAGAGAATTCTGCAAGTACAGACTGATAACTGGGATGCAGCACGGATATTGTTTTTTTATCGTGATAATAAGTGCATGCACTTGTTTCGAAAAAATTGGAGAACTGGGAATTCGAACGGCGGGTGCTTATGCTACCCATCAAATAAAAATCAGGTGCCTGAAAATTCGTTTCGAAACAAATGATTCAGCTTTATATCCACGTCGACCCTCGGCATGATGGTTGGAAGCAAATGCAAGTTCATACCAAAAGATCGTTAACAACAATACCAACTTGCGGACGACAAGGTAGTACAACTACCAATACCAAACTAACTTATAATCTTTTTACTCCTGGCCCTAGTGTTCGTCTGGTAGAAAATCTTGCAGAGGACCAGCTCCCGCTCCTTCTCTTGCTCCAGGTCCCCGAGGTGGTACTGGTGCATCACCCAGTTGGTCCTCTGCTGGTCGAAGTTCTTGTTGGTGTGCAGCACCAGAACCTTTTTTGCTGCCCGTCTGCCGGCCGTTGACCATCACCGGCAAGGTATTGCCGGTCTTGTGCCACATCGCGTGCATGCCGCACTCCGACTGTATCTTGCGACGCGTCCACGCGCCCCTTTTGAACGCCCTGGAATTGCGCTGGAAGAAATGCTTCCTTAGGCCACTCAGTGTGATACCTGCAGTATTGTGGAATACAGGTTTTAGTGTACCTAGTTGGCATTTTCATAACATCTTTGGCATGTTGCAGTCACTTGTTTCACTTTTTATTAACTGTCAAATTGTAATTGCTTCACCAGGTCTGCGTCTAAAAAGAAAAATAGAGCTATAAACAAAGGAATATGTTTGTGCAAGTAGACGGCCGATCGGTGTCTTACCTGGAAGTTTCTCAGGTTGGGTGTAACATATGTCGTGCTCGCTGTCGATGGTTGGTATGAACAAATCGATGAGAGACTGAAATCTCGCGCTGTCAGCACTCACTTTGGCCTCAAGGTGCTCGATCAGCTCCTGATCCGTGGGATCGAACTTGACGCCAGTCGGCAGCATGGGCCAATCCTTCTTCGACTTGCATCGGTAACTCCAGTTATATGGTACTCAATGTATGATCAATCGACTGTTTTAAGTGAATGATGAAAGATTTCGACAGATAAGTGGTACTCCAAATCTGAAGTCCAGAATACCCGAACACGCCGCCGGGATTCTTGTGTCACCTCACGCGCAGCGTGTTGTCACGTCAATTCAATGTGTGGACATGATGAATAATTTGACCGACGTATACTAGTACTGCTACTGTACTACTTACTAGTCGTATTTAGTGTCACGATTTATACATAGGTTTAACTAACAAGTACGCACTTGAAGCCTAACTGATATATATATATGGCTTCTGCACAGCATCTCCATCATCATTATCAGTACATCCTACGCAGGTGAGTTAGGATGCACTTGATCCCAGGAAGGTATCTATCCTTCAAACCAGAGGAGTGCTTCAAACTAACAACAGTACATAATATCCAACAAAAGAGGGTCGTGCTACAGCAGCAGAATACATGGCTCAGTCTAGATATCAGCACGAATCAAGTTGTGCATATTTGCTGTTGGCATGAACCACATCGCCGCATGTCGGGTTTGCAAAAGCCATCCATCGCATGGAAGCTTGATGCCTTTCACACACTGAAGATTATCTGGCAACAAGCTGTGTCGATGAATCTCTGGATATGGTGATTCATGAAACCCATGGTATGATGTGTAAACACAGCCCCCCTCGCGAATGGAAGTTGCATAGCACAGTAATCATCGCCGGTGATATGATCGATGATTGGTTGGATGATCGGATAATTGAGCCCGAGGAACAAGGAGTGGTTGCCGAGGCTGTAAACCCGCCTCCAGTTGAATACGCCTGGCCCAACGGAGCTGGGATCTTTCTCGAACACGAAGCAGCCATAGCCATCAATGTCACGAACGCCCCACGCATTGTACTGCATGTGGTTTGATGTAATGGTTTGGTCAATTTGGTACGTGCGAATGAGCATCAAATGACCGCCGTCAGCTGAACGAGCGATAAACCACCACCCATCGGCTGGTATGATTCCAGGTCCTGGAATCATGAAGGCCAGCGCATTTGCGTCTGCTGCAACAATTCAAATTGGAGACCAAAAGGACAAAAATAAACAATCATGTTCAGAGTATGTGTGGAATTAAGATTATTATAACAGTGACACATATCATAGACAGAGAATTGCAATGCCGTGGTCATAATCATACCCCAAGTTAAAAAAATAAGCCAATGGCTTTCATATTCTAGCAATATGTCATGGTTCAAACATCATGTAACAATGAGAGGAAAACAGCTATGACAGCGCCTACTCATATTCTACCATAGCACTTACTACTACTGTTCTCATATCAACTCTAAGCAATAACATGCGTTGTTATAAAAATCTTGTAAACGAGAGTAACATATAGCAATCATGATGTTATGCTCATAATATGTATTCTAACAATCATTAGATGCCAATTGTTCTCATATCAACTCTAACAATAACATGTGTGGTCATAAAAATCTAGGAAATGAGAGGAACATATAGCAATGATGTGGTTATAGACATGCTATGCATTCTAAATTTGTAACAAATGAACAGGCAGTCGTATTCATAAGGTAAAGATGAGATGAGATAGAACAATTACACGACGATAGATTCCACCAATATAGGTAGCCAATCTGTGCGTCGACCGCGTAAACGATGCCATCATGCACTATAGCATCAGACAGAAATGTTTCCTCAACAGGATTGATGATGAGCCATAACCATGTATGGCGACCGGATTCCAGATAGACTAATCCCTTGTTGAACAAGGCAATGAGCTTGTAATCCATGTAGTCTTCTGATGGTGTGGGCACTTCGCAGATTACAACTTTCTGCAAACAGAGGTCGAGCCAAAAGCTTGACGCGTCTCGTGCGTAGTAGGCAGGAGTGTCCGGCGGGCCGCGAGGCTCGATGGCGGCGGTATCCAACGATGGAAGGGTGATCTCTCGCTGGGTGTAGATATCCACGAGACGCCACGGACTACCGGTGTGGTGGATGAGGACGATCCAGTTGGCCTTCATGCCCGCCCAGTAGTGGCCGCGCATGAAGGACAGGTGGACGGGTAGTGGTAGCATGTCGAGGGGCACCACGGCAACCTCCGTAGGATCGTCAAGTCGGTGTCTGGGCCACCTGCGAGGATCGGGCATCAGCAAGCAGGGTGTCTTGAAAAGAGCCGGCCGGTTGCAGACGAGTAGACGGTACAAAGACACCGAGCATGCGGCCAGACGGACGGTGCTGAGTAGGTCCATACGACTACAGATCTGCTCCAAGAGAACATCGGGGAGGGAATTCCAATCGCGGCTCTGCGTGTCAGTCGGTTCTGCCATTGGGGTTTTCGGTGCCTGCGAGCCAGCGGGGAAGTGGATTCGGGCGGGCGAGCGAAGAAGCTTCTCCTCGTGTGGCCGAGCAGTGAGCGGGGGGATATGGTACGCGCGAGCTACCAAGGAAGATGGCGCGGGCGGGCGAGCAGTGAGCGGGGGTAAATGGTGTGCGGCCGACGATGGGGAAGAGAGGAGGAAGAAGAAGAGAGGAGGAAGAAGAGTGGAAGACGGGGAAGAAAGTGCATTCAATCTCAATTCTACTACTCCCTCCGTCTAGGTGTGTAAGTCACCTTACGAAAACCAAATAATCCCAAAACACTTAGGCACCGTACATTAACTCCCTTCTCGTTTTTTGTTTTGTGGCATATCAACCAATAAGATATGTGGGCTGTGCATGCTTTCAATGACTTGAGACTACCAAACATAACCGACTGATTTAGTAACACCAACACGCTGGTTCAGCTTATTAATTACGTGTCCCATCTGCTGCAGTGTGTATTGTCACTTCACTGCGAAGACTAGTTGAATAGTTCTCTCTGACCGAGATGGGGAATAAATGGATCGCGAGGACTTCCTTTCTACAGTATCCCTATGCCTCTACGCTCACTTCACTCATTTTGCTCCGTACCTAGTCACTTGTTGAAATCTATAGCCAAATGGACATGTCAATGGGAGGGAGTAAGCCCCATGCATGCATGCATGCAACATGCAACACTCACACGTACACATGGACGCACGCAACACTCACGCACCCATGCGGCACACAGCACACGACGCAACACACACGCTCACGCTCAAGTGCTCAACCTACTCCCTACGTCCGTGAAAGACTGTACATTTAGAGATTTACACATTGACCAGGGCATAATTAACGCCCAAAAGTAGCAGACTTATGTGTGCATGCGACCATTGAGATAAGAAGATTAAATGAAGGCCGTTGCATGCTGTAATTAAGGATAGACATGTAGCCTATACCTACAGCACAAGTTGGTGCATTAGTCAATCAATATCGATTTAGATTAAAGGCTAAACACATTGGAAGTGTAGATGTACATCATGTAGTACACTCTTTGTTGGAAGACCGAGGGAGGACACGTGCATGCACTCACATACACAGCCAGGGCGGTTCGCGCGCAAGGGTTGGACTCGTGTCGCGCCTGCGTAAAGTTTTGTTTAACTGATTTCTTTGCTCTGCCAACTGACAGGTGGGACCCAGAAACCAGGTGACAATTTAACCAGTCAACAAAGTGCCACGTCGACTATGTGGCCGGTCAGTAGGGTGCAATACGGTGCTCTACGATGAGCTAGTGATCGCATAATCGCCGCAAAACTATATATAGTGACGTAAAGAGCGTACTGTTACATACGTTGACCGCCAGTGTATTTTTCTCGTTTCAAATTAAGCCATATTAATCGGAAAGGACGCAGTATGGACTACTACTACTAGTACTAGTACTGCTTTGATGTGTCCCGTCAACTCGCCGAACGAGGAGAAGCTTGCTTACTACGCCTCTCCCTCGCCCACGCGCGCGGTGGTTCGCAGGACGAGGAGAGGGTTTTGACTACAGCGCCCTCTCCTCCCTCTCCCTCCCTCGCCCTCGCGGTGGACGTGCAGCAGTTCAATCGGTGTCAGATTGCCAGAAGCATATTGTACTGTAGTATCATCATTGTTGGACCTTCCGAAGAGGCGAAGAGCCAAGTGCAAGGTTCACACGAGTACGAACTGTTGAACCTCCCGAAGAGGCAAAGAGCCAAGCGCAAGGTTTTATAGGAGTTGTCGTCCTAGTAGGAGTGTACTAGTACAACTATAGCGAACGATGCTACTGTATGATGCCGCCACGTCACGTATATCCAAAGCTGTGCCACCTTTTTTTCTCAAAGAGCGTGTTGGAGCCCGTGCAACAACCACACAAGTTGCACGTACACATAACACATTTACTAGTAATAAATTCTAAAGGACAAATGCCAGTATGCCACACAAGTTCATCTCCAACTCATGTGATAAATTTGTGCACGACTAGTCTACATATATTCACAGCGCTACCGTTCACAATTACCGTACTCCACTTACACGTTATAGATGGGCTACATGTCCTCCTCCAGGTTCCAGTCCCAGGTGTTCTTCATGGATGGCACGATCCATAGCGGTGGGCAACGGGAATCATTGTCGCAGCTTTCTAGTCCGGTTCCACACGATGGAGACTCATCCAAGCTGAAGCGGCATAAATCAGGGATAGCGTGTCCCAGCATGTCGTTCATCCGGCGGTGCGCACTGAAGACACAACCATGCTTCATGAACGGCAGGCCTTCCGTGTCGTGCACGGAAGGTGGCATCCGCTTCACAATGGGGTAGCTGTCCCCGATGAAAAGCGAGTACTCTCCAAGAGTGTTCCTCGGCACCCACGTAGCATCACGGGGGTCGAACTCGGCGCCGTTCATCTGGTACACGCGGCATCCCAGATCTGGACACATGGTGACGTACATAGTCAAGGTCCATGCATAATAATGTTGTGCTCAAATGTGGCGGTCAGTAATACTGTGCAGCAAATAGTACTACTCCGGTATAGAGGAAGTAAAATAACCGGCTTATTATATATAGCCACTCTTGGCTACATGGATGAGATAGTAAGACATGGAAAAACAAAAATGGTGGCAGCTAGTGGGTTCAAGTCTTCAAGGGCCTAGCTAGCTATACGCGTCCTCCAAGGTAAAAAGTACTCCTACTAGTACTACAAAGTATACTACTAGTACAACAATGAAAGAGAAGGCGAGAGGGTTAAAAAATGGAATACCTGGGTAGATGGTGACGGTCCGATCGTGGTAGATTATGTGACCATGTTGCACATCAGTGGTACCATGGGTAACGACTGCTAAGATAGTTGATCCCAATATGCCAAAGTCAGCTACAAGGTTCCAGGTTAGACCGAATCGCGGATGCAAATGCACATCCAGGATCGGCGATCTTATTTTGATCGGGGGATGACTGGTCCCTGCAAAATAATGGAGTACCGTTAGGGATGCAAATGATGGTTTGTGCATTCCGTTTGTAATCTCCCGTACCGTAGGATGTCAACCAGATGAAACAAGTCCCCTGGCTTGTCACCGCGAAGATGCGGCCTAGATGGCGCACGGCGTCTTCGAACGTGTAGGGGTACAAATCTGCCGCCGCCAACATGCGCCAGCCTCTGCCGTTACTGCCTCCTGCATTGATGGCAATCCTTATGTCGAACACCGCGATGAGATAGTAATCGTCGTAGCCGCGTCGCTTTGTCGGCGGGTCCGCAATTGCTATCTTCTTCAATCTCATGTAGGCATCATCATACGTATTCTTGCCCAGCCAGTCCGGAAGGCCGATCCCAATGGTGGAGAAGGGGTCTACCGGAACGGCCGCACTGCTGTGGATGTTGTGCAAAATGATGGTGGTATCCGGCCGGAGGTATGCAAGCCAATCTTCGTTGGCACCGACCCAGACCTATATATAAGACGGTGGGCAGCGGAGAAATTACGGGATGGAAATGGAATAACTATGTACTACATGATCAAACTCCATTACTGACCTGCTCATCGGACAAAATCCGACTACCTCTCAACGTCGGCAACTCTAGCGGAGTCAACGTGCAACCATGGCCAGGGAGCGGTGGACTGTTCGAAGGATTGTCCCATAGAAGAACCTTCTCCTCGAGGATGCATGGAAGACCAACAAGCATGGCCTGTTTAAGCAGCGTCTTGAAAAAGTTGGTGCAGGAAGCACCGAGTCTTGCGGCGGTGAGGACGTCGGAGCGGCGTGCGATTTCTCCCACAGGATCGTCGTCCAAGGTCTCCCAGCCCCGACGAGGAGGAGAACCGCCTGGCGAATCCATGGGAGCAGCGACGAACTGCCTTCTCTTCGGGGGGAGGGGAACTGGCGAGGAGGAGATAAGAGCGTAGTAACCGCAGGGCCTCGTCCCTTCCAACTGTAGATCGTTCCTCAGCGAAGGGGTGAGGCTATTATTTACTACTAGTACTCCCTCCGATTCTTTTTACTCTGCGCATAAGAGCAGACCCGGATACCAAGGCAGGGGCTCGCTGCATGCTTTCTGGACGGAAATACCCCTGGCGCATGGATGGGAGGAGTTAGCAGCTATAAATGCCCCATGCAGCCCATTGGCTGTCCGCCCGCGTTCTCCTCTCTCTGCATGCTGCATGGATGTCTCCCTCTCTCTCACATGACTGCATGCGGTGGCGCTGGCCTATGAGAAGCTCGCGTGGAGATAGCAATCTTCTCTCCAGAAGTGATTTTTTTGAAAGAAAGGGATTATGGAACGTTATGGGATTGCATTATACTGTAAATAATAGCACTAGTAAGAAATTTTTGGCACTAGGTAGTAGTTTTTGGCGTGGATTAAGAAATTTTGGGTATGTTTTTGCCATTTTTTTGTACACGCCAACTAGTGTCAAAAAACGTCTTACATTATGTGACGGAGGAGTACGTACTTGTACTGTAGCAGTACTAGTACTACTTTTCTCAACTAGTAGTGCGATGTACTGTACTTCTAGTCTAGTCTAGTATAGTGCACCAGTTTTGAACTCTTGAATCTCAGGGCCAAGGAGCTACAGTTGGAAGTGGAGGGTACTACTGTTCTCTAGAACCATCACTGTACTATCAATGCAGGGGAAGTACACCTGCGTAGTGGCCTAGTGGGTACTCTCGGTGCTCTATTCAGCCGCTCCTCTCACGTAGCTGGCCTACTCAGCCGCTCCTCTCACGCACACACTAGCAGCCTGTTTATCAGCGACGGTTACTGCGGGGCAGAACATTTGAGTTATTTGATACAGCGAGACTAGGCTTTTCGCTTCCATTTGTGGAGGTGTAATGGATCTCGTCGAACTTTGTTAGTAGTTCCTTCTTTATGAATGAGATGAAGCAAAGCTTTTGCCTCCGTTTTAAAAAAACACGGCAAGAGGAATTTCTTTTATAGTAGAGCCGATAATGGAGTGAAGTCCATGCATGCAACGCCACAAGCTACAGAGTAGTAGTAGAGCACTTTACGTACAGAGCCATATTGCACAGTTCCCAATGCCCCACCAGGCTTTTCCGGCTCCTCGGGCTTAATTGGGAGGCGCTAGTTTAAATATGCTACTAGCTGGAAGCTGCAAGCGAGGTGCGGCTAGGGCGAGCACGCGAGCCACGGGATGCTGGGAAGGAAAACCCGTTCACGTGGCTAGGCTGTCCAGTGCACCCAGATTGTGGGGCCGCACGTCCGTTTGACTTCAAAACTCAAACTACCCGTGTAAAATATTGGCTCGCAGCGAAGTGTAGTAGTACTATTTTTTTTAAAAGGCCGTCGTGCGTTCGGCCGGGATCGAACCCACAAAACGAGGTATACACTCCCGCGACCACTAGTAGTACTCGTTGGAGTACAACGCAACCAGAATTGCCTTTTGTCGCTAGTAGTACGTACATTGTTCCTTACAAGAAACCCCTAAGAGCATGGTTAATAGTATAGCCAACTGCTGGCTATAAGCCACTGCCATGTCATCTACAGCCCATCTTATAGCCAACATGTAGTAGTAGTTTATTTCTTATAGCCCGCTGACTCAGCTCTATTGTACTTGCTCTAATAATGCAAGAAACTACTACCACTTGCATACGTGGCAGACTTAAGATAAGACTACCTTATCAACCATTGTACACGCTCTTACCAATAAAAATCCTCGAGTGACCTCCTACCTCCGGCCCGTCCACCTACTCATCCTCGGCCATGGGACGCAGCTACTGCCACCGGTAGAAGGCGAGGTCAAAACCGCCGGCGGTGTGGAGCCCATGTTGCAGCAGCCCGGATGCCAGCTCCGTTCGGCGCTCACGGCCACTAGCTAGCCAAGATAGCTCCGTCCAGCTGCTTGTCTGCAAGGTTTGCTAGCTAGATTGGCAAGGCAGCGCGGCGGCTTGCTCGCGTGCGCCGCGCTAAGGCCAGCCATCTGGCTCGAGCGAAGGCCAGCGCGGCGGCTTGCTCGCTCGTGAGTCACGCTCGGGCCAGCCTACCAACCCGTGCGGAGGCCAGCGCAGCGTCCGGCCCGTCCGGCGGAGCGGCGGCCAACTCGCTCATCACCGGCGCCACCGACGAACACGCATCAGTACTATTTGAAGTAATGTTCAGGAAAAATAATGATTTGAGGGGGAATAACAGGATAGAAGGTCAGATGTGGGTCCCTCGTGTCAACGGTCAAACAAAATGTGTTGGTTTAAGTTGCCTCGTCAGCACGGACATGTGGGCCAACCATGTCATAAATGGGTTTAAACGAACCTAATCGGTAGGAGGACTAGGTAGTTTTTGGCGTGGATTAAGAAATTTTGGGTATGTTTTTGCTATTTTTTGTACAATAGATTCCTTCTAGGGCTGGTTGAAAGTGGTATTTTTTTGTTAAATACTCTACATATTGTAAGTAGGAGTGAAAGTTAAGCTTTGGAAGCCAATAAGCAAGGCTAGTTACATAGTGCATATGTGTACATGATTGAAAGTAAATATCAACCATGAGTGACTAATATCTTGATGGAAAACTCGAAACTATGGAATACTAGGAAAAGAAATGCATGGTTGGAAATACTAGCAATGTTCATGTCCGTTGCAACGAATCATAATTAGAATAATACTTATTCACAAACTTGGTACAAAACACTCTAATTTTGATATACATATGTCACTAGAGATATATTATGTTTCAATTAGAATATATTCCTTGGGCTGTTTTGGTGAGGTCAGGGAGGGATGTGGTTGGTTTTAAGATACTAATTATGAGTTTTTCTGCAAATTGGTAGACAAGTGGGATGTTGGTGAGAAAAGGCAACAACTTACCTCACAATTGTTATATGTAGATCTAATGGTCAGAAACGACGGATGGCAGACACACCAGCATCACCAACTTAGTCTTGTGTAGGAGTACTAGCAAGATCCGTGCATTGCATGGAACATCAAGATCCATTTTTTTATAAAACACTTGTTGTGATTAACCCTTGCGGGAGTAATCCCATGTGTAAAAACTAATGATATCTCGAGAAATATGAGATAAGGTGAAGAGGAGTGGGGTGTGGTGGTGGTTGGTGGTCGAACTGAGCGGAGGCATGGGGATTGACGACGCCGACAGCGGCCACCAGGCCAGTTTGTTCGAGAGGCTTCCTTTCTTAATTGCTCAACAATGAGGTTTGTTGGAGATAAGGATGAACGAGGGAAGGCCTTGTCTGCGAATGTGGAAAGGGGTGCGGGTATCTTTTAGTTTAATTTCCATCCGTCAGATATAGATCAGACGGCCTATATTGCAAGATGGCACACGTACCATCATCACCAACTCAGTTTTTTATAAGAGAAGAAATATAAGTATGGAGATACAAATGTATTATCGATACTTGCTTCCGTAAACTAGCATCTACATTCTATTCAACGCCTCGACATGTGGGCCCTTAGCACAATGACTTCTCGACTGTGTAAAACGAAGATTTTCCCGTTGCCGACAAGGAGGGGGTGACGGCGGCGTGCTTTTTGGCTTGCTCTAGTCCTAGTAGTCATACTAGGTGGTCTAAGCACGTGTAGATTTATTCTTTTTCACGTCTCATGTTCGCCGTACTGCCACGACTGTTCATGAATATACGGTAAGTTATTCACGGGGAAACCCTTGTTGAGCGTGTTTGCGAGAGAGAGAGAGAGAGTGTGTGTGCGTGTGTGACATGTTAGAGACTGAGGCAATGATAACCGATTCTTTGTGTCTATGTGTGTGGAGGATAGAGAGAGACATGTACATGGGGCTTTGTCTTGTGTAAAATGGAGACACATGTACATAATTAGAGAGTGACTGTGTGAGATACACATGCAGACATGAGGAGAGATGAGGATCCAGGTAAATGGGTGTTTGTGCGTGTCTGTGTGTGTTTGTGCACACGTTTGTGTGTGAGAGGGAGCGAGTGTATGTGGAGTAGAGAGACCACTGATGATGTAAACCTAGTATAAGGGAAGGGGGAATGGTGTGACATGTGTAGTAGCGAGATAGCACGGGTGCGAGCGGGGAAGCAGACTATTTGGAAGAGACATCAAGTGTGTGTGGGGGAGAGGGGTGTGAGAGTGAGAGAAAGAGAGAGCTAGCGCCGGAGAGAGAGAGAGAGAGAGAGAGAGAGAGAGAGAGAGAGAGGAAGAGAGGGGGCGAGAGGGGTCGTTTGTGTCCATAAATGGCGTATAGATAGGGAGACAATGTTGATGTTGTACGAAATTGGCCTATGAATGGAGAGGCGAGGGAAGCGAGTCATCGTGTGTGTGATAGGGACTTCATGAGAGAGCTAGAATAGATGGTGTAGAGAACAATGTGAGAAATCGAGAACGATTATACATTAGGGAGCTATGCAAAGAGTCACGACATATATGTATACAGGGAAGGAGCTGGGGCGGGTCCGCATGTGGGAGAGATAGAAAGAGGAGAGTGGTGCACAAGCAGACAAAGTGTGCTTGTTTGCAGTGGGGGTGGTGTGTGAGGTGAGTGCGCGAGAACCACATAACTAGGGAGATAGACGTTTGGGGGCGACGTTTTGTGTGTATGGGAAATATACGCTCTACATAGTGCGTGTGCTTGGGTAAGAGGGATAGCGGGAGACCTAGAGAGTGAGGGAAGATATGTGTGCATGCCCGAGAGACAAAGTGATAGAGACCTATGTTGGGGTCCGGACTTTACAAGAGAGAGGGGTGTTAATGTGCTCGTGTGTTGGTGTTTGGGGGAGAGAACGACTTCTCTGTGTGTGTGTGTGTGGTGGGGGGGTTGACTTCAGATAAAGAGTGAGGTGTCTATATTTAAGGGACTTTAGCGTAATTGAGATATTGTGCACTCATGGTTAATCAATTTGTTTCACAGTTTGTACTACGAGATAACGATACTTTTGAACATGCGTGATATACCTCGATGTACCAGAATTACAAACCTAAGATTGGAATTTTGGAATTCGACTCCATCATTAGCTTTTGTAATTCATTTAAACGAAGGTACATTTTTTAAGCCGGGATTTCGTGATTTCAAATTCATATATCAAACCTAGAGATATACACATACGTGCATGTTCAAACTTTATAATCATCCACTTAATTCATACACATACACAATTTTGCTTTTGTCATCATATTTAGGATAAACACATTTGGAATTTCATTTGAATTGGACCGCATAATGGTATTTGCTTGTAGTAGCTCAATGATCCATATTTGAATTGAATGGATAATCTAAGTTTCGAGTTGGAGACATTGATTTTCAGAACTTGCACTTTTTTTGCGTGCAAAACAAACAAATTGTCGGCCATGATATCATAGTCGGCCGTACGAGAGCAGAATACTTATAATTTTAGGTGCCAAAAGCTTTCAAACTTCCCGCTCACATCGAAATATCACGCGCCCGAAAGTTTAGCCCTGCGATATTCCTGTTTTACCCCTGCCACATGAACGGAAAAGGGCTGCTTTGGTAACTCCATTATTTTCCCCTCTTTGCCCCCAACATTCTTCCCCAGAGCCCCTGCCCTTCCCCTCCCCGACCCCCCAACCACGGCAAGCCGCCGAATCTAGTCCTCCGCCGCAGCGGTGGACCTCACACCCCACCGGATCTACCTTCCGCACCTTGGAACCCCCAACTGCCAACTCACCACTTCACCGGAGCCGCTTCAGCGACTGGCTTGTCCACCGCTCCAGATCTCCTTGACCGCCATCGTGGTCCACCGCACCGGATCTGCTTAACCGGCGCCCTCGTCCACCACAGCGTAGGCCCTTCACTGACTCCCTCGTCCGCCCCTTCGCTGGCCCTTCATACAAGCCCTCGTCCGCTGCAACAGATCCGCCTCACCGAAAGCACTATACAACGCGCCCGCCGAAGCCTTCGTCCACTGCACCGGACCCGCTCCACGGACGCCATATTCAACTCCACCGGCCCTGCTTTACCGACGCTGCAGCCTCATCGGGTTATTTTGATTTGTACTCCTTCGGTTTTTCTCTTTATCGTGCAACTGTTCACTTACCACATATGAGTTGTATGTCGACAGGCGCCGCAACCGTTGCACCGGAGCCGCTTCAGCAATGGCGACAGCCGGCCCAAACTCAACCGCAACACGAGCACCATCGACGATCCTTACCTATCAAGTATGACAACGATACCCATACGCCGCCGAGAATCAGGTACTATTATCCAACGGCCGGCGCCTATGTTCACTTTCCTAGCATAAGCACCGCACCTTTGAATTTCTTCAGGGCATCATTCAGTTTTTCATGGGACGCGTTATTCTGCTTGCACCTGTAGGGTCATACTTCTGGCAGTGAACATGTTACATGTGCTAAATTACATACCAGTGCACAGATAGTTAATATGCTTTAGTTTTGTTCTAATGCCACCTGTTGGTTCCATCAGACTGCTTAATGTTCTCTATGCTTAATTACACATCAGCAAACTAGCATGTGGTTCCGCTGCTTTTTGTTCGTTTTACCCTACATTTTCTGATGCTAGCTATTACATCACTGCTCCGAGCCTCTGTTCATTACTTGTTTGTGTGTTCTTGATCTTCCCAAGTTGCATGACTAATTTTATGCTTCTATTAATTATGGAGCTGCCAACCCCATCAAGCAAAATATTTGTTCTTTTGGGGCTGGCACCTCGAACAAGCATAAAAATAGAGGGAAGCAGATATACTCCCTTCGATTCTATTTACTCTGCCCATAACTCTTGACCCGCATACCAAGGAGGGCACTGGTTTAATTATCTGGACTAGTTGCCAATTAATTAGGGCAAAGGCGGATGGGGCAGGGCACAAAAGGAAACCAGCGCTAGGAATCGGCAATGCGCAGACTAATACGAGAAAACTGAGAAAAAGTTATATGCAAAGTAAAAAGAATCAGAGGGAGTATTGTCGTGTATGCACACACCCTTCTTTCATTATTTTAGATGAACCATTGATGATCAATTTGGACCAGTGCATGCGATTAAAATTAATTTTACCTAAATAGATGGTGTAGACTAAACTACAACAACTTGATTTGCAACCACGGGATGCTGACGATATCTTCAAAGAACATTGCAACAGCAGCTAGGCTTCACAGCAACATATGGTAAGCCAGTGTGTTTTAGTACATGTGAAATGTAATGCGAGTGGGCTGCTTTCTTGGCTTGTGCCCTCAACGTGTAATCCTACCGAATTACAAATAGTTCAGTTGTCTGCTTTGTTGTATTGCTTGATTTGAATGCTTATTTGTTGTTACGCTATACCTGAGTTGGCCAATATGTCAGCAATGCCTGCTGTACTATCATAAAGAAATGCATGCCTATTTCATTTGAGTCCTTAACTTTTCCACTCAACTTCATCACATGACTGTCTTCGTAGTTTATATGAGGCCACACTGTTAAGTGCTTTCTCAGATTATTTCAACTACTTAGATGCCTTGGCAACTTAAATATAGCGGTTGTACACTCCCTTTCAACTAGGGATGTCAATTGGGTCCGGTTTAATCCCGATTAAAGTCCACTAGTGGTATGATAGTTCAAAAGAGTTTTTTGTTTTTTTGAGGAAAATGAACTAGGGAGGTAGCAAAAACTAACTAGATGGGATTGGCGGATTTCGTTTATTTGCCACTTACATCCCTAGTTTCATCTTACCATTTTAGTTTCTTTTCGGCTGATGCTGCTTCGAACCATTTAAATATAGTTTCCATGCTCGGCAATAATTTGTCTGTCGTTTACCATGTAAGCTTACTGCCTGGATCATACGATAACTATCTCTTACTGATGTCCAGCGGAAACCTTTCAGGATGCCGTTCACACTAGGACACAATGTACAACCCCAGAATCTATTTGTGGAAGCAGTGTGCCATCCATGTTACCAGATGGTAGCAGTTCAGAGGCAACACCGCCGGAGAGCAGTCTGAGAACATCTATTATAGTGCTTGAGGCTCTACTAGAGGCAGAAAGAGATGGTGTGGCTGCCATGAATGAGGTAATATTTATCTTGAGGCTGGAAATTACGGAATTAGCAGCACACATTATGCAAGCAACCCAAGAATAGGAGGAAGTAAGAATGTTGCATTTGAAGATAGTGGAGGTCCTGCTATTTCTGCTATCTGAAGCCCAAGATAATCCCGGTTCTTCTTTAGATACCAGTTCAAATTTCCATTAGATTATTGTACTTGCATGTTGTGTCATGTATCTGAATGGATTATGTTGCAAGACCCCCTATGTTGTCCATGTGTTGTAATGATCCAAATTTTTAGGCGAGGTAATCCTCAGAACTTGTATGATTGACATAAGGTGAACTGTTTGTCGTGTGAGCATATTGTATTGGATGAAATAACTGTTTGACTCAGAGTGTATCCAACCTAGTGAATTCTAAGATCACGACATTTCTAAATCATAATCATATATAAAGGTGGAATAAATCTTTGTTGTGGTTTTGAAGAAATAAATAACAGAACATATAATTATTTGTGGATATTCGTAGTCGAATACAAATTGGATTTGAATTTAGTTTGCCAGGTCCCAGGGCAAACGTGAATGCTAATTCTCCCAAGTTTTGAATGAAGCGGCTAAACACCCACTATAATTTGTGGGCTGCTCGAAGCAAGTGTTTGCGAGATGGAAATTACTGTCTACCCCTGACACTTGACATCCTTATCGATGGGATTTACACTGCTGTCGATAGGGGTAGACTAGTAACTTCAATTAGACGTGACACGACGGCCTCTGAGCCCATTCAGACACGGTGGGCGCCAAACATGGGTGGCAAAACACATTTGATTCAAGCTCGTCTGAAAGACATGTGTCTCTTCCTCCAATTCCCCATTCATACACGATGGGCGGCAAAACAAACTCTCCTCGTCCGAAATCGATGTAGGCTTATATTTTAAATAGGGGCAGATGTGTAACTTCCATCAAATGTGACACAACCTCCCTACCTGTCAGCCCCGTTCATACACCGGGGGCGCCAACCGTGGGCGGCAAAACACCCTCTCCTCGCCCGATCCCCAACCGACACGATGTCCGAAATTTTAAACGGGTATAAGTTCGTAACTTTCCCCCATTTCAGAGAAGCGCGTCCCAAAGTTTGAGATCCCCCCTCCCCTCCATTTCCCCATTCATACACTGTCGGCGGCACGACAACCTCCGCACTGCGGCCAGCCTCCTCCGTCCGCCACCCCATCCTCCACCTTGCCGGAGCTGCTACCCCTACTCCATCGTCCACTGTAAGAGATGAACGTCTCTCATCCATGGCACTGGACCAACATCCTTTCATCGCCTCCTCTCGCTTCATTGGCGCCGTCGTCCACCTTGCCGTTGCCGCTCCTACGACCGCCTTGTCCACAGCAACAGGATATATCCCCCGACCCAGCCGTCTGCCGTCTAAAGTCTTCTTCCCCGCCGCCGACAGCCATCACACCCGCAACACCCTCAACGTATCAGCATAGGCCTACACGGCGTCACAAGAGAGGTGGTACTCTTCCATATGTGCTTAAGTTATTGATCTCACCCGGAAAATAGATCGTAATTTATTTACTGTACTTTTCTTGTCTGTACCAAATCGTAGTGGCTACTTGAAAGCAAACATTGGTTGCGAAGTAGCTTTGTCTCGTTTGCACCTTCAGTCCCGTTTGCACCTTCAGATCCGCCATGGCACGGGCACTATACTCGTAAAGCTTATGGTTTCCCCCCTTTATATTCACTACCATCATCGTAGGTGCTTCGTGTCGTGCTAGCACTGCTCCTCAAGACCTCAACCCAAAGCTTACGTGTTGAAATACGAATCTGATATGATGCTCATATCACTAAAACAGAGAACGTTTAATTGGTCACCTAATGTTCCTATATTCGTTTCGAAAAGCATGTGCGCCACCCACTGGTCCAGCTTGTTCCACTTTCCTGATTTTTCTCTTGATGCTTAGGGTTTTCCCCTTTTATCTACTCTACTATGATCTGCGTAGGTGCTTTCTGTCGTACTAGCATTACTCCACCCTTCAAGCTAAACAACACAACACTCAGAATTCGAAAGCTTAGTTGTTCAAATATGATTGTGATATGATACTGATATTAGTTAACCGACACATTTAATTGGTTAGCTAAAGGTCCCACTTGAGTTTCCAAATGCATGTCGTGACATATAGAGAGACATCATAATTGCATTTCTTTGTCACTTGTTGACCGTACTTTCTTGTCCATACCAAATCTTAGTTGTTATTTCAAAGAAAACATCGGTTGCTAACTACCCTTTGCGCGGTTTGCAGCTTCAGATCTGCCATCCCACTGCCACGGTCAACACTGTACTCATCATGCTTATGTTTTCCCCATTTTATGATGACCACAATCAGCCTACGTAGTTCGTGTCGTAATAGCACTGCTCCACCCATCGAGCTAAACAAGCTTAGTTGTACAAATTCATATCTGATATTATTGCTGATATTAGTAAAACTGAGAGATGTTTAATTGGTTAGCTAAATGTTCCTACTTTAGTTTCGAAATGCATGTGAGCCACATATGGAGAGACCGGAAAGAATAGTATTTCTCTGCGCGCTCTGGTTCATCATGGGTGGCCAACTGACATTGTATTAAAAGACTTGTAATATCTTCAATCTGCTTGCTCTTCTTCTCTTCTTTAAGATGATACTCTTCTCTTGCAGTCGACTGGTCAGGTCGAGTTGTTCTCCCTTAGTATATTTTGAATCTGTCAGGTCAGGTCGACTTGTTCTTCTTTACTATATGTTGAAGCTATCATCTGCAAAGTGTCATCACTTCTAGAGCTCTCATATTTTGAGTATTAGGCCACATTATATTAATGCACACAACAAATTACAGCATGCATGGCATCTTTTAAAAGAATTGCAGAGATAGCACAAAGGGGTTTACAGGGAGGAAGTATTGGATTAGAATCACTTCTGCATTACAAAGAAAATCTCACTTGTTTTTATGTTTCATGCATGTCAGATATTGAACATTATCAAAATGAATATGAGAATGGGTGCACGAGAGGAATATTGCGGAATGATCCACTGCCTAACAAACTTGGCATGGTGGAGGATGGCCTATCTTATTCACCCATCAAGGTGCTTGCTCTAACTTTGCAAAGTTGTATTGGTCGCACATATTTTGCTTCTGACCTCTTGCATTACTTCTACATTGTTACACCATCTGCTTAGTTTAAGCATCATATATGAGTATATGCCATACCTATCCATTTTCTGTACCTATTCCATGTGTCTTCACACTATGTTTTTCCAGTCAAATGTTGTTCTTTCGTAATAGGTGTCCAAAAGGAAGAGGGTGAGTGCAGGTCATCAAGGAGCAATGTTGGGGATATCGCTTATCGGGAACTTATCGGTCGACCCATGATAAGGGGTAAATTGGCCAGTTTATTGGCATATCGGCCAATTTATCGCCATATCGGCTGATTTATCGGATGATTTATCTTATCGGTCAGACAACGGTAAGCGATAAATCGGCCGATTTATCGGCATATCAGAAGATATCTTGAACATTGTCAAGGAGTACAAACTAGGTATTTGGAAAAGGTAGTGATACCTGTTAAATCAGATAGATCAGCAGCCACAGAAAACATAGGCCAACTGGACCACACTTTACCTCTACTCTAGTGGCCAAACCCCTATTAGAACTGTTGGGAGCCCAGCGTCAGGTACTGTCTATGATATCAATTCAAAATTTGAACTCCTAAATTTTTGCTTGTGCCTTACCTTCTTTCTTGTATGAAAACTAATTTCAGATGAATCTCCTTGCTCAAAGAATCATACGATCTCAAAACAATAATGGGCTCTGCATTGCTCTTGTCAGTACCTCTCTCCCTTTTGCCTTGTAATGATGTACTTAATTAATTGCTATTTGATTATGTATCATCAGTCTGCACCTGAGCTTCATTATCCTCTGTTTCTTTCAATATTATTTGATCTATATTTACTCTTTGCAAAATGTAGAATAATGGCAACGCTTATAGAGAATTTTCTTTGGGAAATTTATTGAATTATCCTTCCATCAACATGGAGAAGGGCTTCGTCCAGCCCGTGTTAACATGTAATGTAAGTTCATCCTTCCCAAGCCTTCAAACTTTGTTCTAGTATAGATTTGGGTAGGCATCATTTCCTCCACTGTTGTTTGCTTTGCTGTTTACATCTGATTGGATGTTTGCAACAACTACCAGTTTCAAATTGTAGTTGTAAAAACATGTTCCTTTTGCAGAACAGATCCATTTATTTGCTTATATAATTGTGAAACCTGTTACGTGTCTCCTTGTTTCTCTTTCAGACTCGTATCTCTTACGCCAGGCAGAACTTTAGGGAAGATAGTGAGCCAAACCATCTTGTGGACAGCGAGATGACCCCAAGGTCCTGTCTTGATGAAGACAGTGAGTTGAAGCTACTCACCAGCAAGTGTGAGACAACCTCTATGCAGTCGCTGCCTCAATCAGTTCGACTTCTTCACTCTCGACTTAAAGCGGAAAGGCTTGCTTCAGCTCAGCTCCGACTTGAAGTCAAAGATGCAATGAAGATGTCAGAGGACTATCGTGCGCAGCATCATGCGTTAAATCTAGTGTTGATGCATCTATCATTGACACAACTGAGGTTTACTCAGCTTCTTCAGCTGTTTGGGGGGGCCCGACCTGGCCAGGCCTAGTGCCTTCTGAAGTGCTCTCAGTTTTGTATATTCTTTTGTCGGCGCGCTTATTTTTACTGTTGGCAAACTTTGATGCCCAGTGGATGTAATATGTGTGATAGCCGTGATAGCCTAGCGTAAGTTGCTTGCTTATTTATTTCCTTGTTGTCTTGTTTATTTGTTTGCTTCTAGTCATTGCAGTTCTTTTTCTACAGTTTGCTAGTGGCTGCAATAACCTATTTTTTAAAACTAGGCCACAATAAGCATGGGCTAATATTTACTGTAGTGACACTGGGCCTCCTACGGGCCGTAGAAACAATTGGCCTTCTACGGGCCGTATCATCAATGGGCCTTATACGGGCAGTATGATCGATGGCCAAACATGGGCCAATAATAGGCCGCATTATGGCCATAAACGGGCTAGAGATGGAATCGTCCGTTCATGGGCCGACCATAACGGGCCATCGTTAATAGGCCGTATTTGATGACGCTATGAAAACGGCCCAACATATTAATGGACCACAAACGGGCCGACTGTAACCATGGGCTGAATTTGGCCCACAAGTAGACAATGACAATAACGGGCCGTAAGTAAACGAATGCTGGAAATGAGCCCAAGAATAAATGGGCTCTGAGAAGGCCGAAAGATAACATGGGCTGGAAACGGCCCAACGGAATAATGGGCCGTTAATGGGTATAAAGTGATACATTGTTCATTACGGGCCATTTTCACCACGGGCCGTTAATGGGTGTAAAGTGATACACTGTTCACTACGGGCCAGTTTCACCACGGGCCGTTAGTAGGCCAAGAGTTACATAGGGCCACATATGGGCCGAAAGACATCATGGGCCATACATGGGCCAGAAGTGAAAACGGGCTGGAATCATATTGGATGGCCCAGATGACGCTACTGGGCCTAATTCGGATAGGGCATAATGGGCCTTGGGTTAGCGGGCTGTAAATGGGCTATATTCGAACATGCCGTTAACAGGCTTTCCATGGGCCGGCCTGCCAGCTTTTGACCAAGTCAAACGGGCCGGCCTTTTCACAGGAATGGGCCTCTATTGGGCCGTGCCACGTGTCGACGTATCATAGGCGCCTTCTGTTCAATGAGTGGTTGACATCTGTCCCAACGATGAGCCGACACGTGTTTCGTCCAGCCAATGATGATTTTACACGTGGAAAATCCGCATTGGCCGGGGCTGTTAACGGGTTATCGGATCCCAAACCCGACCCGATAGCTTAACGGCGTTCCATTATGGTGGATGCCACGTGTCGGTCACCCTTGACGAAAGCACTTCTGTGACGCGCGATTTATCGTCATGGAAGTGGACACTTCCGTGATGATAATTTTGGTAATGTCATGGAACACTTCTACGACAGCACAGGTATGCCTATCTTGATTTTGTCATAAATTTGTCATGGATGTACATGCATGACAAAAAAAGCGACCTACTGTGACAAACACGTATCATCACGGAAGTGTATTTTTTTAGTGCTAGCGCGCCAAATGTTGGATTACGGGTGCAAAAGGGCGCTCTGCGACATCGCAGAAGTCAACCAAGTAACCGCAATAAATCCTTGGAACGATATGGCAATAACTTTCACTGCCGATGATGAACCAAGGGTCAGATCAGTCCGAGCACCTACCGCCCTGGTCTTAAATCCAATTGTGGATGGCTTTAGGCTCACTAAGGTGCTCATGGACGATGGCAGCGGACTGAACCTCATCTACAAGGACACGCCCAATAAAATGCAAATGGACAAGAGTCGCATCGAGCAAAGCAGCACCACCTTTCGAGGCATTATCCCCAGTCGAGAAGCATGATGCTTGGGGAAAATTAAACTTGATGTAGTATTCGGCACATCGGAGAACTACAGGTCCGAAGAGTTACTCTTCCACATGGCACCTTTCAACAACAGATATCACGCCCTGTTGGGGCGAGACGCCTTCACACGCTTTCAAGCAATACCCCATTACGGGTACATGAAGCTCACAATGCCAGGGCCTAACGGAGCTATCACCATCACTAGTGATCCGAATATAGCACTCCGCGCCGAAAGAAAATCTGCATCCTTGGCCCTCGAGGCACTATCCAAGGCCCTCGCGGCTAAGGAGTTAACTACTCTGCGGACCACAATGGGCAAGGGCGATGTAATCCTCGATAAGAGGCCCAAGTCCACTTCTATCAAACCAGCAGACAAAATAGTTAAATTTCAAGTGCACCCGACGGATCCTAACAAGACAGTCTCCATCGGAGCACAGCTGGACCCGACGGTCGATGTAACCTTGCGAGCGTTCCTGTGTGAAAATTGGGACATCTTTGCTTGGCATCCTTCGGATATGCCAGGAATCCCACGCAGACTGGCCGAACACAGCCTCAACATAATAAATGGGTTCAAACCAGTCAAGAAAACGCTGCGAAGATTTTCTGAGCCCAAATGACAAGCTATGGTGGAGGAGCTAGCCAAGCTACTTGAAGCCGGGTTCATTAGAGAAATCAAACACCCGGACTGGTTGGCAAACCTGTTCATGGTGCCAAAGAAGGACAAATCCTGGCGCCTTTGTGTCGATTTGAAGGACCTCAACAAGGCTTGCCCTAAGGACCCCTTCCCACTGCCCCGCATTAACCAAATCATTGATGCAACCGCAAGACACGACTCACTGTGTTTCCTCGACGCATACTCCGGATACCATCAAATTAAGATGAAGGAGTCCGACTAGGCCGCAACATCATTCATTACCCCCTATGGGCCTTTCTGCTTCAACACTATGCCTTTTGGGCTAAAAAATGCTGGTGCCACTTACCAACGCATGATTCAAACATGTCTGGAAAAGCAAATTGGCAAAACAGTGGAGGCATACGTAGACGATGTCGTCATCAAGACTAAACATGTCGAATCATTGGTGCACGATCTACGACTCACATTTGACAACCTCCGAACATACGACATACGGCTCAATCCGAAAAAATATGTCTTCGGCGTCCTAGCCGGAAAACTACTCGAGTTCATCGTTTCTAATAGAGGAATTGAAGCGAACCCAACAAAATTAGATCCTTGTCACAATTGGCAATGCCAACAGAATTAAAGCAAGTCCAAAAACTAGCGGGGTGCGTGGTAGCCTTGATCCGCTTTATCTCCGGACTAGGAGAGAAGGCGCTACCGCTTTATCAACTGCTCCAACAAACCGACCACTTCGAGTGGACGGACGCGGCCACAACCGGATTGGAAGAAATAAAAAATTTGTTAGCAAGAAACCCAATCCTTGTCGCACCTAGTGTTGGCGAATCTATGTTGCTTTACATATCTACGACTCACCAGTTAGTGAGTGCGGTCCTCGTCGTCGAACGACAGGAGGAGGGACATAAATTCCCTCTCTAGAAACCAGTGTACTATGTATCGGCGGTTCTAACACCATGCAAATCTTGATACCCACACTACCAAAAGATAGCCTATGCGGTCTTCATGGCATCCCGGAAGCTGCGGCACTACTTTCAAGAGTGTTCGATCACGGTTGTCGGATTATGGGTTCCGGCAAACCCTTGAGGTTCGAACACTGGGGTGTGCACGAAGATCTCTCTCCCCCGCGAGCCCACTCTCGCAAAGATCTCTAAGCCTAGCTCGCTGAACCCGAAGAACAAGGGACACAAAGATTTATACTGGTTCGGGCCACTGTTGTGGTGTAATACCCTACTCCAGTGTGGTGTGGTGGATTGCTTTGTAGGCTGAGGATGAACAAGTACAAGGGATGAACAGCCTCCTGAGGAGAGGTGTTCTTGAGCTTGATGAGCTTATGTGTGTGTGTGTGTGGCTGGTCTCGATTCTCCCTCCTCTATGGTGGTGGCTAGTCCTTTTTATAGAGGCCCTGGTCCTCTTCCCAAATATTAGGCGGGAAGGGATCCCACAACGGCCAATTTGAAGGGTGATACGTCTCCAACGTATCTATAATTTTTTATTGTTCCATGCTATTATATTATCTTTTTTGGATGTTTATGGGCTTTATTAAACACTTCTATATTATTTCCGGGACTAACCTATTAACCCAGAGCCCAGTTCTAGTTTTCGTTTTTCCTTGTTTTAGAGTATTGCAGAAAAGGAAAATCAAACGGAGTCCAATTGACCTGAAACTTCACGGAACTTATTTTTGGACCAGAAGAAGCCCACGGAGTATCGGAGTTGGACCAGGAGAGTCCCGGGCTGTCCACGAGGGTGGGGGGCGCGCCCACCCCCTGGGCGCGCCCCTGCCTCGTGGACAGCCTGGAGGTCCACCGACGTACTTCTTCCTCCCATATATACCCATATACCCTAAAAACTTCTAGGAACAAAATAGATCAGGAGTTCTGCCACCAGAAGCCTTCGTAGCCACCGAAAACCAATCTAGACCCGTTCTAGCACCCTGCCGGAGGGGGAAATCCCTCTCTGGTGGCCATCTTCATCATCCCGGTGCTCTCCATGACGAGGAGGGAGTAGTTCTCCCTCGGGGCTGAGGGTATGTACCAGTAGCTATGTGTTTGATCTCTCTCTCTCTCTCTCTCTCTCGTGTTTTTGAGGTGATACGATCTTGATGTATCGCGAGCTTTGCTATTATAGTTGGATCTTATGATGTTTCTCCCCCTCTACTCTCTTGTAATGGATTGATTTTTCCCTTTGAAGTTATCTTATCGGATTGAGTCTTTAAGGATTTGAGAACACTTGATGTATGTCTTGCACGTGCTTATCTGTGGTGACAATGGGATATCATGTGATCCACTTGATGTATGTTTTGATGATCAACTTGCGAGTTCTGTGACCTCGTGAACTTATGCATAGGGGTTGGCACACATTTTCGTCTTCACTCTCCGGTAGAAACTTTGGGGCACTCTTTGAGGTTCTATGTGTTGGTTGAATAGATGAATCTGAGATTGTGTGATGCATATCGTATAATCGTACCCACGGATACTTGAGGTGACATTGGAGTATCTAGGTGACATTAGGGTTTTGGTTGATTTGTGTCTTAAGGTGTTATTCTAGTACGAACTCTAGGGCTGTTTGTGACACTTATAGGAATAGCCCAACGGATTGATTGGAAAGAATAACTTTGAGGTGGTTTCGTACCCAACCATAATCTCTTCGTTTGTTCTCCGCTATTAGTGACTTTGGAGTGACTCTTTATTGCATGTTGAGGGATAGTTATATGATCCAGTTATGTTATTATTGTTGAGAGAACTTGCACTAGTGAAAGTATGAAGCCTAGGCCTTGTTTCAACGCATTGCAATACCGTTTGTGCTCACTTTTATCATTAGTTACCTTGCTGTTTTTATATTTTCAGATTACAAAAACCATTATCTACTATCCATATACCACTTGTATCACCATCTCTTCGTCGAACTAGTGCACCTATACAATTTAACATTGTATTGGGTGAGTTGGGGACACAAGAGACTCTTTGTTATTTGGTTGCAGGGTTGTTTGAGAGAGACCATCTTCATCCTACGCCTCCTACGGATTGATAAACCTTAGGTCATCCACTTGAGGGAAAATTTGCTACTATCCTACAAACCTCTGCACTTGGAGGCCCATCAACGTCTACAAGAAGAAGGTTGTGTAGTAGACATCGAAGGGATACAACTAGTACAAGTTATCCTGACAAAAGGTGGTCTTCGCCTGCCAAAGGCTCTAGTGGTGACGCCATCGTGGGCTCTGCGGTGACCTTCGTCCTGCTGTCCTGCTGGTCTTGGTCTCGTTGCACCGATATGGAAACCTTTGCCTGATGCCTCAGGACTCCTCGTTTGCGCTTGCCCCTTTAGCACCAAAGAGGCAACGAGTATTCTGCGCCCGCTGTTGCCCACCTGGCCTTGGTCATCATGGCTTACGTCATGTGCTCCTCGCGTGGTGCCCCTTGCATAGATATCTCCGCCCCTCGGGAGCCAGCCTAGGGAGGATTCCCCTGAGGAGGTCTTGCATCGTCCCCCTCGCGAGGCTTGGCCCCTCCCGAGGGTCTTGAATGGTTGCTGATGCAGATGGGCTGCACCAGGCCGCTAGATGAGCCATGCCCTGGGCCGCAGGCAGGCAAGTCTGGGTACCCCCGTTCCCAGGACACCGACAACGGTGGCTTCCAAAGTACCACTCAATGACATCATAAACTATCGGGACGCCACCGACCGCATTGCCAAATGGGCCATAGAGCTCTTACCATTTGAAATAACATACAAGCCATGCCGAGCTATTAAATCTCAGGTGTTGGCCGACTTTGCCACCAAATGGACAGAAGCCGAGCTCCCCAAAGAGTACAACACATACTCCAACTGGGTAATGTACTTCGACGGCTCTAAAATGTTAGCCGGATTGGGGGCCGATGTCATCCTAACATCCCCTACAGGGGACACAGTCTGTTACGTGTTACAAATCATGTATACAGACTCCAACAATGCGGCCGAATATGAGGCACTATTGCATGGTCTCCCAATGGCTGTTTCTATGGGTATACAACGCCTCGAGGTGTGTGGGGACTCGAACCTCGCAGTATCCCAAATAAATGGAGATTTTGATGCAAAAGATCCAAAGATGGCGGGAAACCGCAACGCCGTACCCAAAATATCAGCTCGGTTTGAGGGGTCGAGTTTCATCATGGTTCTCGAGACATTAACCAGACAGCGGACATCCTTGCTCGAATGGGCGCGAAACGCGACCCCGTCCCACCTAACACCTTTGTGGACAGGCTCTTCAAGCCATCCGTGGTATTGCAGGACGAGAGAGGCAATACCAGTCCGGAGCCGATCATACCCTCTGATACCGAACACAATTCTGATATCATCGGGGGCTCGGACACCGAAAGGACACCTTCCGCGCATGTAATCATGGTTGTCATTGATCCATGGACCGAACCCTTCCTGGCCTACCTTAATAGGCGGGAGCTCCCCGATGACCAGAATGAGGCCCGTCGCATAGTCCGACGCTCGAAAGCCTACAAAGTTCACGAAGGAGAACTCTACAAGAAAAGTACTATTGGAGTTCTTCAAAGATGTATCTCCGAAGAGGAGGGACGACAGCTCTTAGCCGAAATACATGTTGGTCTCGGTGGCCACCATGTTGCAGCTTGGGCCCTCATAAGTAAGGCCTTCTGTGCAGGTTTCTTTTGGCCCACGGCCCGAGCAGATGCATAGGCCCTTGTACAGCGCTATGTCGGGTGCCAGCTGTTCGCCAATCAAAGTCACATGCCGCCCACTACCCTAAAAGCAATCCCCATTACTTGGCCTTTCGCGGTCTGGGGGCTAGATATGGTCGGACCCCTTAAAGGGGTAGCTACAAGAAGAAATATTAGTTGGTTATGGTGGATAAATTCACTAAGTGGATAGAGGCCAAACCAGTAAAAAACGGAAGTTGGGCCGGTGGTCGACTTTATATCCAGCATCGTACACCATTATGGTGTCCCAGACAACATCATCGCTGACAACGGCTCTAACTTTACAGCCGATGAGGTGAAAAACTGGTATGCTAATATGGGCATTAAGCTCGATTATGCCTATGTATATCATCCTCAAATAAACGGTCAGGTCGAACAGGCTAATGGCCTGATATGAGCGGCATTAAACCCAGACTAGTGCGATCCCTACGGGAGTCAGATAAACATTGGGTCAATGAACTAGATTCCGTACTCTAGGGACCGTGGACAACGACCAATCGCACGGCCGGATACACACCCTTCTTCATGGTGTACGGCGCAGAGGATGTCTTGCCTTGTGACATTATTCATGACTCACCTCAAGTGCGCATGTATGAAGAGAGAGAGAAGCTGAGCTTGATCAGCAGGACGACCTAGATGGCCTGGAGGAGGAGCATGATGTTGCAAAAGCCCGTTCCGCATTCTATCAACAACAGGCTCGGAGATACCAAAGCAGAGAAGTGCGGGCCAAGACTTATAACGTCGGTGAACTCATCTTACGCCTCCCAGAGAAGAAAAAGGACAAGCTCAAACCAAAATGGGAGGGTCCCTTCATTATCGATGAAGTTCTCACAGGAGGAGCCTACCGCCTTCGTAATGCATCGGATAATTGCCTCGAGCCAAATCCATGGAATGCTATGACTTAAGTTTTTGCCAAGTTGGGTTGCCTCGCTCCTGTATTTATGTCCTACGTCCCCGATTGTTCGGCTAGGGCGTAAAGGGAGCACCTCTGCGATTGTTACAACTGGGTCATCTGGGCATGTACCTTAGACGGGTGAAGCCAAAAGCTAGCGTTCTTAAGAGAATAAGTGGCTGGCAATCAAACGACATATTGTGACATTACTGTAACCACTCTAACACCGCGGAACACTTTTTTCCATATTGCAGACCAATGTCGCGGTACGCTTAATAGCATGCCAACCTAAGGAAAGGAACCCTTAAGGGAACTATTTTCCTTGGAAGATGTTTCTTACATATGTAATATAACATACATCCTGAACTCAATTTTTTGTCTGTTCGAGCACAATGACTGGGTTGCCTGGTTTCCAGACATAGTAAATACTTCTTTTCATAGTATCTGGAAACGCTCCACCATTCTGGTTCGGAGGTTAAGGATGAAAGCCTATGATGACAAAACCTTTTCACATGTTCGGATAAAGATACAGGCTGATCATCAATGTACATTAATACATTACATCAAAGAAACCTATTCCTTATCCATTCCATCTATAAGACTATCTAACCTACAGTCTTCCTGCGAATATTTCCCAGCTATCATTACTTGGTCATACACCAAATTCACTGGAATTTCTTTCCCGTCTGATCCCTGTGGTCCCACTCGGGCCATATGATTCGGATCCAGTTTGGTGAAGCGTGTCTTCCATAGCTCGAACCAGCATCGGGCACCTTTGAATAGGTTGGCCAAGCCCTCCATACTTTCCAGAGGGGTATCTGATGGCCATAATGCCTTCACTATACTCTCCATGGCTTTCCGGGCCCGAGCATGTACCACGTGCAGCTTCTCGTGCACCCTCATGGCAGGTGGATGTCTTCCATAGCTCGAACAGGCGTCGGGCACCTTTGAATAGGTTGGCCAATCCCTCCATACTTTCTGGAGGGGTATCTGATGGACATAATGCCTTCACCATACTCTCCATGGCTTTCCGGGCCCGAGCATGTACCACGGGCAGTTCCTTCAGCACATCACCTTGAAATCTGGACACTTCTTCCTCCGGTCGACCAATCAATAGGCATGCAGCAACTGAGTCATGAATTCCGAATTATGGACTAAACATGAGCACCTAGGGTGGTTCTAAATAAGCGAGGAAGACATACCAAACATGCCACCCTTCAGCTTCTCATTTTCCTTCCGAGCGGTCGATAACTGAGCCTTTAAGCTCTCTATCTCTTCGGATTGTTTGTCTTTTTCAACCTCATGTTCATTCTTTCCGAATGCACTCGTTGTGGCCTTTTTCATTTCCGCCAATTCGGCAGTGACAACATTTAGCTGCATCTGATTCACTTCTAGCTCCTGGGATAGCGCGACATTTTTCTCCTTGAGAACGTGCGGGCCATATCGATCCTTAAATCAGTTTACCTCATCGCTTCAAGTCTCAGGGGCTACTGGCACATGGCTATCAAAAATTTCATAAACTTTTACCTGTATGTCCTTCAAGAACAGCTGAATGACTCCGGCAAGTCCATCTCGAGCGGCTCGGATATATGCATCCACCAAGCTCAGTGCGGTAAACTCCTGCTCGGAAAAGGTCGGAGTGCGTGTAGCCTCTTTTAATCGACGGTGATTCATCACGCTCTCCACTTCGGAATTCGTGACCGATACATCATCTGAATCCTCTTGAGAAGGCGGAACTGACATTGCATCGGCTCTCATCCTAGTTGGCGAGTCCGGCACCGGATTGGTGGGCATTCGGCTTACTGGGCGTTTTCCCACCGTTTGCCGCATACTCCTCCTGACATCAAGGATAAAAAGGAGACTTTCAACAATCCAGACTCATGCCTAGGCATGTATTAAGCAAACATACCTCTTGGAAGACGGTGAGGTTTTGGTAGCACTCCCGGTCCCTTTTCATTTTGAACGACGACCTTGTGTGGGGGCCACCCTTGAGGAGATACGATCCCTAGAGCACCGATCCTATTAAAATCCCGATCAGTACAACAGGAAAAAATACAAATAAGGATTTCCTTTTAAGAACCCTCCGAATACTCATGATGCAGAAGGGATAGAGGCGGGGGTAGTCGGCGGTGATAGCCACTTCCGAGCTGTCAAGGCTCGCCTGATAAAATACCCCATCATTGAACTCTATATATATGTCCGGATCCTCGCAAAAGTCGGGGTCTTTATCACGGTTATGATCCTCTACCCGGGGAGCGGGACAATGGACGTCCTTGGTCATCTTCCTCCATGACTGTTTGTGGCAACAAAGGGCAAGTTTGATTAGTGTATGTAACACAATAAAATAAACACAAACGATCGAAATCTTACCCATTCAATTGGGTTGTACATGGAATAACCCTCCCGGCAGTTTAACCGGAGAAAATCTTCTTTCTCGCCCTTATACAGATCAGCCAAGATTGTGTCTAGTTCGGCTGGGGTATCCGGACCATTATGTCTGTAACGGGACGCGTCGTCTTCTTCGTTGTAGCACCATAAGGGAGTTACTCTGGATTGGAGAGGCTGGACATGTTGAGGAACGCAGTAATTTCAAAAAAATCCTATGCACACGCAAGATCTATCTAGGTGATGCATAGCAACGGGAGGGGAGAGTGTTGTCTACATACCCTTGTAGACTGTAAGCGGAAGCGTTATGACAATGTGGTTGATGTAGTCGTACGTCTTCATGATCCGACCGATCCTAGTACCGAAAGTATGGCACCTCCGCGATCTGCACACGTTCAGCTCGGTGACGTCCCATGAACTCTCGATCCAGCTGAGTGTCGAGGGAGAGCTTCGTCGGCACGATGGCGTGATGGTGGTGATGATGATGCTACCGACGCAGGGTTTTGCCTAAGCACTATGACGATATGACCGAGGTGGATTATGGTGGAGGGGGGCACCGCACACGGCTAAGACAATGATCAACTTGTGTGTCTATGGGGTGCCCCCTCCCCCGTATATAAATGAGTGGAGGAGGGGGGAGGCCCGGCTGAGGGAGTCCTGGATTAGGGGGTCTCCGGATAGCCGGACTGTTAGACTATGAAGATACAAGATTGAAGACTTCGTCTCGTGTCTGGATGGGATTCTACTTGGCGTGGAAGGCAAGCTAGGCAATACGTATATGGATATCTCCTCCTTTGTAACCGACCTTGTGTAACCCTAACCTTCTCCGGTGTCTATATAAACCGAAGGGTTTTAGTCCGTAGGACAACAATCACAACATACAATCATACCATAGGCTAGCTTCTAGGGTTTAGCCTCTCTGATCTCGTGGTAGACCTACTCTTGTAACACCCATATCATCAATATTAATCAAGCAGGACATAGGGTTTTACCTCCATCAAGAGGGTCCGAACCTGGGTAAAACTTCGTGTCCCTTGCCTCCTGTGACCATCCGGCCTAGACGCACAGTTCGGGACCCCCTACCCGAGATCCGCCGGTTTTGACACCAACATTGGTGCTTTCATTGAGAGTTCCGCTATGTCATCACCACAAGAAAGGATGTCTCATCCCGTCTTTAAAGACGACACTATCGCTGAGGGAGCTCTGGCTATCGGCCAAACTCTCCGGCTAGGTGGCTTTATTATGACCGCCTGTTTGGCCGCTGCGCTGACGATGACTTCTCGGGTCATCAAAAGCAATCTTCATGTCAACTTGGAACTCGCCGAGCAGTTAGATCCAATGGAGCTCTCTTCCCTGAACGAGCTCTTGGATCGCATCGCCGCCCTGGGAGTCGCTACAAACTACGATCAGGTTGGGCCTAAACCCGATCTGAGAGAAATTAACTCTCCCCAGGTCACCCATCACGTTGCAGTGGTGGAAGAACAATGCGGCAACCCTTCATCCATCTTAAGGACTAGCTATGTCCGGATTCCCGATCCCTCCAAACTGGATACCCGCCGAGGGGAGGATGTCACTCAAAGCCTGAACCCAGAATCAGGCAGCAGGCCAGATTTACCGGAAAAGATCCAAGAATCCAAACTTTCGAGTTCGGAAACTCCTTGGCCACTGAGCCTCAGATTGGGTGAGGATTCGGATTCAATTCCACCCACCCACCCAAACATACGCGATCTATCCCAAATTAGGCAAGAGCCCGAAGAAACAGTACACCATTACTGGGCCAGATTCCTCCTGGTCAAGAACGGGATAAAGGACTGCCGCGAGGAAGACGCAATTTTACTCTTCTGCAATAATTGCACGGATAAGGGAATCCTCAACGCCATAAGTCATCGCGAAATTACACGCTTTGCCGACTTGGTGTCCATAGTACGAAAGTACTGTGTGATGGAAAGCGCCTGGAAAACCGAAATAAAATTTGGGATAATCCAGCCCTGAATACAAACCCAGTCCGAAATAAAAGGGTGCATTATCACAATACACCTGGGTTAACTACCAAAAAGCAAAAGCCCTCTACGGGGCAAGGAACCGTACTAGAGGGATGGCTCAACGGACCCTACAAAATTCATAGTACAGCGGATGCAATACCAACGCACAGCCTTAGAGCATGCTGGATACTCCGGCAGGTGGCCAAAAGTGGTGAGGATTTACTCCTCCCAAAAACCACAGAGCACCACCTCGAGGACAACAATACGGTCTTAACGGTCTTCGAGACCTTCACGTCAAATAATAGACGGAAGCGAACACTCCGCGGCACGTCCGAAATCTTCCACATAGCAGAAACAAATCCTTGGAGCGACACGACTATTACCTTCAATGCCAGTGACGAACCTAAATTTTGAACAGTCCGAGTACCAGCCGCACTGGTCCTCAGTCCAATCATGGACGGCTTTCGACTCACCAAGGTACTCATGGACGGCGGCAGCGGATTAAACCTCATCTATGTGGAAACTCTTCAAAAGATGGAAATAGACTGGAGATGCATTAAGCAAAGCAGCACAACCTTTAGAGGAATCATCCCCAGTTGGGAAGCACGCTGCGCCGGAAAAATCACACTAGACGTGGTATTCGGCACGCCGGATAATTACAGGTCCGAAGAAATTACATTCCAAGTGGCCCCGTTCAGCAGCGGATACCACGCTCTATTTGGGCGGGAGGCGTTTACAATCTTCCAAGCCATACCCCATTACGGGTACATGAAGCTCAAAATGCCCGGGCCCAACAGAATCATCACTCTTGTTAGTGATCCGGACATAGCACTCCACGCCGAAAATAAGACAGCTGCACTGGCCCTTGAGGCACTATCCGAAGCCCTAGCGGCCGAAGAACTAACTACGCTGCGCTCCACAGTGAACAGGGACGACGTGATACTCGATAAAAGATCCAAGTCCACCTCCTTTAAGCCGGCGGACGAAATAGTCAAATTCCAAGTCCATCCAACGGACCCTACAAAAACAGCTTCCATCAGGGCACAATTAAACCCTGATGTCGACGCCGCACCATGAGAGTTCCTACGCGAAAACTAGGACATTTTTGCCTGGCACCCTTCAGACATGCCAGGAATCCCACGCAGGCTGGCTGTACACAGCCTAAATATCCTAAAAGGATTCAAGCCAGTCAAGCAGGCTCTTCGACGTTTCTTCGAACCTAAATGACAAGCCATTAGAGAGGAACTAGCCAAGCTATTGGAGGCCGGATTCATCAGAGACATAAAACATCCGGACTGGCTAGCAAACCTGGTGATGGTACCAAAGAAGGACAAATCCTGGCGCTTGTGCGTCGATTTTAAGGACCTTAACAAGGCCTGCCCAAAGGATCCCTTCCCCCTCCCCCGCATCGATCAAATCATCGATGCTACCGCAGGACACGATTCATTGTGTTTCCTCGACACATACTCCGGCTACCATCAAATCAAAATGGCAGAGCCAGACCAAGCCGCAACGGCATTCATCACACCATACGGCCCATTCTACTTCAACAGAATGCCCTTCGGGCTAAAAAAACGCCGGTGCAACATATCAGCGCATGATTCAGACATGCCTGGCAAACCAGATCGGCAAAATAGTGTAGGCATACGTGGATGACGTGGTCGTTAAAACCAAGCATGTATAAACTCTAGTAGACGACTTGAAGCTCACATTCGACAACCTCCGAACATATGATGTCAAGCTCAATCCGGAAAAATGCGTTTTCGGCATACCAGCAGGAAAGCTCCTGGGATTCATTGTCTCCAGTAGAGGTATTGAAGCTAATCTGGCCAAAATTCGAGCGTTGTCACAGTTGGCTACCCCAACAGACCTCAAACAAATACAAAAATTAACTGGATGTGTGGCGACTCTAAGCCGCTTTATCTCCCGCTTGGGAGAAAAGGCATTACCCCTTTATCACCTCCTCCGGCGCACCGAACACTTCGAGTGGACGGACGCCGCCACGGCCGGGCTCAACGAAATAAAGGCCATATTGGCAACAAACCCAGTCCTGGCCGCACCAAACATTGGCGAACCAATGCTATTATACATTGCGGCAACTCATCAAGTAGTAAGCGCAGTGCTTGTCGTCGAGCGAGAAGTGGACGGACACAAATTTCCCCTTCAAAAGCCTGTTTACTACGTGTCCACTGTCCTTACTCCATGCAAATCATGGTACCCGCATTATCAAAAGATAACGTACGCGGTATTCATGGCATCCCGGAAGTTGCGACACTACTTTCAAGAGTGTTCGATAATGGTAGCCTCAGAAGTACCACTTAACGATATTATAAACAACCGCGACGCGACGGGCCGGATTGCCAAATGGGCCATTGAGCTCCTCCAGTTCGACATAACTTACAAGCCACGGCGAGCTATTAAATTGCAAGTTTTGGCTGACTTCGTCACTGAATGGACGGAAGCCGAACTCCCTAAAGAGTACGTCACATATTCAAACTGGATCATGCACTTCGACGGCTCCAAAATGTTGGCTGGTCTGGGGGCTGGCGTCGTTTTGACATCCCCAACAGGAGACACCGTTCAATACGTACTACAGATAATGTATACAGACTCCAACAACGCAGCCGAATATGAGGCCCTTCTACAGGGTCTCCGGATGGCAGTATCCATGGGCATTCAACGCCTAGAGGTGTGCGGGGATTCAAACCTCGCGACATCCCAAATAAATGGAGACTTTGATGCCAAGGATCCAAAAATGGCCGCTTATCGCAATGTCGTCCTAAAAATGTCAGCTCGGTTCGAGGGGCTCGAATTTCACCATGTGGCTCGAGAAAACAATCAGGCGGCGGATATCCTCGCCCGCATTGGCGCCAAACGCGATGCGGTCCCTCCCAACATTTTTCTGGAAAGGCTTTTCTAGCCATCCGTAGCATGGGAAGGGGACACCGGTAACAACAGTCCAGACCCGGCCAAAATACCCGATACCGAACTCTCTGACACAATCGGAGGCTCCGCCACCGAAATAACACAATCAGCCCATGAAATAATGGCCATTATTGCCCCGTGGACAGAACCACTCCTGGCCTACCTAACTAGACAGGAACTCCCGGAGGACCAAAATGAGGCACGCTGCATAGTGCGGCGATCAAAGGCCTACAGGGTCCACGAGGGAGAATTGTACAAAAAAAGCGCTACCGAAGTCCTTCAACGGTGCATCTCCGAAGAGGAAGGACGGAACCTTTTGGCAGAAATTCATGCCGGACTCGGCGGTCATCATGCCGCAGCCTGGGCTCTTGTGAGCAAGGCCTTCCGTACAGGGTTCTAGTGGCCAAGGGCCCGGGCAGACGCACAGGACTTAGTCCAGCGTTGCGCCGGTTGCCAGCTCTTTGCAAATCAAAGCCATATGCCACCCACCGCCCTTCGAACAATCCCCATTACATGGCCCTTCGCGGTCTGGGGGCTTGACATGGTTGGACCCCTTAAAGGTGGAACCCACAAGAAAAAATACTTATTGGTCATTGAGGGAGTCCTGGATTAGGGGGTGTTCAGGTAGCCGGACTATACCTTCAGCCGGACTCCAGGACTATGAAGATACAAGATTGAAGACTTCGTCCCGTGTCCGGATGGGACTTTCCTTGGCGTGGAAGGCAAGCTTGGCGACGCGGATATTCAAGATCTCCTACCATTGTAACCGACTTTGTGTAACCCTAACCCTCTCCAGTGTCTATATAAACCGGAGGGTTTTAGTCCGTAGGACAACTTCATCATACAACAATCATACCATAGGCTAGCTTCTAGGGTTTAGCCTCCTTGATCTCGTGGTAGATCTACTCTTGTACTACCCATATCATCAATATTAATCAAGCAGGACATAGGGTTTTACCTCCATCAAGAGGGCCCGAACCTGGGTAAAATATCGTGTTCCTTGCCTCCTGTTACCATCCGGCCTAGACGCACAGTTCGGGACCCCCTACCCAAGATCCGCCGGTTTTGACACCGACATTGGTGCTTTCATTGAGAGTTCCTCTGTGTCATCGCTTTCAGGCCCGATGGCTCCTTCGATCATCAACAGCAATGCAGTCTAGGGTGAGACTTTTCTCCCCGGACAAATCTTCGTCTTCGGTGGCTTCGCACCGCAGGCCAATTCGCTTGGCCACCTTGAGCAGATCAAAAGCTACGCCCCTGGCCATCAGGTCAGGTTTGGAAGCCTAAACTACACGGCTGACATCCACGGGGACTTGATCTTCAACAGATTCGAGCCACAGCCAAGCGCGCCGCACTGTCTCGATGGTCATGATATAGCTCTGCCGCCGAACAGCGCCTTGGAGGCCGCACACGCATCAGTTCCGGCCATTGATTCGGAGCCTACTGCGCCGATCGAGGATCAGCGGTTGGACACTGCCTCAGGGGCTGCAATCTCAGAGGCGATCGAGCCGAACTCCAGCCCCACACTCCACATGGCCCGTGACTCCGAGGAGCCGGATTCCTCTCCGAACTCTGAGCCCCCCGCGCCCCTGCCGATCGAATCCGATTGGGCACCGATAATGGAGTTCACCACCATGGACATCTTTCAGCACTCGCCCTTCGGTGACATCCTGAATTCTCTAAAGTCTCTCTCTTTATCAGGAGAGCCCTGGCCAGACTACGGTCAGCAAGGTTGGGATACGGACGATGAAGAAATTCAAAACCCACCCACCACCCACTTGGTAGCCACTGTCGATGACTTAATCGACATGCTTGACTTCGACTCCGAAGACATCGACGGCATGGACGACGATGCAGGAGACAAACAAGAACCAGCACCTATAGGGTGCTGGAAGGCCACCTCGTCATATGACATATATATGGTGGACACTCCAAAGGATGGAGATGGCGATGGAACAGCGGGGGGTGATACCTCTAAGAAATAGCTCAAGCGCCAGCGTCAGCGGCGCCGCTCTAAATCCCGCCAAAGCAAAAACGGTGATTCCGGCACGGGAGATAATACTACTCCGGATAGCGCCAAAGAACACCCCTTCCAGCAAGATTCAGCACAGGAGGATAGAGAAGCCAGCCCTCACGAGAGGGCGGCGGACCAAGAGGTTGAGGACGATAATTATACGCCTCCCTCCAAAGAAGAGGCAAGCCTCGACGACGACGAGTTCATCGTGCCAGAGGATCTCGCCGAACAAGAGCGTTTTAAACGCAGGCTTATGGCCACGGCAAGCAGGCTCAAGAAAAAGCAGCAACAGCTTAGAGCTGATCAGGATTTGCTAGCTGACAGATGGACTGAAGTCCTGGCGGCCGAAGAGTATGAACTCGAATGCCCCTCCAAGAGTTACCCAAAGCGCAGGCTGCTACCCCGACTAGAGGAGGAAGCACCTACATCACCAGCGCATGACATGGCCGACCGGCCACCTCGTGGCCGCGACAGAGAGGCCTCTTGGCCCTCCGCTCAAGCCATGCCCCAACGCCGCGTCAAGCATACTAAGGCACGGGAAAATGCGCCCGACCTACGCGACATACTGGAGGACAAGGCAAGGCAAACAAGATCGATCTACGGATCGCTCAGGCGCCCCACGGCATGTGACGGTGATCGTCACTCCGGTTGCAATAAATCCAGCTGGGCCGAACTCAACAGACAAAGCTCCTTCGAGCTGCGTCGTGATATAGCCCAATACAGAGGCGCCGCACACCCACTATGCTTCACAGATGAAGTAATGGATTATAAAATCCCTGAGGGCTTCAAACCCGTAAACATCGAATCGTACGATGCAGATCCTGCGGTATGGATCAAGGATTATCTCCTTCATATCCACATGGCCCGCGGCGATGATCTACACGCCATCAAATACCTCCCACTCAAACTTAAGGGACCGGCCCGGCATTGGCTTAACAGCTTGCCAGCAGACTCAATCGGTTCTTGGGAGGACCTGGAAGCCGCATTCCTTGACAACTTCCAGGGCACTTATGTGCGACCACCGGACGCCGATGACCTAAGCCACGTAATTCAAAAGCCAGAGGAATTGGCCAGACAATTCTGGACACAATTCGTGACAAAGAAAAACCAGATAGTCGACTGTCCGGACGCAGAGGCCTTAGCGGCCTTCAAGCATAATATCCGTGATGAGTGGCTTGCCCGGCACCTGGGACAGGAAAAGCCGAAATCTATGGCAGCCCTCACGACACTCATGACCCGCTTTTGTGCGGGAGAAGATAGCTGGCTAGCTCGCAGAAACAATTTAACCAAGAACCCTGGTAATTTGAATACCAAGGACAAAAGCGACAGGTCGCGTCGAAACAAAGAAAAGCGCCGCGTTAACAGCGACAACAACGAGGATACGGCAGTTAATGCCGGATTCCGAGGCTACAAATCCGGTCAACGGAAAAAGCCATTCAAAAGAAATACTCAGGGCCCGTCCAGTTTGGACCGAATACTCGACCGCTTGTGCCAGATACATGGCACCCCCGAAAAGCCAGCCAATCACACCAACAGGGACTATTGGGTGTTTAAGCAGGCAGGCAAGTTAAGAGCCGAAAACAAAGACAAGGGGCTGCATAGCGACGACGAGGAGGAGCCCAGGCCGCCGAACAACAGTGGACAGAAGGGATTTCCCCCACAAGTGCAGACGGTGAACATGATATACGCAACCCACATCCCCAAGAGGGAGCGGAAGCATGTGTTATGGGACGTATATGCGATAGAGCCAGTCGCCCCAAAGTTCAACCCATGGTCCTCCTGCCCGATCACATTTGATCGAAGGGACCATCCCACTAGCATCCGCAATGGTAGCTTCGCCGCATTGGTTCTAGACCCAATCATTGACGGATTTTATCTCACAAGAGTCCTCATGGACGGCGGCAGTAGCCTGAACCTGCTTTACCAGGATACAGTGCGAAAAATGGGCATAGATCCCTCAAGGATCAAGCCCACCAAAACGACCTTTAAAGGCGTCATACCAGGTGTAGAAGCCAACTGTACAGGCTCAGTCACACTGGAAGTGGTGTTCGGATCTCCGGATAACTTCCGAAGCGAGGAGTTAATCTTCGACATAGTCCCGTTCCGCAGTGGCTATCACGCACTGCTCGGGCGAACCGCATTCGCAAAATTCAACGCGGTACCGCACTATGCATACCTCAAGCTCAAGATGCCAGGCCCTAGAGGAGTAATCACGGTCAATGGGAACACTGAACGCTCCCTTCGAATGGAGGAGCACACGGCAGCGCTCGCAGCAGAAGTACAAGGCAGCCTCTCTAGGCAGTTCTCCAGTTCGGCCTTCAAAAAGCCGGACATTGTCAAGCGCGCCCGGAGTACCCTACAACAAGACCGCCTGGCACGTTCTGAGCTAGCGTAGCAATGCGGCCCCAACCCTAGCCCTCGCGATATCGCGAAACCAGTGCTCCGCGTACATAACTACGCTCTTGAAATACCATGGGCATAGGGGAAGGGGCACTATCACGGCACGCCCGAAATACGGCTTAAACCGCACCAGGGGCTGCCGGATTCCTTTTTTTTTATTTTTTTTCTCTTACTCTCAGGACTCCATACTTCGGATGACCCGTTCGGCAATTCAACTGCCGCACAAATGATGCAAGATCCAGGAAAGCAGACAAGCCACGACGCATTATGGAACTCCCAGGTGGTCTCTATTGCAAGCAGTATACCTATTTTTTAATACAATTCCGCGGCCTGCCCCTGGCCAGGACATGTTAAATAGTCTATTTTCTTTTGCTTATCGCACTATTTGTATCGTTCCGCTTTCATAGCAGCCTTCCTATAAACAATGCATAGCTTTTTGTCTATTTTTTGCATTATCCTCTTTTTATATATATGTTTATCAATAACACGTTGCATCCGTACACTGTAGTACGGAAAAAATACGCCAGGGGCTTCAGTACCCATCAATATGGCATGAGAAGTCCGTACACTTTCACAAGTGCGGCACCCCGAACTTATAGCACTATATGCATCGGCTTCGAATCATGATTTGGGTCAATAGTTGGGTTTGCTCGGCTCCTATGTTTTGGTGCCTTATGTTCCGCTATATCGGCTAAGGTGGCACTAGGAGAACTACTGCGATTGTGCCCCAGTTGAGCTGGGCTGAGCACCTCAGTAGAGAAAGCTAAAACTGACTATCATGATGAGGCGAGAGACCGGTCACTGTTCGAGAGGTTTTTCGAGTCCTTAAAGACTTATGCCGCTTCGAGCGAGGAACCGGATTTGTCCGGCCAAGGCGTGGATAGCGCCCCGAAGTCGGTCTTCCGAATACTAGGGGCTTCGCCGAAATTTAGAATTATAGAGTTCTATGGCTAAGTGAGAGTGTTCAAGCATTATAGTCCGATTGCCTTGTTCGTTGTGCTAAGCGCCTCCCTCGACGGACCCAATCATGGGAAAAAGAGCGCTCAGGTTTATCCCGAACACCCCAGCACTAGTGGCATGGGGGCAGAAGCCGACGACTGGCCATCTCTCAATTTTTTGATAAACGACCGCACATAAAGTAATATTTTAAATTCAAGCATTGCTTAGCGCATATGAACAAGTTTTCAGCGCCCAGGATAACACGAGCGAGTTCATTCAAAACTTACATCCTTGGTGCATTCATCCGCCATAAGGCGGGCACCAGCCAGAACATCCTTGTAATAGTTCTCGGGCTTGCGATGCTCCTTCCCCGGCGGCAGCCCGTCCCTCACAAGCTTCTCCCCGTCCAGCTTACTCCAGTGCACCTTTGCACGGGCAAGGGACCTACGGGCACCTTCGATGCAGACGGAGCGCTTGATGACCTCGAGCCTTGCACAAGCCTCCACCAGCCGCCGCACCAGTCCGAAGTAGCTCCCAGGTAGGGCCTCTCTAGGCCACAGGCAAACTATGAAGCCCTTCAGGGCCTGTTCGGCCGCCTTGTGGAGCTCAACCAGCTGCTTTAGCTGGTCGCTCAAGGGCACAGGGTGTCCGGCCTCAGCGTACTGAGACCAGAACACCTTCTCCGTCGAGTTGCCTTCCTCGGCTCGATAGAATGCGGCGGCATCGGATACGCTGCCGGGAAGATCCGCGAATGCCCCTGGAGAGCTCCGGATTCGGGTAAGTAACAAGTAGTTTACTTTTATATGTCTGCTTTGCATAGAGAATGCCTTACCCGCCGCTATCTTTTTCACCGCATCCAATTCCTGGAGGGCCTTCTGGGCTTCGGCCTTGGCAGATTTGGCAGTTTTAAGGGCCGCAGCAAGCTCGGACGCTCGCGTCTTCGAGTCGAGCTCCAAACTCTCATGTTTTTTCATGAGAGCCTGAAGCTCTTGCTGCACCTCGCCGACCTGCGCCTCAAATTTCTCCCGCTCGGTGCGCTCCGTGGCCGCTCTCTTCTTGGCCTCGGACAGCGCCTGCTTGAGGGTCGCCACCTCAGTTGTGGCCCCTGCAATAAGCAGTATACTCCTGTCATTTTTTGAAATTGCGTATTCTTATAGGCATTTTTCCTATAAGGTATCTCTTACCTTCTTTCTCCTCGAGCTGCCGTTTGGCAAGATCGAGCTCTTGCTCGGTCCGCTCGAGGCCCTGCTTCAGGGCATCCACCTCCATAGTTAGTGCGGCGGTGGCCAGCAGCGAAGCCTGCATACGTATATTGACTCCTTTTTAGTTAGACTCCTGCGATATTTAATAGATCCTCTATTCGGCTTTTCTTTCCGAACGCCAAACAGAGCATCAGGGGCTACTGTCTATGCGGTAATATTTTTACATATTTCTACTTACCCCGAAGCTTGTTAGAAGGCTAGTACAAGCTTCAGTAAGTCCGCTTTGGGCGGACCGAACCTTCTGGACCACCGTACTCATGATGGCACGGTGCTCCTCGTCGATGGAGGCGCCCTTAAGCACCTCCAGCAGATTGTCCGGCTCCTCCGGTTGGACCGGCTCAATAGGCTTGCTCCTCTTGGCAGGAGTTCGCCTGCCGCGGTCCGGAACGGTTGATGATTCCGGCGCGGTGTCTGGCTTAAAGCCTGACTTGGAGCCCTGGGGGGGTCTTGTCCCCTTTACTCCTGGAGTCCGGGAGGTCGCCTCGCGGCTCCTCCTGGACCACCTCCTCTTGCCCCGGAGCTTGTCGCGACGCCACTTTGGTGTCATCCGCAGCACAGGGGGAGGCAGCGGGCGGAACTGAATTCACGTCCGATGAATACAGGGAGCCGCTCGACGACTCGTCGAGCCCGTCCTTGGGCGGGCTGCATGATTGTATTCGACATTAGGGAAAGCTGTGCAACAAAAGGAATATCATGAGTTACTCTGGTATCTGAACACTTACGATTTCGCCGGACGCTTGACCCTGTCCGTCCACTCCTCTTCGTCCTCGTCGGCGTCGGGGGCGTAGTCCGGCGGAGGGGTTTTCCTCTTTTTGGACCCGTCGGCCTCCCCTACTGGGGCGGCCTTCCTCTTCTTTCCTCCCCCCGCTGGAGGGGGAGATGTTTCTTCTTCCTCCTCCTCATCTTCACGGGAGGAGTGCGTCTCGGACTCATCGGACGACGAGTCCGACACCACCATATGTCGGGAACTCTTTCGAGTCCCCGTGGCCTTCTTCTTCTTGGCCTTCTTCTCCGGCACCACATAAGGTGCCGGAACCAGCAGCTTCACTAGGAGAGCAGGGGGTGGGTCTTTGGGCAAGGGAGCCGGATAGTTAATCAGTCCGGACTTCGCCTGCCAATCCTGTCAAAGGTGAGGGAGTTTAGATCCCGCATAAAGTCAAACTATGAAGAAAACTTAACATCCTATAAAAGGTGAAAATATTTTACCTCGCCAGCAGGACGCTGCGAGCTGAATCCGCGGTCTTCAGAGGCGGATTTGGGAGCCTCAGTGCCTTTGGTTAGCCCCTTCCAGACATCTTCGTACGTTGTGTCGAAGAGCCTGCTCAAAGTTCGATGTTGCGCCGGGTTGAACTCCCACAAATTGAAGTCCCGTTCTTGACACGGAAGGATCCGGCGGACGAGCATGACCTAGACTACATTGACAAGCTTGAGCTGCTTGTTCACCAGGGACTGGATGTATTTTTGCAGTCCGGTCACCTCTTCTTCATCGCCCCATGACAAGCCCATCTCCTTCCAGGACGTGAGCTGCGTAGGGGGTCCGGATCGGAATTCAGGGGCTGCGATCCACTTCGGATCGCGTGGCTCGGTGATGTAAAACCACCCTGACTGCCACCCCTTCAAGGTCTCCACAAAGGAGCCCTCGAGCCATAGGACGTTGGCTATTTTGCCCACCATGGAACCTCCGCACTCCGCTTGGTTGCCGTGCACCACCTTTGGCTTGACATTGAAGGTCTTGAGCCAGAGGCCGAAATGGGGGCAGATGCAGAGGAAAGCCTCGCACACGACGATAAACGCCGAGATATCGAGGATGAAGTTCGGGGCCAGATCGTGGAAATCTAGGCCATAGTAGAACATGAGCCCGCGGACAAATGGGTGGAGAGGAAAACCCAGTCCGCGGAGGAAGTGGGGAAGAAATACTACCCTCTCATGGGGCCTCGGGGTGGGGAGAAGTTGCCCCTCCTCAGGAAGCCGGTGTGCAATGTCTTTGGACAGGTATCCGGCCTTCCTTAGCCTTTTGACATGGCCCTCCGTGACGGAGGAGACCATCCACTTGCCTCCCGCTCCAGATATTGTTGGAGAAGGTTGAGGTAGGAAGTGCGGGCTTGGGCGCTAGAGCTCGGGTGCGCAGAAGATGGGTAGGCAAAGGAGGAAGAAGGCGTAGGTAAAAAGGTGGATACTTATCCCCTTATATGAGCGGATGCGACTATGCGTCCCCACCAGCCTAGTAAAACTCGCTTGCCTCCCAAGCGTCGTGATAAATGGCACGGTTGGGTTACCCACGTCCGTATTGATGAGAATCCCGTAAATGGGGGACACGGTTTCTGCTTTGACAAGACGTGCCAAGGAAACCGCCTCGCAAAACACGCTGAGGTGGAAAAGTGAAAACGATTCGAATAAAGGCTTGGCCGTAGTGTGATGTCGCGCTGCGGAATACGTCAGCAGATTATATTTGTGTTAATATTATTCTCTCTGTGGCAATACGTGGAAACTTATTTTGCAGAGCCGGACACTACTCTTGGTGTTTACAAACTTTTATGAAGAATTTGGAGGAGGAACCCGCCTTGCAATGCCGAAGACAATCTACGCGCCGGACTCGTCGTCATTGAAGCCTGGTTCAGGGGCTACTGAGGGAGTCCTGGATTAGGGGGTGTTCGGGTAGCCGGACTATACCTTCAGCCGGACTCCAGGACTATGAAGATACAAGATTGAAGACTTCGTCCCGTGTCCGGATGGGACTTTCCTTGGCGTGGAAGGCAAGCTTGGCGATGCGGATATTTAAGATCTCCTACCATTGTAACCGACTTTGTGTAACCCTAACCCTCTCCGGTGTCTATATAAACCGGAGGGTTTTAGTCCATAGGACAACTTCATCATACAACAATCATACCATAGGCTAGCTTCTAGGGTTTAGCCTCCTTGATCTCGTGGTAGATCTACTCTTGTACTACCCATATCATCAATATTAATCAAGCAGGACGTAGGGTTTTACCTCCATCAAGAGGGCCCGAACCTGGGTAAAACATCGTGTTCCTTGCCTCCTATTACCATCCGGCCTAGACACACAGTTCGGGACCCCCTACCCGAGATCCGCGAGTTTTGACACCGACAGTCATGGTGGATAAATTCACCAAATGGATAGAGGACAAACCGGTTAAAACAGCCGAATCCGGACAGGTGATAGATTTCATATCCGGGGTTGTACATCGCTACGGCGTCCCTCACAGCATCATCATTGATAATGGCACGAACTTCACGGCCGACGAGGTAAAACTCTAGTGCAGCAAAATGGGCATCAAGCTCGATTATGCTTCAGTCTACCACCCACAAACCAACGGTCAAGTCAAACGAGCAAATGGTCTTATAATGAGCGGCATTAAACCCAGACTAGTGCGCTCCTTAACAGAGTCTGACACGCACTGGGTAGAGGAGCTCGACTCTGTACTCTGGGGGCTGCGGACCACGCCAAATCGTAGTACCGGATAAACACCATTTTTATGGTGTACGGCGCAGAGGCAGTCCTGCCCTGTGACATAATTCATGACTCACCTCGAGTGCGCATGTACGAAGAAAGAGAAGCCAAGCTCGATCGACAGGACAGTCTGGACACCTTGGAGGAAGAGCGCGACATAGCCAAAGCCCATTCCGCATTTTACCAGCAACAGGCTTGCAGATACCAAAGCAGAGAAGTACGAGCCAAAACTTATAACGTTGGCGAACTAGTTCTCCGACTGCCGGATAAGAAGAAGAACATGCTAGAGCCCAAATGGGAAGGTCCCTTCATCATCGACCAAGTTCTGACCGGTGGAGCGTACCGACTGCGGGATGCATCGACTAGTCGACTCGAGCCGAACCCATGGAACGCAGCCAGGCTCCGAAGATTCTACGCCTAGCACCGGACTTTATGTTAGTCCCCTCCCTTTGTCCATTTTCTGCATATGCGTCATCTGTCTTGTTTCCCTTTCTTTCTTTTATTCCTCTAGGCCTTCAAGGGTCACCTTGTGCCTCACTTGTACATTACAGATGTGCTAGCCGCACTCTCTACACCTGGGGGCTTCTTTCACAGAAGCTTAAATTATTTACCTGGGCATCACGCCCAACACATGCGTTATACTTCCGCATGTACCTTTTTTCACCATTATATGCATCGATATGACTTAAGTTTTGGCCAAGCTGGGTTGCCTGGCTCTTGTATTTATGCGCTACGTTCCCGTTAATTCGGCTAGGGCATAAGGGGAGCACCTCTGCGATTGTTACCGCCGGGTCAGCCAGACGTGTACCTCAGACTGGGTGAAGCCGAAAGCTAGCGTTCTTAAGAGAATATTCAGTCGGTGAACAAAAGATGACTTTTATTTATTATCCATATCTGCCCCCAGATGTTTTTTCTGTGCTTCTCATCGCAGGCTGGACATGCACTTTAGGGCATGCCTACCCAGGGAAACGAACCCTTAACGAAACTATTCTCTCTGGAAGATGTTTCTTACTACCCATGTAATATAACATAACTAGTTGGGCACTTGTCTGATAAAGCACTAATGACCCCTACGCCTGCTCTCCACGCATGCCCTGGTTCTTACATAACCGAGAGGGTATTCGGATACACTCCGGACTATCGGGTCCCGAGGTTGAAGCGAAAAGGTCCGCCACGACAAACGATCTACAATCCGGCTAGAAGGCATCATACATGTCACTTTAAAATTACATAGTCAATTTGACTGGTCGAATTCCTCTTCAATGCCATACAATAGGCTGTCTAGTCTACAGTCCTGTTGGGAATACTTTGCGGCCAATTCTACTTGGTCGTACACTAAACTCATAGGGATCTCCTTGCCATCAGGCCCCCACAGGTCCGACTTCGGCCATGTGGTTCGGGTCAGCCTTAGTGTACCGTGTGTTCACCATTGCCCAGGCTTCCCTGGCACCCTGACGGCAGGCCGACACCTTCCATAATCGGAAGCGCCGCCGTGCTCCCTTCAGCTTTTCTGTAAGCTCTCCAAGGCCTGCGGGTATGGAGACGGATGGCCACAAGGCCTGGGCGACGCCTTGCATCACCTGCCGAACTCGTTCCTACAACTGTGCGAGCTTGGGAAGAAGATCACCCGTTGAACCAGGCATCTCCTACAGACATAACTCTATCAGCCAGCTTCCTCGCCGAACTCTTTTTCAAAGTTTGTTCAAGCACTTACTAAATATGCCGCGTCGAAGCTGCCGATTCTCCTTAACAGAATCCGACAGTTGGGCACAAACATCTTTTAGTTCCACGCCCAGCTTGGTGTTGGCATCTTGGAGATCATTTTTCTCCTGCCTCACCCTCGTTAGCACGCTCTCACCATCCTTTAGCTGGCGTATGAGCTGCTGCTTATCCGGATTCACTCCAACGTCATCTGCAATTTTATCGTCAGATTTGCATTTAAAGCCGCACTCTAATATGATACTTATCATTTGACGGATATGTTACCAGCGGGGGTCTCTTTGGGCTCCCCTGCGGCGGACAGTGCGGCGTGAAGTTGGGCTTTGCACTCTTCCAGCTCCTAGGATAGTTGAGTATTCTTTTTTGTAAGAACCTACATAACAAATGATCCTTAAATCAGTTATCCTAACTGTTTCAAGTCTCAGGGGCTACTGATATATATAATCATCAAATTTTCTCACCCGTATGTCTTTTACATACTGCTCCGTGGCTCTGGCTAGACCATTCTGAGCGGCACGGAGGTGCGCATCTCCCGAGCTGAAGGCATCCAAAGCCTCTTGGGACAAACAAGCGTCACGAAGAATAGTCCGGCGACGCCTATGGTTCATGGCACTTTCCACCTCAGAATGGGTGGTGGACAGTCTATCCGTATCCTCTGTCGGAGGAGCACCTGGCGCACGCCTTGTACTCGTTCCCACTCCTGAGTCCGGCCTTGGAGCCTGGCTTGTGGAGGTGCGGTTGGTAGCCTCTCCGGGTATAGTCCGGCGAGCACTCTTTTTCCTAAAAAGAAGGCATGCGCGTTAATATGCCTCTATAAATAATGTCTTGGAATAAAGATGGCGCGCCATACCGCTGCGCCGGTGCCTCAATCCGGACTGCGGATCTTTTTAGCCTGCCTAACCTAGCGGCCCCTTGTTGGCTAGTTGCCACAGGCTCGGCCTTCTGCCTCGAGGACCTCCCCTGCAAAACACGGCTGTTATACGGCAATAAAAAAGACCACAAGGATGGATCCCTTTTTAAGTGCTGGAACTTCGGTCTCAGTCACCTGTGAGGCTGGAACTAGCCCAGGGTAATCGGCCGTAATGGCCACCAAGGTATTGTCATTACTCCCTTGGTAAAATACCCCGTCGATCAGCTCCATGGATATGTCTGGATCCTCCTGGGAGGCCGGGTCAAGGGACCGTCCAGGGTCCTCGGGCTATGGAGGAGGGTTGTTTATCTCCTTTACTGCCTAGCGCAGCTCCTGCGATGAAATCTCTAGAATGAATACTTAAACTACGGGAATATGAAACGGATGGGCGAGAAAAAATCTCCGCTTACCCTGCTCGGAGGATTGTACATGGAGAATCCTCCATGCGGGTTGACACGGAGGAATTCCTCATCTTCTCCCTTGTACAAAGTGGACAAGATCTTTATTAGATCAGTAGCCGATCCCGGCCCTTTGCGGCCGTGGCGGGTGGCGTCATCCTACCCGTTGAAATCCCACATGGGGTGGCCTCTATACTGGAGCGGGTGCACCCCCCGCATAATGCATATAGCCATGACCTCGATCATGGTCAATCCGGATCGAGCTAAAGAACTTATCCGGCTCATCAGATAAAGAATGTCCCTATCGTCTTCCTCCAAGGAGCTCCGTGGACGCCAGCTCCGGCGCTTCTTCAAAGGGGCGTTGTCAAACTCTGGAAGGCCGATCCGAATAGGGTCCGGAAGGGGGACATCTTCTATATAAAACCATTCTGAAGGCCAGTCTTCGGACGTCTTCTTCGGGGTCCCGGACAGGTATCCGGTCCTGGCGATACGCCACACTTCGGCTCCGCCCACTTGATATATTGATCCCTTCTTGGAACGGGGCACAAGGCAGAACAACTTCTTCCACAGAGCGAAATGAGCCTCACAGCCCAAAAATAGCTTGCAAAGGGCTACCAATCCCGCGATATGCAGCAGGGAGGCAGGCGTAAGATTGTGCAGCTGGAGGCCATAGAACTCCAGAAGCCCCCGGAGAAACGGATGAATTGGGAATCCAATCCCTCTTACCAGGTAAGGGACAAGGCATACCCGCTCTCCCTTGGAGGGATTGGGATGGCTCTCCGCTTACTCTCCGCCATTGTAGGTGGCAAGCCCGGCTCGAATCGAGACCAGGTACGCTGGGGGAAGAAATCTCTTAGACTGAAGCATCACCAATTTGCTGTGCGGGATGGAGCATCTCTCCCAATCTCCAGGCTTGGAACTAGGGATGCGAGAGGAGGAGCTTCGTCGACCGGCCATGATGGAATGGATCTCTGTCGAGCATGCTCCAATGAAGACTCGGCAAGGGAGGATGATGTGATTTGGATCTGAATCCTCGCCTTTTTAAATAGGCGGCTCATTTACATAGCTAGGGGGTAAATGTGAAAACACCCTGGCTCTTCACATTCACTCGACACGTGGAAAGTGGCCATTATTGGGCGAAGAAGCCAAGGAGTACAAACCGTCACAAGGAACCGAACATTATTTCGATAGGTACACCGAATTTGAAGAGGAACCCGCCTTGCAATGCCGAAGATAATACTGCGCGCCGAACTCGTCATCATTGAAGCCTGGTCCGGGGGCTACTGAGGGAGTCCTGGATTAGGGGGTCTCCGGATAGCCGGACTATCTCCATTGGCCGGACTGTTAGACTATGAAGATACAAGATTGAAGACTTCGTCTCGTGTCTAGATGGGATTCTACTTGGCGTGGAAGGCAAGCTAGGCAATACGTATATGGATATCTCCTCCTTTGTAACTGACCTTGTGTAACCCTAACCCTCTCCGGTGTCTATATAAACCGAAGGGTTTTAGTCCGTAGGACAACAATCACAACATACAATCATACCATAGGCTAGCTTCTAGGGTTTAGCCTCTCTGATCTCGTGGTAGATCTACTCTTGTAACACCCATATCATCAATATTAATCAAGCAGGACGTAGGGTTTTACCTCCATCAAGAGGGCTCGAACCTGGGTAAAACTTCGTGTCCCTTGCCTCCTGTTACCATCCGGCCTAGACGCACAGTTCGGGACCCCCTACCCGAGATCCGCCGGTTTTGACACCGACACCGTCCCTCTATGGCACGCCCTAGGGGAGTCCTACTCCCACCGGGAGTAGGATCCCCCCTTCCAAGTAGTAGGAGTAGGAGAGAAGGAAGGGGAGGAGAGGGGAAAGGAAAGGGGGGCACCCAATTCGTATTGGGCTAGGGGGGCGCGCCTCCCGCCTTTTCCCTTCCTCTCCTCTATTCCACTAAGGCCGAATAAGGCCCATATACTCCCCGGGGGTTCCGGTAACCTCCCGGTACTCCGGAAAATGCCCGAACTCATCGGAACCATTCCAATGTCCAAATATAGGCTTCCAATATATCGATCTTTACGTCTCGACCATTTCTAGACTCCTCGTCATGTCCCTGATCATATCCGGGACTCCTAACTACCTTCGGTACATTAAAACACGTAAACTCATAATACCGATCATCACCGAATGTTAAGCATGTGGATCCTACGGGTTCGAGAACTATATAGACATAACCGAGACTCATCTGCAGTCAATAACCAATAGCGGAACCTGGATGCTCATATTGGTTCCTACATTTTCTATGAAGATCTTCATCGGTCAAACGGCACAACAACATATGTTGTTCCCTTTGTCATCGGTATGTTACTTGCCCGAGATTCGATCGTTGGTATCTCAATACCTAGTTCAATCTCATTACCGGCAAGTCTCTTTACTCATTCCGTAATGCATCATCCCGCAACTAACTCATTAGTCACATTGCTTGCAAGGCTTATAGTGATGTGCATTACCGAGAGGGCCTAGAGATACCTCTCCGATACTCGGAGTGACAAATCCTAATCTCGATCTATGTCAGCTCAACAAACACCACCGGAGACACCTGTAGATCATCTTTATAGTCACCTAGTTACGTTGTGACGTTTGATAGCACACTAAGTGTTCCTCCGGTATTCAGGAGTTGCATGATCTCATAGTCATAGGAACATGTATAAGTTATGGAGAAAGCAATAGCAACAAACAAAACGATCATCGTGCTAAGATAACGGATGGGTCAAGTCAATCAAATCATTCTCTAATGATGTGATCCCGTTAATTAAATGACAACTCATGTCTATGGTCAGGAAACATAACCATCATTGATTCAACGAGCTAGTCAAGTAGAGGCATACTAGTGACACTTTGTTTGTCTATGTATTGACACATGTACTAAGTTTCCGGTTAATACAATTCTAGCATGAATAATAAACATTTATCATGATATAAGGGAATATAAATAACAACTTTATTATTGCCTCTAGGGCATATTTCCTTCAGGACACACCTCTTTATTGCACTAACCATGACCTCAACTATCGAGAGCTCGGTATGGGCTAGCAACCTGACCTTGCTGACCAACCTGTTTATCTCCACACTATGTTCTTCCTTGGGACTTCGGGGATGCCAGTTGAGGCGCTTCTTTTAAGGAGCACTAGAAAATTCAGGGAGACCGCACCGAACTGGGTCCGGCTGCGGGACGTCGTCCATATAAAACCATTCTGAAGACCACTGCGGGTATACCTCTTTGGGAGTTCCTATGAGGTTCCAGATCCGGCTATACGCCATACCTCGACACCGCCCACTTCAAATATTGAGCCTCCTCGGTGGCGGGGAATGAGGCAAAAGAACTTTCTCCATAGTTCATAATGGGCCTCGATACCTAAGAATACCTCGCAGAGGGCAACGAAACCTGAGATGTGTAGAATCGAACATGGGGTGAGGTTGTGCAGTTGGATGTCGTAAAACTCCAATAAACCCATGAGAAAGGGATGGATTGGAAATCCTAGGCCCCGCAACAGGAATGGGACGAAGCACACCCTCTCCTCCTTATTGGGGTTGGGGAAGTTCGCTGCCATCACATCGTTGCTGATTGAGGCCAATCTTGCTCGAACAGAGACTAGATCTGCGAGGGGAAGGTAGCCCTATGTATGGAGTCGGCTCAGCTGAAGATGAGGCATGTAGCAACTCTGCCAATCACCCTCTTGAGGTCCATGGGGCGCGAAGAGGAGCTTGGGGCACTGGCCATGATGGAAGGCTTTGTTCGTGGCTAAACTTGGCAGTTTTCCTTTTTGCGCGATGTGAAATGGCATTAGGGGATATACATCCCCTTATATAGATGCCATCCGAGTGTGGTGAGGGGCCTGTTTGCAAAAAAGCATGGACCATTCGTATTCACTCAGCGCATGAAAATCGAAGTGACAACAAGGATGAAGCATAAGAGTCAGGAACATCAAGGTCACGACCGGACTGTCATTGGTCCGAAGTATAATGAAGAACCCGCCTTGCAAAGCCGAAGACATAATCCGGATACTATGTCGTCATTGAAGGCTAGTTCGGGGGCTACTGAGGGAGTCCTGGATTAAGGGGTCCTCAGGTATCCAGCCCGTGTATCATGGGCCGGACTGATGGGCCGTGAAGATAAAGAGTAGAAGGCTTTCCCCTATGTCCGGATGGGACTCTCCTTTGCGTGGATGGCAAGATTGGCGTTCGGATGAATAGTTTCCTTCTTCTGTAAACCAACTCTATACTACCCTGGGCCCCTCTGGTGTCTATATAAACCGGAGGGTTTAGTCCGTAGAGGCTATCAGAGTTCATATTGGCTAGACGGCTAGGGTTTAGCCATTATGATCTCGAGGTAGATCAACTCTTGTAACCCCTAACTCATCAAAGTCAATCAAGCAGGAAGTAAGGTTTTACCTCCATCAAGAGGGCCCGAACCTGGGTAAACATCGTGTCCTCTTTGTCTCATGTTACCTTCGATCCTCAAACGCACAATTCGGGACCCCCTACCCGAGATCGGCCGGTTTTGACACCGACACTCCTCGCTCTCCTCCATGGTCTGAGGCATCGGGGAGCGGCATCGCCTTCTTGTCTGATCTCCTCTTTGCCTCCTTCCAGCCGACACCATTGTCGTCGGAGGCAGGCTCCTCCTTCACGATGGATGAAGTCTTACTGTCAAAAAGAAGAGGAAGCCGGTCCAATAGTTTTTCCTTTAGGTATGTCCCGAAGGCAAATGAACCATCACGAGCCCCTACTTTATTCACGAGTGAATATTTTATTAGCCTAAAAAACAAGTGAAAGACTTTGATTTTTCTTTTTGAGAAAGAAATAAAATTTTGATATATCAATGGAGTATTGGTGGTGAGAAAAATGAAAAGTACTACTATATCTAAAAGTTTTCTATTTCAGTCCTCTTAAGCACATATTATTGGGCTTTTGTACATGGTAGAAGAAAACTAAGGTTAAAAAAATAGTGTCTCTACTGGAGTCACAAACGGTGTGTCGGTCGTTGTGAGCGTTAAGCCTCCGATTGTTCACTATGGTTGGAGATGGGCCGGCCCATTAGGAAAGCGGGCGAGAAAACCGTTACAAACAATCTGATTGGTTAGGAACCTTTTAGAAGGTTCTTGAACTTTTTTTCTTTTATGTCATATCTGGTTTTAGAAATTCAATTTTTTCAAAAGGAATAAGTTTTCAAAAATTGCTCGGAATTCCATAAATTGTCCACAATTTCAAGAAATGTTCATAAATTTTAAAAGCTCTTCGCATTTTCCACAAAAATTGAGGTTTAAAAATGTTCACAATTTTTTATTTGGATGAACATTTTTTTATTTTCATGATTGATTTTGGAATTCATGACCATTTTTGAATTCGTGAATATTTTTAAATATCATGAACTTTTTTGATTCAGAAATGTTTTTGAATTCACAATTTTTTTTGAATTCGTGAACATTTTTTTTAATTTCATGTTTTTTCGAAAATCACAAAGATTTTTGAATTCATGAACATTTTTTGAATTCAAAATTTTCTTTTGTATTCATGTTTTTTGTTAAATCAAAATTGAACTAGACTTTAAAAAGGAAATGAAAAAGAAAACAGACGTGTGGTTTGTCGCCGGACCAGGCCCATCTTGCACTAACGACGTGAGTGGCGCGCCGTGTATTGCTCGCAATGAGCGACATGCAACAATAACGCCCATAGTTGAGTATTGGATTTCCACACTATGTCGTTTTCCATCTACCTATAAAAAACATAAAATTGTAAAGACCCCAACTCTTTTTCGGGACAAGATGGGACCTGTGTTTTTTTAACTAAATTGTTGTGTTAATTGTAATTTATATGGTAACGCTAACTGTCAAACGTTCTTCAAGAAAAAACTCCTAGCAAACGCCCTAGGATCATCAAATGATGACGGTTTTTCAGAAAAAAAATTGCATTCTCTTCGAAAAATTGTCATACTAGTTTGAAGAAAATGTAACCCCCCTAAAACTAAAAGCCATGGGAAAAACCATGGGAAAGGTTCGCAAATGCCACCCACCTAGCCAGTGGCGGAGTGTGAAGCAAATTGCATAGGGTGCCAAAAGTGCTAGGGAGATTAGTGAAGCTGGAAGATTAGTAGAGAGTTTGACTAGGCAGGCCCTAAACATGGACCGAAAGTGGGCTGCAATATAGTTACGCCAGTTGGGTTTTGAACTCAAAATCTCTTGGCTTTGATACCATGTGGAAGTGCATGCTTTAGCCAATGCAATAAAAGACCGATCTGATGGAAGAGACTAGGCAGCACATTATACGTCAACATTTAGCATTAGGCAAACTTATCTTGGCACTACCCTTCTTGGTCCCACCGATGCTCCGCCAGTGCACCCAGCGAACATTCATCAGCTAAGAGGGTCGAATTTCTGACCACTTTTCTGTACAACAGTAACAGTTCATCATTAGTAAGCAAAGCTTGGGTTTCTACCGTCGCAAAATGTTCATCTTTTGTGAAGATCTACTCCAAATATGCGCTGCTCGTGCTTGAAAATGATGTACTACCACCTTTTGTGGGGAACAGATCCTTTAACATCACGAAGGGATGTCATAAAGCTACAGTGCAATCCCAGTGCAAAACGAAGAAGGGATGTCACGGACACTCTAGCAAAGATAATGTGCTCAATTACTGTTCATAGAAAATAAAATCCGAAATTAATTTTATTGCACCATAATTTTGTTTGTACATAATTTTTGTAAATGTATACAGTAAATTTGTAATTTGCAAATTAATTCAAATCATTTTAGGCTTAATCATATGGATGTGAAGAAGGGATGTCAGGGTACTGTGGCTTCCTAACATCCTTTTGTGATGTTAGAGGATCTTGTTCCCCTTTTGTGCGGTGCATGGAAAAAACAAGGGGGGGCTCCCTCCCCAGAACAATATCCAAGCTCCTCCGAGTTGTGCCTCCTCTTTAGGTGTTTGTACCTAACTTAAACCCACAAATCGTACGACCAAAATCGCTAGGCCACTACCGAAATTCTCCACGGCCACAGTCCCCGTGGATCTAGACGGCGAGAACGCCTTTACTCGAGTGAAGCAGCCACAAAAAGCGTCTCTCGTGCGCCATATGGCCAAATAACCCACTGACACGACATCGAATCATCATCTCTCAAACACACAAGAAATCGAATGCTCGCTTTACGGATTTCTGTACATCGACTTAGCCCGAAATTTAACGCACCGAGATTCCTTTGATTGTTCTCCTAGCCTCTTCTGAAACCGCGATAAGTCTTGATTATTCCCCGGTGAACCGACGCCGCTCCTTTTGTTTCGGCACCTAATCATTGTTCTTACTGACTAATGATCTTTGTCTTAATTGAACTTTACGTCTCCGTCGCAACTTGCAAGCGCTGAAATTCTGGAGCTCTTTTCCAGCATATGTTAATACTGCCAAGCACTCACTGGTTAAGCTAGTATACTGGTATAAATATACCCCCTCTCCACTCCCAAGTTGCGTAGTATGTTCAGTGACAGAGCCGGTGGGTGCGGAGCTTGCTGACCATGGGCTCGCCTTCAGTCGTTCTTCCTAAGGTCTGGGAGCGTAGTGCTTACCCACTCGGTGATTTGGCCACTTAGTTTCCTTGTAATAGTATCAGATGCATCTGCATCGATGCATCAATCTAATCTGACGAATGCATGTGTGTCGCTCTATCATCAAACTTACCGGGGTTCTTTCTTGATCATCAGGTGGTCGACGGTGAGAACGACGGCACGGCCCGCCGTGCCAAATGGTGGTACGTGACGTTCCACAATGTCACCGCGATGGTCGGCGCCGGCGTGCTCAGCCTGCCCTACGCCATGGCTCACCTCGGATGGTAGGTTTGCATCATCCGTGTGATCCAAACCAACGCTTAACAGCTAGTGGTACGTACGTCTAAATTCAGTTATCGTACGTGTCCAGGGGGCCAGGGATAGTGGCGCTGCTGGTATCGTGGTGCATCACGCTGTACACGCTGCGGCTGCTGATCGAGCTCCACGAGTGCGTGCCTGGCGTGCGGTTCGACCGGTACCGTGACCTGGGCGTGCACGCGCTCGGCCCGCGGCTGGGCCTGTGGGTGGTGGTGCCGCAGCAGCTCATCGTGCAGCTCGGCTGCGACGTCGTCTACATGGTCACCGGCGGCAACTGCCTGCAGAAGTTCGCCGAGTCGGTGTGCCCGGGCTGCACGCGCCTGCACCAGTCCTACTGGATCTGCATCTTCGGCTCCTCCCAGTTCCTGCTCTCCCAGCTGAGGGACCTCAACTCCATCACCGCCATCTCCCTCGCCGCCGCCGTCATGTCCCTCAGCTACTCCACCATCTCGTGGGCGGCGTGCCTGGCCAAGGGCCCCGTCGCCGGGGTGAGCTACGCGTACAAGGCCGGCACGGCGGCGGACTCGGTGTTCCGGGTGTGCAGCGCGCTGGGGCAGGTGGCGTTCGCATTCGCCGGGCACGGCGTCGTCCTGGAGATCCAGGCCACCATCCCGTCCACGCCCACCAAGCCGTCCAAGGTGCCCATGTGGAAGGGCACCGTCGCCGCCTACATGGTCACCGCCGCCTGCTACTTCCCCGTGGCGTTCATCGGGTACTGGACGTTCGGCCAGGACGTGAGCGACAACGTGCTCGTGGCGCTGGAGCGCCCGCCCTGGCTCGTCGCCGCGGCCAACATGATGGTGGTTATCCATGTCGTCGGGAGCTATCAGGTAAGCCATATACTATTGGATGACATGAACCTACAAAAACATAAAGTGGTCAGAGTTAATCATCAAAAAAACCCATCCATTTCCTAGAAAGCCTTCTGTAGTGGTCACAGAATATGGCACAATGGAGTTACTAAGATATCCAGAGCTTTAGAGATCATCGGCATCATGGAACCTGTTTTTTTGGAACGTTGACTGCAGCACCGAGCCACCAGTGGCTGAAACATGGAACTGACCAGTGACCAACTTAACTACCACTGCACTGCAACGTTTCAGGTATACGCCATGCCAATATTCGAAAGCATGGAAACATTTCTGACCACGAGGTTCAGGGTTCCACCGGGGCTGCTGCTCCGTCTGGTGGCTCGATCAACCTACGTCGGTATGAATCGATCACATCGTTGAAACGGCATGCATACATCAATCTGTTCATGAACTGATCGAATACCACGTCGTTGCAGCATTCACGCTGTTCGTCGCCGTGACGTTCCCGTTCTTCGGCGACCTCCTCGGCTTCTTCGGGGGCTTCGGGTTCACGCCCACCTCCTTCTTCGTAAGCCCCATCGCCTCGCCACCGATCACGATGTTCGACGTGTTTATGGGCTAAACTTCCATGACTTTTTCTGCTGCTGCAGCTCCCTTGCATCCTGTGGCTGAAGATCAAGAAGCCTCGGAGGTTTAGCGCGTCGTGGTTCGCCAACTGGGTACACATCTCCGGACACCTGAATTGAGTGAGAGGGTTCAGGATATGTTTTGTCAATTATTTGACAATTGGTTTTGCTGCAGGGGTGCATCGTCGTTGGGGTGTTGCTGATGCTGGTTTCCACCATGGGCGGGTTAAGGAGCATCATCCAGGACGCCTCCACATTCCAGTTCTACTCTTGAAGGCGTACGCGCGGCTAGCTAGCTCCAGGTAGTCGTCGTGCCTTCAGTGTAACAGTAGACTGTTGCCGAATCACTGAAGGTCGTTGGCTTCGATTCAGAGGGTGACCTGCTTCTGCGGAGTGTCAAACTAATGTCGTGACATGATAATGGTAGATGATGGCGTAGTACCTTGTGCCCGTCACTTAATAAACCTTGTCCATACTAGTATGCTGCAATACAGATCGTGTGCTTTGTCACATCTTGGTTCTAAATCTATTGCAACGTGAAAACAGTTGCAACTGTAAATTATTATGAGTTCTTTAGCAAGAAACAACTGCACTAGGGTTAGGGAGACACCCGGCCATTTTTTATGGTTTTTTTATAAAATAAGCTGTGGTTTTAGTTAGAACTAATATATGCGTCTGATTGTGGCGGTACAATGTTGTGCTGAAGTATAGTAGAGTTGTATCCTTAGCCAACAAAATATTGGAAACCCGATATGAAAACCCGGACTACCAACACTTGCAGGCCTAAGAAAATTAGGAGAGACGTTAAAATTCAAAACAAATTAGGAGAAAAGTTGGCATGCTCAGAACAAAGCTTGAGACCAAGTCAAAGGTTTTAGCGATGGCAACTGCAGCTCTGTCGTGATGGTCCTTAAACGCACGTGCACGAAGAATTTTCGACTATACTATAAAGCCGAACTGGCTCTAATAAAGGAGTGGCGATGGCTTGTTTCGTCGATAGTGGTCGTTCAGTGATCCATAAATCATGACATTATCATGGTTATGTTTGGGGTGACATGTACTCTTGTTACCCTTTGGAGGTGTGTCGGAAAGAAATCACTGTAACTTGTTTACGCTATAAACCAAAACGTTACCCGTGTTTGTTATGTGTAGGCTGTAATGGGCTGCCTCCGTAAACGGTTACAACCTAGCTCTCCATCGATAACCCCCCCCCCCCCGGGAAAGGGTTGCATTACCGCACACACCTCCTCTTCCATGATCCCCTACTCCCTGACCAGTGTCCCCGCCACCCCGATCCCATTCGAGTCCGGCGGCGCCGCCTCCCCGATCCCCTCTATGAGCCACCTCTCCCATCTCCGATGGCTAGTGAGTAACCGGACTGTCGGTGTATTGAATATGGGCGTTCATACCCCTGATTATGCACACACAGTTGTAGCCTTCCCGCCAGGAAGGGCTTGGTAGAAGATGAACTTATTTCAAGCACTCAAAGCTTGATAGATACAAACCATGAAGAAGACGTTAAGGCAGGTCATCGAGAAGTACTGAAGATCAAGACTCAAAGTTGCCCGCAAGCTCCAGGCCGGGAAGCTTCCTCCAATGCTCCACCCCAGCAGTCTGTCAGAAGTGTGCTGACAGGTGGCGAGCACGCATACAATTAGGTAGAGCTTGTCAGGGCACGTGGCAGTTTGCAGCCCGAAGAACGACTTTATTCACACCCGTCCAGAAGGCGTGTCGCGATAATAAGAGGTAGCTGGGTTGACGCTACAGGTGGAGCAACGCTCCCTTGCCGACATTTTTTAGCAAACCCCTTGCCGGTATTCACCCCCGGCATGACACCTAACCGTGCATTTAATGCTTTTGTCCTATACCATCAGGGTTAGGTATGATAGCGTTGTAGCCACTATTTGCCCTCTATAATTACTATTTTACCACTGTGGTGACCCCTTTCATCTATAAAATAAGGCCCATTACTACCTTTACAAGGGTCAACACCCTGCGCATTTACAGTACGTCAGTACCTAGTTGCACCTCCTGAGTGTAAGTGCATCTAGTGCCCCTTAGTGATTTTGGTGCATTGAAGACTTATAGGTTAAGAGACTGATGCGTTTGTGAGTGTACACATGTCTATAAGTCTATGTGGAGTTTGATATTTACAGAGAAAGTTGACTCCTAAAAATGAATGTCTTCAACTGAAGACTTTGGATTTCTGAAGACTTTCTGAAGACTCTGAAAGTGAAGAAATTGGTGTGACCATGAAGACTTGATATTCATGTGAGGAACATGAAGCGTGAAGACTTTTTCGTATTTTCATTTTCTCTTTCTTGAGTCATAGGAAACACCGTACTGTTAAAGGGGGTCGAGGTAAAACTAAGGAAATTTTTTCAAGTGATGCTCAATTCAAAATTCTACACCTACCAATCCCTTCGAGTGAAGCCATTGAAAATCTCATACAGTTCAATCAATTTCTTCAGTGACAGAGACGTAGTTCTTCTGGTCTCTAAGGAATTTGTCCTGACTGAGGAGTTAGGAATTCGCCAGTGCGGATTGCCTACAAGTGAGGAACATGATAGCCCTGAGGAATTTGAGCCTCAAATTTCTGACCGTTGTTGTGCTATGCGCCAGCTGTCCCAAAATATCTACCCACCTAACGGTCATATCATTGAAGGACATTTATGTCTTATCATGTCGGACTGCTCCCTAGGCTATAAATAGACGCCCCCTACAACCACTAGTTGGTTGGCTGCTCCACGAGAAAATGACACTTCTCATCGAGAGCATCCCATCCTCCGAGGACTTTGAGCGAAAACCATCAAGTGAGGAAAAACCAAAAACCCAAACCCAAACACCTACAAACCCAAAGTGATTGAGCATCACTGAAGAGATTGTTCCTATGTGGAACCGACACTTGTTACCTTTGAGGACTGCGCATCCACCAGACAGTTAGGTGTCATGGTCTAGAGCATCCAAGAGGAAATTGTGAATCGCCGGGTGACCGAGTTTGTGAAGGTTTGGAAGTCACCTGAAGACTTACCACGAGTGATTGGATGAGGTCTGTGTGACCTTAGTTCAAGGAGAATACGGTGAGGACTATGTGTCCGGGACTGTGTGTCCTCAGGTTTAAATACCTAGCCGGTCTAACCAGACGTACAACTGTCACAACAGTTGGAACTGGTCTACCAAATCTTTGTCTTCACCGAGCTAACTGGTTCTATTTCCTCAACCCTTACATTTCTTCATTACTATGTTGTGTATCTGTTCATATCTGTTTGAAGACTTTGACTGAAGAGATTCTCAATTTCCTCAGTTCAATTTCTTCAGTCTGTTTGTCTTCATTCTGTTTTGTCATGTGCTTACGCTTTCTGTACTCTGTGTTTGTTTTCTATTCATCATGATGTCCATGCTTATGTTATGTCATGTCTTCATCTGAGTAGTTATTCCGCTGAAAGTAGTTCTTTGCTTAGGAATTTCCTCACCCTGAAATTCCTCAGTGAAGAATTCATAAAAATCGCCTATTCACCCCCCCTTTAGTCGACTTAACGCACTTTCAATTGGTGTCAGAGCAAGGTACTCCCTTGTTCTGTATGATTTTGGTTTACCGCCTGGAGTTTTAGTTATGTCGACCACAAGTATGATCAAGGTCTCTGCTGGGTGTCCTATCTTCGATGGGACGGACTACCCCTACTGGAAGAATAAGATGCGAATGCATCTTGAGGCATTTGACAACGATCTCTGGTACGTTGTGGAAAATGGCGTTCCCTCTGTCACTCCTACCATCAACGTTGCTGATGTGAAGAGATTCAAGCAACTCGACTCTCAAGCGAAGAACATCATATGTGGTCATCTGAGCAAAGGGTAGTATGGCAGAGTGAGTGCTTTGGAGACAGCAAAGCTTATCTAGGACAGGCTGTCCAAGGTCAATGAAGGAGTATCAACACAGCGTGACTCTCGAGTTGACGTTCTTCGCAATCTCTTCAACCACTTCAAAAGACTTGACAATGAAAATGTTCAGCAAACCTTCGATCGCCTCACTGACATTTCAAATGAGCTTCAAGCACTTGGTGCCTCTGACATCACCAACCACGAGGTGGTAAAGAAATTGCTTCGATCGCTTGATTCCTCATTTGACACCCTTGCACTGATGATACAAGAACGTGGAGACTACAAGTCACTTGATCCCGTTGATATCCTCGAGAGGCTAAACACTCATGAGTTCCAACTTGCTGAGAAGAGAGATCTGTATGGATCGAGCTACGGCAGATCACGAGCTCTAAAGGCCAAGGCAGTGTTTGAATCTGAAGGTGAAGATTCTGGTAGCAGCCTTGGTGATCCTGAAGAACTGAGCCAGGAGCTAGCAATGCTCATGAGGAAATTCCAGAAATTCTCAAGACACGGTCATTTTGGAAAATCCTCAAGAAGTGATGACTTAAGACCAGATCCCTCATCCCGTGATTACAAGAAGAGACTTTGCCACAAATGCAAGAAAGCCGATCACTACATTCAAGATTCTCCTCAGTGGAAAAGGAATCAAAGAAGAAGAAGTACAAGGACTACAGTTCTGATGATTCAAAGAATAAGAAATCTTCAAAGTCCTCTTCATCAAAACCTTCAAGGTCTTCATCTCACAAGAAGAGCAGCTCCTAGAAGGCTCGAGCATTTATTGGCAAGGAAATGGACTCTGAGGCTAAATCTGAGGAAAATGATGAAGAGGAGGTATTTGAGGAGTCAGACGCTAGTGTGGAGAGCCTAGCCCTCGCTACTGCGTTCGTCACCAAGTCCATCTTCAACTCTGAGGAAAAGGACCTCCCCAACACCACTGACGATGATGATGATGAGTACGCTCCCACCTATTGCTTCATGGCAAAAGGTGCAAAGGTACTCAAATATCCCTCCTCTGAATCAAGTGAGGATGAATCTTATGAAAACCTCAAGCCTAGCTATTCTAAACTTTCTAAGATTGTTGTGAAACAACAAAAGGCTCTTGAAAAGGTTCAAAATATGCTAGACAAAAAAGATGATATGTTGGGTGAAGAAATGGATTGCACTAAAACTTTGACTGAAAATCTTCGGAGACTTCAGACTAAGTTTGATAATCTTCAGAGTCATCATAACACTCTCTTATCTGATCATGAGAAGCTTTCTTATTAATTTCTTCAAAGAAAGCAAGATCTTGAGAAGTTAAGAGTAAGTTATGAAGATCTTTAGAAGGAGCATGATTCATTACTTGCTCAACAAATCAGCGCTACCCAGGAAGAATTTATTCCTCCATGTTTGAAGTGCATTGAACGTGAATCTGCTAATTCTTCACCTGAAAGTTCAAATGCTTCGATTGCTGCAAATTCTTCACCTGACTATGCTGTCACTAATTCCTCATCTCAGGATGCTACTAGTATCACTGACAATGCAGGGCTGAAGGAATTGTATGTGATAGGCATGTACAAAAGCCTCAAAGGGCATCAGGCTCTTTGTGATGTGCTTAAGAAGAAAGTTGATGACCCACAAGTGTAGGGGATGTATCATAGCCTTTTCGATGAGTAAGAGTGTCGAACCCAACAAGGAGCAGAAGGAAATGATAAGCAGTTTTCAGTAAGGTATTCTCTGCAAGCACTGAAATTATCGGTAACAGATAGTTTTGTGATAAGGTAATTTGTAAAGAGTAGCAAGTAATAAAAGTAAATAAGGTGTAGCAAGATGGCCCAATCCTTTTTGTAGCAAAGGACAAGCCTGGACAAACTCTTATATGAAGTAAAACGCTCCCGAGGACACGTGGGGATTATCGTCAAGCTAGTTTTCATCACGTTCATATGATTCACGTTCGGTACTTTGATAATTTGATATGTGGGTGGACTGGTGCTTGGGTACTGTCCTTACTTGGACAAGCATCCCACTTATGATTAACCCCTATTGCAAGCATCCACAACTACAACAGAAGTATTAAGGTAAACCTAACCATAGCATGAAACATATGGATCCAAATCAGCCCCTTACGAAGCAACGCATAAACTAGGGTTTAAGCTTCTGTCACTCTAGCAACCCATCATCTACTTATTACTTCCCAATGCCTCCCTCTAGGCCCAAACAATGGTGCAGTGTCATGTAGTCGACGTTCATATGACACCACTAGAGGGATGACAACATACATCTCATAAAAATATTGAACGAATACCAAATTCACATAACTACTAATAGCAACACTTCTCCCATGTCCCCATGAACAAACGTAACTACTCACAAAGCATATTCATGTTCATAATCAAAGGGGTATTAATATGCATAATGGATCTGAACATATGATCTTCCACCAAGTAAACCAACTAGCATCAACTACAAGGAGTAACCAACACTACTAGCAACCCACATGTACCAATCTGAGGTTTGGATACAAAGATTGGATACAAGAGATGCACTAGGGTTTAAGATGAGATGGTGCTGGTGAAGATGTTGATGGAGATTGACCCCCTCCCGATGAGAGGATTGTTGGTGATGATGATGATGATGATTTCCCCCTCCCGGAGGGAAGTTTCCCCGGTAGAACAGTGATAACCCACAAGTATATGGGATCGCAACATTTTCCGATAAGTAAGAGTGTCGAACCCAACATGGAGCTAAAGGCAGAACAAATATTCCCTCAAGTTCTATCGACCACCGATACAACTCTACGCACGCTTGATGTTCGCTTTACCTAGAACAAGTATGAAACTAGAAGTACTTTGTAGGTGTTGTTGGATAGGCTTGCAAGATAATAAAGAGCATGTAAATAAAAAGTAGGGGCTGTTTAGATAAAGACACCACTAGGTTAGTTTCATTAAAGAGCTTTTTGTTATGAGAAAGTTATTTGTCCCTAGGCAATCGATAACTAGACCGGTAATCATTATTGCAATCTTATTTGAGGGATAGGCATAAGCTAACATACTTTCTCTACTCGGATCATATGCAATTATGATGGGAACTCTAGCAAGCGTCCGCAACTACTAAAGATCATTAATGTAAAACCCAACCATAGCATTAAAGTATCAAGTCCCCTTCATCCCATACGCAAACAACCTACTTACTCGGGTCTGTGCTTCTGTCACTCACGCCACCCACCATAAGAAAATCGTGAACATATTGCAAACCCTACAGCGGGAATCCCTCATGCTTGCGCGACACGGAGAGCACCATAGGATAGCACCAATAATAAAACATGCAACTCAAACCAATCATGATCATCAAATAACCCATAGGACAAAACGGATCTACTCAAACATCATAGGATAGCCATACATCATTGGGAAATAATATATAGCGTTGAGCACCATGTTTAAGTAGAGATTACAGCGGGTAAGAGAGAGGTTACACCGCTGCATAGTGAGGGAAGAGTTGGTGATGATGGCGGTGAAGTTGTTGGTGAAGATTGTGGTGATGATGGCCACGGCAGCGTTCCGGCGCCACCGGAAGAGAAGGGGAGAGGGGGGCCCTTCGTCTTCTTCTTCCTTGACCTCCTCCCTAGATGGGAGAAGGGTTTCCCCTCTGGTCCTTGGCCTCCATGGGGTGGGAGGGGCGAGAGCCCCTCCGAGATTGGATCTGTCTCTCTGTCTCTCTCTGTTTCTGCGTTCTCAGAATCTACCCTTTCACCGTTTCTTATATTCCCGGAGATCCGTAACTCCGATTGGGCTGAAATTTTAACACGATCCTATTCGGATATTAGCTTTCTTGCGGCGAAAGAAGGGCATCAACCGCCTTAGGGTGTGGCCACGAGGGTTAGGGGCGCCCCCTGCCTCGTGGCCCCCTCGGGCACCGTCTCGCGTGGATTTTTCTTCCCAAAAATCATATATATTCCCAAAAAATCCATTAGTTTTTATCCTGTTGGACTCCGTTTGATATGGATATTCTGCGAAACAAAAACATGCAACAAACAGGAACTGGCACTGGGCACTGGATCAATATGTTAGTCCCAAAAATAGTATAAAAAGTTGCCAAAAATATATGAAAGTTGTAGAATATTGGCATGGAACAATAAAAAATTATAGATACGATGGAGAAGTATCAGCATCCCCAAGCTTAATTCCTGCTCGTCCTCGAGTAGGTAAATGATAAAAAAAAAGATAATTTTTGATGTGGAATGCTACCTAGCATAATCTTGATCACATATCTAATCATGGCATGAATGTTAAGACACGAGTGATTCAAAGCAATAGTCTATCATTTGACATAAAAACAATAATACTTCAAGCCTACTAATAAAGCAATCATGTCTTTTCAAAATAACATGGCCAAAGAAAGTTATCCCTACAAAATCATATAGTCTGGCTATGCTCCATCTTCACCACACAAAATATTCACATCATGCACAACCCCAATGAAAAGCCAAGCAATTGTTTCATACTTTTGACGTTCTCAAACCTTTTCAACTTTCACGCAATACATGAGCATGAGCCATGGACATAGCACTATAGGTGGAATAGAATGGTGGTTGTGGAGAAGAAAAAAAGGAGAAGATAGTCTCACATCAACTAGGCGTATCAATGGGCTATGGAGATGCCCATCAATAGATATCAATGTGAGTGAGTAGGGATTGCCATGTAATGGATGCACTAAGAGCTATAAGTGTATGAAAGCTCAGACTGAAAACTAAGTGGGTGTGCATCCAACTTGCTTGCTCATGAAGACCTTGGGCATTTGAGGAAGCACATCACCAGAATATACAAGCCAAGTTCTATAATGAAAATTCCCACTAGTATATGAAAGTGATAACTCAAGAGACTCTCTATATGAAGAACATGGTGCTATTCTGAAGCACAAGTGTGGTAAAAGGATAGTAACATTGCCCCTTCTCTCCTTTTCTCTCTTTTTTGTTTTTATTATTATTTTATTTTTTAATTTTTTGGTGGGCTTCTTTGGCCTATTTTTGGGGCTTCTTTGGCCTCTTTTATTTATTTTTAAAGTCCGGAGTCTCATCCCGACTTGTGGGGGAATCATAGTCTTCATCATCCTTTCCTCACTGGGGCAATGCTCTAATAATGATGATCATCACACTTTTATTTACTTACAACTCAATATTACAACTCGATACTAGAACAAAGTATGTCTCTATATGGATGCCTCCGGCGGTGTACCAGGATGTGCAGTGATCTAGCGTAGCAATGATATCAAAAAATGGACAAGGCATGAAAACATCATGCTAGCTATCTTACGATCATGCAAAGCAATATGACAATGAATGCTCAAGTAATGTATATGATGATGATGGAGGTTGCATGGCAATATATCTCGGAATGGCTATGGAAATGCCATGATAGGTAGGTATGGTGGCTATTTTGAGGAAGGTATATGGTGGGTTTATGGTACCGGCAAAAGTTGCGCGATACTAGAGAGGCTAGCAGTGATGGAAGGGTGAGAGTGCGTATAATCCATGGACTCAACATTAGTCATAAAGAACTCACATACTTATTGCAAAAGTCTATTAGCTATCGAAACAAAGTACTACACGCATGCTCCTAGGGGGATAGATTGGTAGGAAAAGACCATCGCTCGTCCCCGACCGCCACTCATAAGGAAGACAATCAATAAATAAATCATGCTCCGACTTCATCACATAACGGTTCACCATACGTGCATGATACGGGAATCACAAACCTCAACACAAGTATTTCTACTAATCCACAACTACCCACTAGCATGACTCTAATATCACCATCTTTATATCGCAAAACTATTGCAAGGAATCAAACATATCATATTCAGTGATCTACAAGTTTATGTAGGATTTTATGACTAACCATGTGAATGACCAGTTCCTGTCATCTCTCTAAATAGATATAAGTGAAGCAAGAGAGTTTAATTATTTCTACAAAAGATATGCCCACGCTCTAACAAATATAAGTGAAGCAAAAGAGCATGCTACAAATGGCGTTTTTCTATGTAAAGAGAGACAGGCAATCCAAACTTCAAATGATATAAGAGAAACACATGAAGCATTCTATAAAGCCATACTCAAAAGATATAAGTGGAGTGCAATGAGCATTCTATAAATTAACCAAGGACTATCTCATACCAGCATGGTGCATAAAAGAAAAATGAAAACTAAATGCAAAAGACGCTCCAAGATTGCACATATCACATGAACAAAACGAATCCGAAAACATACCGATACTTGTTGAAGAAAGAGGGGATGCCTTCCGGGGCATCCCCAAGATGAGACACTTGAGTCTCCTTGAATATTTACTTGGGGTGCCTCGGGCATCCCCAAGCTTGAGCTCTTGCCTCTCTTCCTTCTTCTCACATCGAGACCTTCTTGATCATCGAACACTTCATCCACACAAAACTTCAACAGAAAACTCGGTAAGATCTGTTAGAATAATAAAGCAAATCACTACTCTAAGTACTGTTGTAAACCAATTCATATTTTGTTTTTTCATTGTGTCTACTGTAATATAACTTTTCCATGGCTTAATCCACTGATATAAATCGTTAGTTTCATCAAAACAAGCAAACTATGCATCAAAAACAGAATCTGTCTAAAACAGAACAGTCTGTAACAATCTGAATATTCACCATACTTATGATACTTGAAAAATTCTGCCAAAATTAGGAAAAATAAACAATTTGTATTTAAAGGCATTGCAAGAAGAATCGGAACCATTTGACGTTCCAGTAAAAAACGTAAAATCACGCACTACAGCCAAAGTTTCTGTCCTGCACCGCACAAACCAACAAGCATTGTAAACATCCTAAAGGAAAACCTTGGCACATTATTTTTATAATACAATGGAATTGTACAAGGGGATAATTATTTTTGTTGAAAATTTTCTGTAATCAAGATTCACAAAGTTTCCGTGAGCATGAACAAAGTTCAAGGCTAGCTCCCACTTCAACAATGCTTGTCTCTCTCACTTTCACTTTCCTTTTTGAAAAAGTTTTGGGTTCCCCTCTTTATTTTTTTGTTTTTAAACTTTATAAAAGCACACAACAGAAATAAATGATTCACTAAAACTTCTGGGTTGTCTCCCTAGCAGCGCTTTCTTTAAAGCCATTAAGCTAGGCATATAGTGCTCAAGTAGTGAATCCACCCGGATCCCAAGGTATATCAAAGCCAATTTTAGTTAACAATGATTTGCAATTTAGTAGTGAGCACAAAGTAACATAATCATGCAACAACGAAGTCTAACTCTCTTCCTATGCATCGGCATGTCATAAAAGAACAATTCATGCACACATAGTAAAGGCCAATGCATAATATAAATAGTTTCTTGCAATTTTATCGTGTTGGAAACATAGAGAGATGGAGATACAGTTCCTCTCTCATAATAATTGCAAGTAGGAGCAGCAAGCACATGCATATTATATTCATCAAAATCATCATGTGTAATAGTAAAATGCAACCCATCAATATAATCCTTAATAAGTGCAAACTTCTCCGATATAGTGTAGTTGGGAGAATTCAAAAAGATAATAGGACTATCATGCGTGGGTGCAGTAGCAACAATTTCATGTTTAACATAAGGAACTATAGCAAGTTCATCTCCATAAGCATAATTCATATTGGCATCTTGGCCACAAGCATAGCAAGCATCATCAAAAAGGGATATTTCAAGAGAATCAACGGGATCATAACAATCATCATAGCAATCGTCCTTGGGTAAGCATGAAGGGAAATTAAACAATGTATGAGTTAAAGAGTTAATCTCATTAGAAGGTGGGCACGGGTGATCAATCCGCTCTTCCTCCTTTTGTTCTTCGCTCTCCTCCTCATCTTTTTCATCCAATGAGCTCACAGTTTGATCAATTTCTTCTTCCATAGACTCCTGCAGAATATTAGTCTCTTCTTGGAAAACGGAGACTTTCTCAATAAGCGCATTAATATAGGAATTATATTCATAATTATCATAGCAATATTTCAATATAGCCAAATTTTCAGGCCTACAAACATCATCATCAAAAGCTTCATACTCTTCAAACAAAGATTCAATTTCATAAGCACCCTTAAAAGCAACAAATTCTTCTATTTGTTCCACATCATAGTAATCATATATACCATTAGCATAAGAAGCTAAGGTTTCATTATCATTAAATTTGCATGAAAAGGGAAGGTGTGGAGCCCTCATCCTAGAGCAACAAGTATAATCATAACTCAAGCATACTTGCCAAGCATACCACTTCAATATATAAATTTGATCCCATAATAGTTTCCCTTTTTGTGTCAAGCGATAATCCCTAAAGGATTCACGTTGATCCAACGTTACTCCCATTACCAAATTGAATGGGGTTTCCTCAGGATTATCAAAGTAGTACATAATTTCTGTCACATAACGAACATCGAGGGTTTTAGGAGGTTCCTCATCTCCATGAGTAGCAAGTACACCTAATTTTTTTGGTATTTCGTGTTCCATATCCATAACCAAATATAGAGAACAACTAAGAACAACAAATAAAAATTACTTAGTGATAAAGCAAACAAGCACACATGAAAATATATTCACCCCATGCTATTGCTCCCTGGCAAGGGCGCCAGAAAAAGGTCTTGATAACCCACAAGTATAGGGGATCGCAATAGTTTTCGATAAGTAAGAGTGTCGAATCCAATGAGGAGCTAAAGGTAGAACAAATATTCCCTCAAGTTCTATCGACCACCGATACAACTCTACGCATGCTTGATGTTCGCTTTACCTAGAACAAGTATGAAACTAGAAGTACTTTGTAGGTGTTGTTGGATAGGCTTGCAAGATAATAAAGAGCACGCAAATAAAAAGTAGGGGCTGTTTAGATAAAGAAACCACTAAGTTAGTTTCATTAAAGAGCTTTTTGTTACGAGAAAGTCATTTGTCCCTAGGAAATCGATAACTAGACCGGTAATCATTATTGCAATTTTATTTGAGGAAGAGGCATAAGCTAACATACTTTCTCTACTCGGATCATATGCACTTATTATTGGAACTCTAGCAAGCGTCTGCAACTACTAAAGATCATTAAGGTAAAACCCAACCATAGCATTAAAGTATCAAGTCCCCTTCATCCCATACGCAAACAACCTACTTACTCGGGTCTGTGCTTCTGTCACTCACGCCACGCACCATAAGAAAATCATGAACATATTGCAAACTCTACAGCAGGAATCCCTCACGCTTGAGCGACACAGAGAGCACCATAGGACAGCACCAATAATAAAACATGCAACTCAAACCAATCCCGATCATCAAATAACCCATAGGACAAAACGGATCTACTCAAACATCATAGGATAGCCATACATCATTGGGAAATAATATATAGCGTTGAGCACCATGTTTAAGTAGAGATTACAACGGGTAAGAGAGAGGTTACACTGCTGCATAGAGGGGGGAAGAGTTGGTGATGATGGCGGTGAAGTTGTTGGTGAAGATTGCGGTAATGATGATGGCCACGGCAGCGTTCCGGCGCCACCGGAAGAGAAGGGGAGAGGGGGGCCCTTCGTCTTCTTCTTCCTTGACCTCCTCCCTAGATGGGAGAAGGGTTTCCCCTCTGGTCCTTGCCTCCATGGCGTGGGAGGGGCGAGAGCCCCTCCGAGATTGGATCTGTCTCTCTGTCTCTCTCTGTTTCTGCGTTCTCAGATTCTACCCTTTCACCGTTTCTTATATTCCCGGAGATCCGTAACTCTGATTGGGCTGAAATTTTAACACGATCCTATCCGGATATTAGCTTTCTTGCGATGAAAGAAGGGCATCAACCGCCTTACGGTGTGGCCACGAGGGTCAGGGGCGCGCCCCCTGCCTCGTGGCCCCCTTGGGCACCGTCTCGCGTGGACTTTTCTTCCCAAAAATCATATATATTCCAAAAAAAAATCCGTCAGTTTTTATCCCGTTTGATATGGATATTCTGCGAAACAAAAAACATGCAACAAACAGGAACTATCACTGGGCACTGGATCAATATGTTCGTCCTAAAAATAGTATAAAAAGTTGCCAAAAGTATATGAAAGTTGTAGAATATTGGCATGGAACAATCAAAAATTATAGACACGATGGAGACGTATCAGCATCCCCAAGCTTAATTCCTGCTCGTCCTCGAGTAGGTAAATGATAAAAAAATATTGTCATATGATCTCTTATGCTAAAGTAACAATTCAATCACAAGTTCAAGTATGAATCATAAACTTTATTGAGAACCAATAAACTCTAATCTCACTCATTGAGGCAATTGCAATTTATCATAACATAGGAAAGAGTCAATATAAGAGCTTTTCACCAAGTCCACATACTCAACCATCTTTTAGTCTTTCACAATTGCTAACACTCACACAATATTTATGGGTATAAAGTCTTAATCGGACACAGAGAAAGATAGAGGCTTATAGTTTTGCCTCCCAATGTTTTACCTCAAGGGTAATGTCAACAATAATAGTTCATGAAAACTCACATCCAATTAGCTATATATATATCTGGATCTTTCCAACACATTGTGCTTGCCAAAGGATAAAATGTAAAAAGGAAAGGTGAATATCACCATGACTCATTGCATGAAGTATAAGACAGGAATAAAAGATAGGCCCTTCACAGAGGGAAGCAGAGGTTGTCATGCGCTTTTATGGTTGGATGCATGAAATCTTAATGCAAAAGAACGTCACTTTATATTGACACTTGTGATATGGACCTTTATTATGCAGTCCGTCGCTTTTATTTCTTCCATATCACAAGATCGTATAAAGCTTGTTTTCTTCGTACTAATAAGTCATACATATTTAGAGAGCAATTTTTATTGCTTGCACCGATGACAACTTACTTGAAGGATCTTACTCAATCCATAGGTAGATATGGTGGACTCTCATGGCAAAACTGGGTTTAGGGATGTTTGGAAGCACAAGTAGTATATCTACTTGGTGCAAAGAAATTGGCTAGCATGGGCGGGAAAGGCAAGCTCAACATGTTGGATGGTCCATGACAATATAATTTATCTCAGATGTAAGAAAACATAACCCATTACATTGTCTTCCTTGTCCAACGTTAACTCTTTAGCATGTCATATTTTAATGAGTGATCACAATCATAAAAGATGTCCAAGATAGTATATTTATATGTGAACCTCTCTTTCTTTATTACTTCCTATTAATTGCAATGATGACCAAAACTATGTTTGTCAACTCTCAACAACTTTTATTCATCATACTCTTTATATGTGAACTCATTACTCTCCATAAGATCCATATGATCTCTTTATTTATTTTTATTTCTTCTCTTCTATTTTATTCCCTCAAGATCATAGTAAAAAAATCAATCCCTTGACTCGACACTAATCTTTATTATATATAGCTCACAGACTGGATTGCATAGGAAGATCATAAAGCAAAACTCACAACTAGATCATACTAAAACTTTATTCTACCAGATCAAGATATTATCAAAAGGATCGAACTAAGAAAAATGGTAAAGATAGAAGTGATGGTGATACGATAACAGGGCACTCCCCCACGCTTGGTAGTTGCCAAGGGGAGTGACCATACCCGATGCCCAGTTCTTCTTTGTTGGTGAAGAAGGTGTTGGTGATGATGGGTAGTCGCACATCGAGCGTAAGAGATCTTCCAATTTGTGGATAATGCCCTTGAGTGCGATGATATGATCCTTCAACAAAATATTTTCACTTGTGAGATACTTGTTTTGAATACGAGCTAACTCAATCATCTTGAAAGCCTCAATCTCCATTGGGGTAAAGAGATTGTGGTGAGGTGGAAGGATGTCTTCTTCTGCTACTACTGGAACTTGATCCCCCATGGCCTTCTTGATCCCATCATCCTTGTTGATCTCTCCGGGTTCTTCTCTCTTCAGCTCTATCTTCATTAGCCAAGCATCATTGCCCTCATTGTTGGAGGAGGACGGGGACGACATGATGCTTGGCCTTGACAACCCTGGCAGAAAACAACTCGAAACAAGAATATGAGATTTTTGCGTGATAGGGTGGTTAAAATCTTCGGAAGATTATATAGTGAATTTTTACCGACCAAAAAAAGTATTGTGCAAGAAAACGGAGTCCGGAGAGCGCACAAGGTTCCCACGAGCTAGGGGGGCGCATCCAGGGGGTAGGGCGCGCCCTCCACCCTCGTGTCCTTTTCGGTCTGCTTCTTATTTTCCTATTTTCTTAAATATTCCAAAACGGAGAAAATTGCCATTAGAACCATTTTGGAGTCAGTTTACTTACCGTACCACGTACCTATTCCTTTTCGGAGTCTGAAACGTTCCGGAAAGTGTCCCTTATGTATTCCTCCGGGGTTACGGTTTCAATAATATTAGTTTCAACATTTATGTGATTACCTGAGATATAATGTTTGATTCTTTGACCATTCACCACCTTCGGATTTGTGCCTTCGAAGTTGTTGATTTTTATGGCACCGGAACGATAGACCTCCTCGATGATGTAAGGGCCTTCCCATTTAGAGAGATGTTTTCCTGCAAAAAATCTTAAACGAGAGTTGTATAGCAATACATAATCACCTACATTAAACTCACGCTTTTGTATCCTTTTGTCATGCCATCTTTTAACTTTTTCTTTAAACAGCTTGGCATTTTCATAGGCTTGGGTTCTCCATTCATCAATTGAGCTAATGTCAAAAAGCCTCTTCTCACCGGCAAGTTTGAAATTATAATTGAGCTCTTTAATAGCCCAATATGCCTTATGTTTTAATTCAAGAGGTAAGTGACATGCTTTACCATAAACCATTTTATACGGAGACATACCCATAGGATTTTTGTATGCAGTTCTATAGGCCCATAATGCATCATCATGTTTCTTGGACCAATTCTTTCTATATCTATTAACAGTCTTTTGCAACATTAATTTAAGCTCTCTATTGCTAAGTTCTACTTGACCACTAGGCTGTGGGTGATAAGGAGATGCAATTCTATGATTAACATCATACTTAGCAAGCATTTTACGAAAGGCACCATGAATAAAATGTGAACCACCATCAGTCATTAAATATCTAGGGACTCCAAACCCTGGAAAAATTAACTTCTTTAAGCATATTAATAGAGGTATTATGATCAGCACTATTAGTTGGAATAGCTTCTACCCACTTAGTAACATAATCAACAGCAACTAAAATATGTGTATACCCATTAGAGGAAGGAAAATGTCCCATATAATCAAAGCCCCAGACATCAAATAGTTCAATAACATGTGAATAATTCATAGGCATTTCTTGACGTCTACTAATATTACCAATTCTTTGACATTCATCACAAGATAAGACAAACTTACGGGCATCCTTGAAGAGAGTAGGCTAATAAAAGCTGGATTGCAATACCTTGTGTTCAGTTCTATCTCCAGCATGGTGTCCTCCATAGGCTTCGGAGTGACACTTGCGTAGGATCTGTTCCTATTCATGCTCAGGTACACAACGTCTAATAACACCACCTACTCCTTCTTTATAAAGATGCGGGTCATCCCAAAAGTAATGTCTTAAATCATAGAAGAACTTTTTGTTTTGCTGGTATGTGAAACTAGGTGGTATAAATTTAGCAACAATATAATTAGCGTAATCAGCATACCATGGAGTAGTACGAGAAGCATTTATAACATTTAATTGTTCATCAGGAAAGCTATCATCAATAGGTAGTGGGTCATCAAGAACAATCTCTAACCTAGACAAGTTGTCTGCAACGGGGTTCTTAGCTCCCTTTCTATCAGTAATATGCAAATCAAATTCTTGTAGTAGGAGAACCCATCTAATAAGTCTATGTTTAGCACCTTTCTTTTCCATAAGATATTTAATAGCAGCATGATCAATGTGGATAGTTACTTTAGAATCAACAATATAAGGTCTGAACTTATCACAAGCAAATACAACTGCTAAGAATTCTTTTTCAGTAGTAGCATAATTTCTCTAGGCATTGTCTAGAGTTTTACTAGCATATTGAATAACATTTAGCTTCTTATCAACTCTTTGTCCTAGAACAGCCCCTACAACATAATCACTAGCATCACACATAATTTCAAAGGGTAAATTCCAATCAGGTGGCTGAACAATAGGTGCAGAAATCAAAGCTTTCTTAAGTACTTTGAATGCTTCTACACAATCATCATCAAAGACAAAAGGAATATCCTTTTGTAATAGGTTAGCCAGAGGCCGAGAAATTTTTGAGAAGTCCTTAGTGAACCTCCTATAAAAACCGGCATGACCAAGGAAACTTCTTATACCTTTGATATCCTTGGGACACGACATCTTTTCAATAGCGTCAATCTTAGCTTTATCAACTTCAATACCTCTTTCAGAAATTTTATGCCCCAAGACAATACCTTCATTAACCATGAAGTGGCACTTCTCCCATTCAAGACAAGATTAGTTTCTTCACATCTCTGCAAAACTCGATCAAGGTTGCTCAAGCAATCATCAAAAGAGGATCCATAAACGGAGAAATCGTTCATGAAAACCTCACAAATCTTTTCAAAAAAGTCAGAGAATATAGCCATCATGCATCTTTGAAAGGTAGCAGGTGCATTACATAAACCAAAAGGCATACATCTATAAGCAAAAGTACCGAAAGGGCAAGTAAAAGCGGTGTTTGCTTGATCATTAGCTGACACATGTATTTGAGAGAAGCCAGAGTAACCATCTAGAAACCAAAAATGTGTATGTTTGGATAATCTTTCTAGCATTTGATCAATAAAAGGCAAAGGGTAATGATCTTTTTTAGTAGCTTTATTTAATTTGCGGAAATCAATTACCATTCTATATCCTGTAATAATTCTTTGCGGGATCAATTCATCTTTATCATTAGGGACTACAGTAATACCTCCCTTCTTAGGGACACAATGGACAGGACTTACCCACTAACTATCAGCAACAGGATAAATTATACCTGCCTCAAGGAGCTTTAATATTTCCTTTCTTACCACTTCTTTCATCTTAGGATTCAGCCGTTGTTGGTGATCAATAACTGGTTTGGCATCTTTCTCCAAATTTATTTTGTGTTGACTAGAGTGGGACTAATGCCATTAAGATCATCAAGAGTATATCCAATAGCAGCATAGTGCTTCTTTAGAGTTTTCAATAATCTCTCTTCCTCATGCTCTGAAAGGTTAGCACTAATAATAACAGGATATATCTTCTTTTCATCAAGATAATCATATTTAAGAGTATCAGGTAATGGTTTAAGCTCAAACACGGGATCACCCTTGGGTGGAGGAGGATCCCCTAGGATCTCAATAGGCAAGTTGTGTTTCAGAATATGTCCCTGTTTAAAGAATACTTCATCTATTCCCTTATTTCATTCATAAACATATCATTTTCATGGTCTAGCAAATATTGTTCTAAAGGATCACTAGGAGGCACAACAATAGAAGCAAGACCAATAATTTCATCTTTACTAGGAAATTCTTCATCACGGGGTTGTCTACGAAACTTAGCAAAATTAAACTCATGAGACATATCCCCTAAACCAACAGAAACAATATCCTTATTGCAGTCTATCTTAGCATTAACAGTATTCAAGAAGGGTCTACCAAATAGAATGGGACAAAAGCTATCTTGTGGGGAACCAAGAACAAGAAAATCAACAGGATATTTAACCTTCCCACACAAGACTTCAAAATCTCTAACAATCCCAATTGGTGAAATAGTATCTCTATTGGCAAGCTTAATGGTAACATCGACATCTTCTATCTCAGCAGGTGCTATATCATGCATAATTTCTTTGTATAAGGAATGAGGTATTGCACTTGCACTAGCACCCATATCACATAAGCCATGATAGCAATGATATCCTATTTTAACAGAAATAATAGGCATGCCTACAACAGGTCTATGTTTATTTTTAGTATCATGCCTAGCAATTCTAGCGGTCTCATTACAGAAGTAAATAACATGCCCATCAATATTATCGGCCAAGAGATCTTTAACCATAGCAATATTAGGTTCAACTTTAACTTGCTCAGGGGGTTTGTGTGTCCTAATATTACTTTTGTTGACTACAGTTGAAACTTTAGCATGATCCTTTATTCTAATAGGGAAAGGTGGTTTCTCAACATAAGCAGTAGGAACAACAGGATCATCATAAGTGATAGTCTTTTCTTCAACTTTAATAGGTGCAACTACTTTTACTTCAATGGGAGGATTATATTTAAACCGCTTCTCCTTAGGGAGATCAACATGAGTAGCAAAGGATTCACAAAAGGAAGCTACTATCTCAGAGTCAAGTCCATATTTAGTGCTAAATTCACGGAAAGCAATGGTATCCATAAAATATTTAACACAATCAAACTTAGGTGTTATACCTGACTCCTTACCTTCGTCGAGGTCCCAATATTCAGAGTTTCATTTAATTCTTTCCCATAAATCCCATTTGAATTCAATAGTCTTCATCATAAAAGATCCAGTACAAGAAGTATCGAGCATGGAGCGATTACTGAGATAAAGCCGAGCATAAATTTTTTGAATAATCATTTCTCTTGAGAGCTCATGATTGGGGCATGAATATAACATTGACTTAAGCCTCCCCCAAGCTTGAGCAATGCTTTCTCCTTCGCAAGGCCAAAAATTATATATATAATTACGATCACAATGAACAAGATGCATAGGATAAAACTTCTGGTGAAATTCCAATTTCAATCGCTTGTAGTCCCATGATCCCATATCATCACATAGCCTATACCATGTCAATGCCTCTCCCTTCAAAGATAAAGGGAAGACCTTATTCTTGATAACATCCTTGGGCATACCTGCAAGCTTAAATAATCCACAAACTTCATCCACATAGATTAAGTGTAAATCGGGATGCAATGTTCTATCTCCTGCAAAAGGATTAGCTAGCAGTTTCTCTATCATACCCAAAGGAATTTCAAAGTAAACATTTTCAGTAGGTTCAGTAGGTTGAAGAGCAACTCTTTGCTCTACTGGTCGGGGTGAAGATACCCCGAACAAGCCCCTCAAAGGATTATGTTCCACAGTAACAAGTGACAGTAAATTTCAGCACACTATATAAATTTTCCTTACCAAATTCCACCTACCAAAGGCACTTCACTCCCCGGCAACGGCGCCAGAAAAGAGTCTTGATGACCCACAAGTGTAGGGGATCTATCATAGACTTTTCGATAAGTAAGAGTGTCGAACCCAAAGAGGAGCGGAAGGAAATGATAAGCAGTTTTCAGTAAGGTATTCTCTACAAGCACTGAAATTATCGGTAACAGATAGTTTTGTGATAAGGTAATTTGCAACGAGTAGCAAGTAACAAAAGTAAATAAAGTGCAGCAAGATGCGCCAATCCTTTTTGTAGCAAAGGACAAGCCTGGACAAACTCTTATATGAAGTAAAACGCTCCCGAGGACACATGGGGATTATCGTCAAGCTAGTTTTCATCACGTTCATATGATTCATGTTCGGTACTTTGATAATTTGATATGTGGGTGGACCGGTGCTTGGGAACTGTCATTAATTGTAAAAGCATCCCACTTATGATTAACCCCTATTGCAAGCATCCGCAACTACAATAGAAGTATTAAGGTAAACCTAACCATAGCATGAAACATATGGATCCAAATCAGCCCCTTACGAAGTAACGCATAAACTAGGGTTTAAGCTTCTGTCACTCTAGCAACCCATCATCTACTTATTACTTCCCAATGCCTCCCTCTAGGCCCAAACAATGGTGAAGTGTCATGTAGTCGATGTTCACATGACACCACTAGAGGGATGACAACATACATCTCATCAAAATATCGAACGAATACCAAATTCACATGACTACTAATAGCAAGACTTCTCCCATGTCCCCAGGAACAAACATAACTACTCACAAAGCATATTCATGTTCATAATAAGAGGGGTGTTAATATGCATAATGGATATGAACATATGATCTTCCACCAAGTAAACCAACTAGCATCAACTACAAGGAGTAATCAACACTACTAGCAACCCACATGTACCAATCTGAGGTTTGGATACAAAGATTGGATACAAGAGATGAACTAGTGTTTAAGATGAGATGGTGCTGGTGAAGATGTTGATGGAGATTGACCCAACCGATGAGAGGATCATTGGTGATGACGGTGGTGATGATTTCCCCCTCCCGGAGGGAAGTTTCCCTGGCAGAACAGCTCCGCCAGAGCCCTAGATTGGTTCCGCCAAGGTTCCGCCTCGTGGCGGTGGAGTTTCGTCCCGTAAGCTTGATTCTGATTTTTTCTTCAATGAAAGATCTCATATAGCAGAAGATGGGCATCGGAGGGCCACCAGGGGGCCCACGAGGCAGGGGGCGCGCCCAGGGGGGTAGGGCGCGCCCCCACCCTCATGGCCAGGGTGTGGGCCCCCTCTGGAACTTCTTTCGCCCAATATTTTTTATATATTCTGGAAATAACTTACGTGAAGTTTCAGGACTTTTGGTTCCGCGAAGTTTCGCAGAATAGGTCTCTAATATTTGCTCCTTTTCCAGCCCAGAATTCCAGCTGCAGGCATTCTTCCTCTTCATGTAAACCTTGTAAAATAAGAGAGAATAGGCATAAGTATTGTGACATAATGTGTAATAACAACCCATAATGCAATAAATATCGATATATAAGCATGATGCAAAATGGACGTATCACAAATCATCAACATGAACCCTAGAAAAGAGGGTATTGCCTTTGAGAGGAAACTCAATGCTGATGGGACCTACTGGAAGCCTGAGCAGTATCCCAAAACCTCATGGGTTGCTGCAAAGGGGACTTCAGTGGACCCATCTACTTTATCTGGCTTTACATGTGAATCTTCATATTCTTCTGATGAGTCATTTGACTCCAATTATAAACTGTTCAAAAATCAGAATGGTGAAGTATTTGCTAGATATGTTGGCACTAACTGCAGGAACGGTCCTCCTATGAAGAAAATCTAGGTTCCCAAAAGGTGCCTTGAAAGTCTTCAGGTGAATGTGATCATGACAGCACCTATGAAGAATAGGAACCCCAGATCAAATTCTTCATATGGACCAAAGTCTTCATATGGATCCAAGTCCTCATATGGACCACATTCCTCACATGAATCAACGTCCTCATATGAACATCATCATGCTAACACCTCTGTTTCGCAAGGAAAGGCTAAGGGTTATGGATATGTGCATTATTCTTCAAATCATTATGTTCATAAATCCTCGAAGAATTTCTCTACTTACTCATATGCTTACCCTAACCCCTCTTATGTGAAACGAAGTGGATTGGCATCTATGCCACCTTTCTCTTATGGAGCTGACAGAATGATGAACTCTTTACCACCCCTTCAGATGTGGGTGGTGAAGAAAAAGAACTAATCTCTTATGCAGGGTCAGATCTCCAGACGAACCTAAACGTCTGAAGAATTTGCTGGAGACTTGAATATACTTGAAAGGACGCAAGCTAATCATGAAGAAATGAATTTTCATTTCTCACGTCCTCATACTACTTTACCTGTTCTATCGCTTGATGAAATTGATCTGATGAAATTGATATCATATTCTTCACTAATGAAGTATATGAGTTTGTAAGCTACACTAATTCATCTGTAGGATAATCAACCCAAAGACACTAAGTGGGTCCTCGACAGTGGATGTACAAATCATATGACTGGTGACAGGAGCTTATTGATGGACACTGCTTTATCTCCATCGCATCTGAAGCATATCACCTATGCTGATAAAGGAAAAAGCAAGGTATTGGGTCTAGGTAAGGTTTCAATCTCAAAGGATCGACACATGGACAAAGTCATGCTTGTCGAGTCCTTAGGGTTCAACCTCATGTCGGTCTCAATGCTTTGTGATATTGATATGGTTGTTGTCTTTGGCAAGTATCATTGTGTTGTGATCATGGAAGCTAACAATTCCAAAGTCTTCGAAGGCTTTAGGAGAGGAGATTTGTATATTGTTGATTTCTCTACAGGACCACAACCTACCACATGTCTACTTGCAAAAACTTTAGAAGGCTGGCTATGGCATCGACGACTTGGTCATGCTGGCATGAGGAACTTGCACAAGCTCGCGAAGAAGAAGCGTGTCATTGGCATCGAGGGTGTCAAATTCCTCAAGGACCATTTGTGTGGAGCTCGTGAAGCCGAAAAGATGACCAAGGCCAAGCATCCCTCGAAGACCATCATGACTACCACTCGTCCATTTTAATTGCTTCACATGGATCTCTTTGGCCCTACTCATTATGCCACATTTACTAATGCTGCATCTTTATATGGCTTTGTCATTGTTGATGACTATTCTCGTTATACATGGGTGCATATCATCACTTACAAAACTGAAGTGCAGGAAGTCTTCAAACGATTTTCCTCGAGGGCTTCAACCAACTTTGGTGTGAAGATCAAGCACATCAGAAGTGACAATGGAACTAAGTTCAAGAACACTAGTCTTGATGACTATCTTGATGAACTTGGTATTACTCATGAGTTATCCGCTCCTTATACTCGTCAGCAGAATGGCATCGTGGAGCGCAAGAACAGGACTCTTGTTGAGATGGCTCGCACTATGCTTGATGAGTATAAGACACCTTCTCGCTTCTGGCCTGAGGCAATTGACACTGTGTGCCACATCATCAACAAGGTATATCTTCACAAATTCTTCAGAAAGACCTCATATGAACTCCTCACGGACAAGAAACCCAATGTGAGTTATTTCAAAGTCTTCAATGCTAAATGTTGGATTAGAGATCCTCATCACAATTCTAAATTTGCACCGAAAGCACATGAAGGTTTTATTCTTGGTTATGGTAAGGACTCACACACCTACAGAGTCTTCAACACCTATCACCACAAGTTTGTTGAAACTGTAGATGTGCGGTTCGATGAAACTAATGGCTCGCAAACAGAGCACCTACCTCCTGTGCTAGATGAAATACCACCTGAATAATCCATTAAGTTCAAGGCTACTGAGGATGTCATTCCTACCGAAGAATCTGCTGAAGAAGTCATTCCAGAACATGAAGAACATCATGCTGGTGCACCTGAAGAAAATGGCTCTGAAGAAAATGCTGAGAAAATTCCTCATCGTCAACCAGCTCATCCTCGCGTTGCTAATGAAGTGCAAATTGAGAGAATCATCAACGACATCAAAGCACTAGGTCCCCTCACATGCTCAAAAGCTTCACATTTGTCTACTTTTGTGGGAACTTTGCTTTCGTCTCTATCACAGAGCCCACTAAGGTAGATGAAGCATTTCTGGAGCCTGAGTGGATTCAAGCTATGCAAGAAGAATTACATCAGTTCGAGCTCAACAATGTCTGTGAACTTGTCAAGCGACCAGACCCTCGCAAGCACAATATCATCGGCACCAAATGGATCTACCATAACAAGCAAGATGAAAATGGCCTTGTGGTGAGGAATAAGGCACGACTTGTAGCTCAAGGCTACACACAGGTTGAAGGAATTGATTTTGATGAAACTTTTGCACGTGTTGCTAGACTTGAAGCTATTCGCATATTACTTGCTTATGCTAACCATCATAATATCATATTATATCAAATGGATGTGAAAAGTGCATTCCTCAATGGTAAGCTTGAGGAAGAAGTATATGTTGCTCAACCCCTAGGTTTTGAGGATCCAAAGCATCCTGACAAAGTCTTCAGAATCAATAAGGCCCTCTAAGGCCTCAAGCAGGCCCCTCGGGCATGGTATGATACTTTGAAGGAATTCCTCATGAAGAAAGGCTTCAAACCCGGTTCACTTGACCCAACTCTCTTCACCAAATCTTATGATGATGAATTATTCGTGTGCCAAATATATGTTGATGATATCATCTTTGGCTGTACTGACCAATGTTACAGTGATGAATTTGCCTATATGATGAGTGAAGAATATCAAATGTCTATGATGGGAGAATTGAAATTCTTCTTAGGTCTTCAAATTTGTCAACAACGAAATGACATCTTCATAACTCAGGAGAAATACCTCAAGGATGTATTGAGGAAATTCAGCATGCAAGATTGCAAAGGCGTCAAAATCCCTATGCCCACAAATGGCCATCTACGCACTGATGAAAATGGTATTGACTTCGATTAAAAGTAATACCGCTCCATGATTGGCTCTTTATTGTATTTATGTGCATCTAGACCAGATATTATGCTTAGTGTTATCATGTGTGCCTGTTTTCAAGCTACACCAAAGGAATCACACCATAAGGCTGTGAAGCATATTCTTCGATATCTAGCTCACACTCCAACACTTGGATTATGGTATCCCAAGGGCTAGGCTTTTGATCTCATTGGATATTCAGATTCTGACTATGCTGGTGATCGTGTGGACCGCAAGTCAACATCTGGCACATGACATTTCCTTAGACGATCCTTGGTCTGTTGGTCTTCGAAGAAACAGAACTGCGTATCACTTTCTACTGCTGAAGCTGAGTACATTGCGGCTAGTTCGTGCTGTGCTCAATTGCTATGGATGAAGCAAACTCTCAAGGACTACGGCGTCAATGTGAAGAATGTGCCACTCTATTGTGACAATGAGAGTGCTATCAAGATTGCTCATAACCCAGTTCAACAATCAAAGACAAAGCACATTCAGATCCGTCATCATTTTGTTTGTGATCATGTGTTGAAGGGCGATATCTCCATCGAGCATGTGAATACTGAAGAATAGCTAGCAGATATCTTCACAAAGCCCTTGGATGAGAAGAGATTTAGCAAGTTGCGGTGTGAGCTAAATATCTTAGAATCTTCGAATGTCCTTTGAAAAGGACACACATCGTAACACTTATGCAAATTGATAACTTAGATGTGCAACACACGAAGTAACGTTTTTCTTAAATCAATGAAGACTAACCCTCTAAGTGTGAAGGAATTAATGAAGAATTTGATTCTCAGAGCCCTACGACAATTGTACGCGGCGTCTGAAATCAGCATTCTTATACGATGGGTCATGCCACCAACAAAAGTTGAAAATCTTCAATTTGAGTTTTTCTTCAGTCTTGAATTTCCGCAGTTGATTTCTACAACTTTGCAATGTCTTCACTCTCTCCATCGTTTTCTTCATTGACTTACATATTATAGATGAGTTTATGTCCTCTACAACATTCACTTATAGCTATTTTCTCAAGTTGATCTTTCTGCTAAGTGAATGTGATCGGACCCTTCCCACCTATGCTATACTCAACCCAGTCTGTTCACAAATTCTTCATGTGCATTCTATTTGAAACTCGTTCAAAATCTTCACTGTGTCCTTGTCAGCTAAAGAATCTGTGAATGAAACTTTAAAATATTCTAATCTGAATTTTTGGTTATTGCCGCCTAAACTGTTCCACATCCCGCGATAATACTTATCTATTCACCCACGATCTCTCACGATCTCCACCTCTCTGTATGTGGGTGACACATGTCACAAGTATGAGAAAGGTTAGGGGCACGTTCGTCCATTTTCCTCGGCGAGCAGTTTTTCACCGTGGCTATAAATACCCCTTCCCTTCCTCAATCTGTTTTTACTCCGCTCGACCTCACTCTCTCGCTCGAGCTCTCAAAACCTAGTGTCGCTGCTACTTTCATCGTCTCCGGTGAGGAAGAGCTTCAATGCCTCGACCTCGTCGCCGTCATACTCGCGCCGGCCGCAGATTTCTTCACTCCACCGCCACCGTAGCTATCTTCCTCTGCCAAGTTAGGGCGTGGAAGATCTAAACTGACGAGCTTCAAATATACTATTCTTAGTTTGTCGTGTTGTTTGTTAAGGGTAATTAAAAGTCACTTTTACTGCCCTTGTTGATTCTTATGTTACCTACAAAATCTTCAAAAGGTGTTTATTCTTCAATCTTCACACACCAAACACCTCACATAAACATCTGTTCTTGATCTGTTTCCCTAAGCAACGTTTTTCTTCAAGATTCCTTAGTTGTGTGGATTTTCAATCTATACGACTCTGGAACCTAAGACAAAGAACGCTTAGTGAAATTTCTCAAGACACCTCTGGTCAAATTCCTCAAACTTGTTCTTATTTGCAAAAAAATTCTGAGAACGCATATGACATCTCCAAATTCTTCGCACCTATACTCTGTTCACAGGTACTCATGTCCGCTGTTGAATCACTAGGTTCCCATCAACTTAACTCATTTGCAGTGTTCCTCGAAGAAAAACTGCATACCTCTCCAGAGAACTCAATAGTTCAAAATCCTTAGCCGAAGAAAATGGTAGATGGCAAGAAACCTCAGAAGGGAGGCAAGAAATTGGAAGTCAACACTGCCTTTGAAATCCCTGATGATATCTATGCAAGGTATTACACTCCAGATGAGGCAATTCATGGAAAGGAAATGAAGAATGAGCGCAAGGTGCACATTCAGAAGATTGAAAGGAGATGAGCCAGAGAATGGAGGGAATATCGCTATGTCACTCCCAAGTACATAAAGAAATTCGCTATACACCCTCCATGCCTAAGACCTCCATTGGCACCATGCCAAGTTGCTGATCCCTCTAGCATCAGACGAGGTGAGGAATTTCCCGCTGAATGGGCCAAGCATCAAGCTAAACTGCCAAAATGGCAAAAGAGGCAGTGAAGAAATTCAATGAAGATTCTACTTCTGCCACTACTGAGGCCTCTGCTAGCAAGCCCAAGAAGGCCATGCCAAAGAAGCCCGCACATAAGCCGAGTGATTCTTCTTCAATGCCCTCGCGGCCAAGCTTCTCAGCTATGCCCTCATGGCCCAGTTCTGCAAATCCCTCACGGCCAATTCGTCAAGCTGCCCTAGGTCCTCAAGTTCCAAAGTCCTTAGATCCTCCAGCAAAGTCCTCTACACTTGTGCATCTTGCCTCGTGTCAGAGGACCATGAGAAAATCAATTACCTTAGGAGCCTCAGGAAGTTCTTTAGTTCCTCCGCAACCCTTAATAGACCCCACTTCGCTGAAGACTAAGGCCACTGCTGGACGAGGCACTAGACCAAGTCCTCATAAGAAGCAGGTCACCTTCCAAGTACCGTCCAGTGATGACGAAGATGATGATGAGGAACTCGTCGAAATCATCAGAGACAGATAACAAAGGGCCACTAGAGCCAAAGGCACTAATGTGCCATTGATGCTGGATCCAAAGTTGATCCTCGATTTCATTGACCTCTGGCACAAGGATCCCAACACTCTTATGCCTGACTTCAACCTCACTCCTGGCCAAAGTCACATGCTGACCGCCTTCATTGGCGAAGAAAAGTGGAAATTTGAGAAGGCCAGGAAGTTGAAGAAAGCGCAGTACAAGAAGGAGCGCTATCTGAAGAAAAACATTGTCAAGATGACAACTGATGAACTTGTGGTTGTTCAATCTGAAATCAAAAACCTCAGTGATGAATTTGACACGTACCGTGCTGATTGGCTAGGAGCCAAAGCCAGATTCGTCAAGTTGGCTAAAGGATTCACCACCAATGTTGCAGCCCCAATGCAACATGAATCTCCTTAAGCTGAAGCTTCTGCTTAGCCGACTGAAGAACATGCCAGCACCGCTGATGAAAATCAGGCTGCTGATGAAACTGCTAGTACCAGGGCTGATGACTCCATTCTAGCCGCTGATGACAATGCCAGGGCAACTGCATCAGTTGTGCCTAAGGTTACTAAACCAATTTCCTCTACCCCTCCTGCGCCAACGCCAAATCCAGTTCTTCCTTCTACATCATAAGCGAAGAAAACCAAGGCCGCCGAGCGAGCAGCAGTGAAGAAAAGGAAAGCATCTGCTTCATCAGATTCTTCAGCACCGAAGAAGATAAAGAAATTGACAAGCTCTTTTGAGAATCCAATTGATGCTATTCCAGTTTCAAGCATGCCATCAAAGGAATTTGTTCCCTTTGGTGAGGATTATGAGATCCCAAGCAGATGTGATGAAGATGTTCCTTTTGCTACTTCTTTAGAGCAGTTGGACGAAGAAATTGAAGCAGATGATGAACCTGAGCTTTCAGATCACTACATGCAAGTGATGATGAAACCGCTGAAGCCTGGTCAAGCCCCAAGGACCAAATTCCTCGTGAAGGAATTGTTGTATGTGCCACAGACTGTCTATCGCATTCTGACCAAGACGTTGAGTCCAATGAAAGGCCACGACTCGAATGAAGAAGAGGTCGTTGGCATCATGAAGAATCTGCTTTTCAATATCATCCATGGAGTTCCAATCAACTACCATGATTTCTTCATGAGGACTCTGGCAAATGTTGCATTATCGCCTTTTGAGTTGAAGCCTTACGGTCCTTGGATTATGAGATTCCTCAGATCAAGGTCATCAATCAATTACAAGGCTGATTTGCAGAATCATGTCAGCTATTTGCCCCCAATTGAAGTCTTCAAGTGACCTATTTCCTCATCTGATGAAAAGGGCAAGGCACCTTTGTAACACCCTCGATGCGACTATAGCTCCCATGTGTCGAGGCACGACTTAGAGACATAATCGCATTGAAGGCATATGTCGCAAGTTAGGCAATCTTCACAACATCCCAAGTAATATAATAATGAAAGGGGAGATAACATAGTTGGCTTACACTCGCCACGTCAATCAAGTACATAAATAACATTACATCATCCAAACACTCATGGCCCGACTACGGCGCCAAAATAAAAGATAACCCAACATGCGACATGGTCCCGTTCACCCCCAACTGGGCACCACTACTGATCATCGGTAAAGGAAGCATAGTAATGTTGAGAGTCTTCGTCGAACTCCCACTTGAGCTCATACGCATCTGCTGGAGCGGAAACATCAGGCCCTGCATCTGGTGTAATAGTAATCTGTGAGCCACAGGGACTCAGCAATCTCGCACCCTCGCGATCAAGACTATTTAAGCTTATAGGTAAGGCAAGGTAAATATGTGGAGCTGCAGCAAGCGTCTAGCAAATATGGTGGCTAAGTTATTCGCAAAAGAGAGCAAGAAGAGGAGGCGAAGCGCGAGCGAGAAACTAGAGAGCAACCTGCGCAAACATTACTCCAACACCGTGTCCGCTTCTCGGACTCTGCTGAGAAGAGGCCATCACGGTAACACACTCGGTTGATTCATTTTAATTAAGTTAAGGTTCAAGTTATCTACAACCGGACATTAACAAATTCCCATCTGCCAATAACCGCGGGCACGGCTTTCGAAAGTTCAAATCCTTGCAGGGGAGTCCCAACTTAGCCCATGACAAGCTCTCACGGTCAACGAAGGAATAGACCTCCTCCCAAGACGTTCCGATCAGACTCGGTATCTCGGTAATTCAAGACACTTCCATAGGTTAAAACAAGACCAGCAACACCGCCCGAATGTGCCGACAAATCCCGATAGGAGCTGCACATATCTCTTTCTCAGGGCACACTCAGATTGTCCAAACTTCCGGTAGGCCAGCCCAGAGTTGCCCCTGGTAGCCACCGGCGGCTGACAGTTTGGACCAACACTCAGAGGAGCACTGGCCCGGGGGGGGGGGGTTTAAAATAATGATGACCCTTGAGTCTGCAGAACCCAAGGGAAAGAAAAGGCTAGGTGGCAAATGGTAAAACCAAGGTTGGGCATTGCTGGAAAAGCTTTAATCAAGGCGAACTATCAAGGGGTTCCCATTATAACCCAACCGCGTAAGGAACGCAAAAATCCAGGAACATAACACCGATATGACGGAAACTAGGGTGGCAAGAGTGGAACAAAACACTAGGCAAGAGGCCGAGACTTCCACCCTTTACCAAGTATATAGATGCATTAAGATAACAAGATAATATAATGATATCCCAACAAGTAAATAAATGTTCCAACAAGGAACGGCCTTCCAATCTTCACCTGCAACTAGCAACGCTATAGGAGGGGCTAAGCAAAGCGGTAACATAGCCAATCAACGGTTTGCTAGGACAATGGTGGGTTAGAGGTTTGACATGGCAATTTGGGAGACTTGAAAGAAAGTGGTAGGCATCGTAGCAATGGCATAGCAAAAGAGCGAGCAAACTAGCATAGCAAAGATATTAGTGATTTCGAGGGTATGATCATCTTGCCTGCACAGTTATCAGATTTGACTGGATCCTCGAAATCAAACTCAACGGGCTCCTCATTAGCGAACTCGTCTCCCGGCTCTACCCAAACAAGACAAACAAGCAACAAGGACACAATCAACCCCGTGCAAGGATCAAGCGATATGATGCAATGATGATATGTTATGCGGGATGCGATGCGGGATGCAAAATGCAAGATATGATAGGAAATGCATGAACCTGGCCTCAACATGGAAATCCAAGTGTGCTACTGGAAAGATGAGACGAAATCGCTTGAAAACAATATAAAGAACGCCGGAATCGGAGTTATGGTTTGGAAATGGCGAGCGATTAAAATATGACACCGGTCTGCGATTTACAGCAAGTAGCCATCTAAATGCAATGAGATGAACATGCTACAGCACCCAAACATGACAACAAAATAAATGGCAGGGATGCATACAAGATGCTTAACAAAAGTCTAGCACTGAGCTACGGCCAATTCAGCCATTAACAGGTTCAAAGAAGCATGGCAAAAATGCATATGGCAAAAATGCATATGGCAAACAGATCTCAGACTTAGTGAAATCAACACTTGTCTGGAATTTCAGATCAGGTAGCCCTCTTCGGAGCCACAGAACTACATGTTACAGGACCTGAACATGGCAAAGTAAAGCATGGTCTGGAGCTACTCAAAGAGCTTAACAAAAGTCCCTTAGTGACCTTGAGCCAAAAGGGATCAGAAAATACAATTGCAAGCACGTGAACATAGCAAAAACATAATCAGTTTTCAGACTTAGTGAAAACTGACACGTGCTGAAATATAACTCAAGTAGGCATGTTTACGAGCTCGATGCACTCACTACGGTGCATGTCATGGCAAGACAAGCATACACCCATCAAGAAGGCACAAAATGCAAGCTAGACATGGTAAGAAAAATAGCATAGCATGCACGGATCAACTACAACATCACCGGATTCACAAAACTCCCTTACTGATTCACAAAGTAGCAAAAGTAGAGCTTGATTGACTCAATCTAGGGTGCTCCATAATTGTAAAAAAATACATGGATGGATAGAGCACTACAACTATAACAAAACTCCCTTACTGATCATCCTCAAAAGAGGCACGGATCACTAGGAAATAACATGAACATATGGCAACATGAGATAAACAGCTCCAGGACTTAGTGAAATTACTAAGTCCCTGAAAACAGATTTAGCAAGTGCACCACTTTGCAAGCTTGCACAAGTCACCACACACATCACAAAAATGCATGGGTTGCACCTCTGGAAAGATGACAAAACCCTTAACAAAACACATGTAGAGCATCATGGCATATCGTGCACACATTAATCATGGCAAAAATGACAAAAGTGCTAAACGGAGTAACAGATCTGACAATTAACTCAAGTAGCCCTCTTCTAACGGCATTTTGGGCATCAAGATGAACTCAAATGAAAATGATGCAATGGAATGAAATGATGTACTCTCTGAGGTGAACATTTTGATATGCTATATGCATGAAGCGGAGCTACGTATGCAAAGTTACGACATGATGAAGTTAGGCAAAAAAATACTAGGAGGAGGCAAAAGTCAACCGGATCTAGGGTTTTCTAGATCTGACGGGCACGGATCCCGAGGTTCGCCCTCGAGCTTACCAGTGATGGGGATGCGGTGGCCGGAGTTTGGGGGTCGCCGGAGGAGGAGATCCAGCGGAGGAGGTGGCCGACCCGCCGGTGAGGTGGCCGCGGTAGAGGACGGCGGGACCACGGCGGCGCGCGGCGGAGGTCGGCGAGGAGGCGGCGGCCTCCGTCGTCACCGGTGTAGAAGGTCGAGGCAGCCGGCGCGGAGGTGAACCGGCGAGGTGAGGCGGCCGGCGTCGGAGCGGGAGGCCGGCGCGGGCGGCGCGGCTCCCTCGCGCGGGGCACAGGCGGCGGGAAGGCGCGGGCCGGGGAGGGCCTGCCCCGGGCCCGAGCGGGCTGCGGCGGCGGCCGGAGTGGAGCCATGTGGCAGAACGCGGTAGGCGGCGGCGGCGGTGTCAGGCGCGTCCGGACACGTCCGGCGCGTGGAGAGACGACGGGGGCTAGGTTAGGGGTGGTTTGGACCCAGAATTTCGGGAGAGGATCTAGTTTTATAGGTAGAGGGAGCTAGGAGAATCCAAATGAGGTGCGGTTTTCGGCCATGCGATCGTGATCGAACACTCTAGATTATGGAGCAGAGTTAGGTGGGTTTTGGGCCAAATTGGAGGGGTGTTGGGCTGCAACACACATGAGGCCTTTTCGGTCCCTCGGTTAACCGTTGGAGTATCAAACGAAGTCCAAATGATACGAAACTTGACAGGCGGTCTACCGGTAGTAAACCAAGGCCGCTTGGCAAGTCTCGGTCCAATCCGGAAATGTTTAAACCCCACACACGAAAGAAAGCTAGAAATGACCACCGGAGGAGAACGAAGCGCCGGAATGCGAAACGGACAACGGGGAAAATGCTCGAATGCATGAGACGAAAACGTATGCAAAAGCAATGCACATGATGACATAATATGAGATGCATGACAACGATAACAACACACAGAGACAACCCAAAGCCGAGAAAATAAAATAACTTAACACTGGAAATGGCAAGAGTTGGAGTACAGATTGGGAAAGTTATATCCGGAGTGTTACAACACTCCACCACTACGAAAGGATCTCGTCCCGAGATCTAGGACTAAAAGAACGCCGAGTACTCAGAACGGAGGTGATCCTCGCCTTCCCAGGTAGCTTCATGATCGGAATGGTGTGACCACTTGACTTTGAGAAATTTGATTGACTTGTTGCGAGTCTTGCGTTCAGTCTCTTCAAGAATAGAAACTGGGTGCTCACGATAAGAGAGATATACTTGGAGCTCAATGTCCTCGAAGTTGACGGTGCGGTCAGGAGTCTTGAAGCACTTTCGAAGCTGAGAGACATGGAACATGTCATGAACATTTGCAAAGTTTGAAGGAAGCTTGAGTTGATAGGCGAGGTCGCCTCTCTTGCTGACAATCTTGAAAGGTCCCACATATCTAGGGGCAAGCTTCCCTTTGATACCGAAGCGACGAGTACCTTTCATAGGAGAGACGCGGAGGTAAACATGATCTCCGATCTTGAAAGCCAAATCACGGTGCTTACTATCATAGTAGCTCTTCTGACGGGATTGGGCTACTTTGAGGTTAAGTCATTACCCAAAAGCTGACGTTCACCAGTTTCAGACCAGTTGAGAGGGGTACGCCACTTCTTGCCATACAGAATTTCAAATGGGGCCTTGCCCGAACTTGCTTGAAAACTGTTGTTGTAGGAGAATTCAGCATAAGGAAGACAATCCTCCCACTTCATGCCGAAGGAGATCACACAAGCCCTGAGCATGTCTTCAAGAATCTGGTTGACATGCTCGACTTGACCGCTAGTTTGAGGATGGAAAGCTGTGCTGAAGCGGATGTTCGTGCCCATGGCCTTCTGAAAAGAATCCCAAAACTTCGAGGTAAAGATGCTGCCATTTTGAGGAGGTTCCCAATTCACAATTGCAGACACCTTCTCAGGATTCATGGCAATGCCCTTGGCAGAGATGATATGACCAAGATAAAGAACCTCATCGAGCCAAAATTCACACTTGGAGAACTTGGCGTAGAACTTGTGTTCTCTGAGCTTATCGAGCACCAAACGCAAATGCTTGGCATGATCTTCCTTGTTCTTCGAGAAAACCAGAATGTCGTCGAGATAGACCAAAACGAAGTCATTGGTGTAGGCGTTGAAGATGAAGTTCATCATGCGAGAGAACGTCGGAGGAGCGTTGACGAGACCAAAAGACATGACAGTGTATTCATATGAACCAAAGCTTGTCCTAAAAGCCGTCTTGGGAATATCTTGCTCACGAATTCGAATCTGATGATAACCCATACGGAGATCAAGCTTGGAGAATACTTGAGCACCTTTGAGTTGTTCGAACAGCTCATTGATGTTGGGAAGTGGGTATTTGTTCTTGATGGTCTTCTTGTTCACTGGACGGTAGTCAACACAAAGTCGGTCCGTTCCATCCTTCTTCTTCACAAAAAGAACACCACAACCCCACGGAGAAGAACTAGGTCGGATGAGACCCATTTTCTCTTGAATATCGAGTTGCTTCTTCAGCTCCTTCAACTCTTCAGGTCCGAGCTTATAAGGACGCTTGCACACAGGTTTCGTGCCAGGCTCAAGATCAATAACGAATTCAACTGGCCTGTGCGGAGGCATTCCTGGAAGCTCTTATGGAAAGACGTCTTGATATTCACAAACGACTGGAATTTGCAAGATAGCGTCCAATTCAACCTTATCATTGAGAGAAAACAGACGGATGGTATTATCACGAGTGGCAAAGACAATTACCTCGTCAGACGAATGAGTCAATTGAATCTGCCTGGCTGCACAATCAAGCTGAGCCTTGTGCTTAGAAAGCCAATCCATTCCGAGAATAAGATCAATATCTGAGTTACCAAGCACCATAGGAGAAGAAATAAACTTGTAATCGCCCAACGTGATAGAAATATCCGGAATCTCGTGATTAGCAAGCAAACATTTACCCGGAGAGACAACTGCTAACGGTTTATGCATAACATGGGAAGTCAACTCATGCTTTGATGCAAAAGGTTTTGAGATGAAGCAATGCGATGCACCCGTGTCAAAAAGAACTTTTGCGGGAATGTCATTAACAGGAAGGTTACCCATGATCACATCTGGTGATTCCTCTGCCTGAGCTGCATTCAGCAAGTTGACCTTGGAGGACTTGGGGTTATGCTTGACCACAGCTGTACTTGCCGATCTGACAGGAGGAGGAGGAGGAAGACGCCTCTGGTTGAAACACTTGTTGGCGTAGTGACCCTTCTGTTGGCACTTGTTGCACGTGACCTCTGAAAGCGGACGGTGATACGGAGCACTCAATCTTGGAGCTTGAGACGAAGTCTTGTTCTGAAAGCCAGGGTTGGGTGGGTGATAAGAACCACTGCCACCTTTGCTCTTCTGCTGATACGGCTGACGGAACGGAGGAGGAGAAAGCCAATACTTCTGCTGCTTGGCCACTTGAGTAGAGGAAGAAGGAGTAACATCTCTGACTCGCTTCTCTGAAGCATCACACCTCAACTGAGCAGCCTCTTGCTTCAGTGCCATGTTGTAGAACTCATCGTATCTCAAGGGCTCGAAGAGAACAAGAGCTAGCTGAATTTCTTCTCCGAGACCACCCCTAAACTGGTATATCATGCTCTTCTCATCAGGGACGTCCTGCTTGGCAAAACGAGCGAGCTTCTGGAACAACTTGTTGTAGTCATAGACACACAAAGAGCCTTGCTTCAGGTTGCAGAATTCCTCACGCTTGCTTTCAACCACGCTCTGAGGAATATGATGAGCTTGGAAATCTCGACGGAAATCATCCCAAGTGATAACACGTCCACCTCTGGAGTCCTTGTACTGCTGGAACCATTCTGCAGCTTGATCTTTGAGTTGGAAGGAAGCGAACTTAACAAAGTCCTCAGGCCTGACGTTACTGCACTCGAAATGCTTGCACAGATCCACAAGCCAATCGTCAGCATCGGTTGCCTCAACACAATTGCGAAAGTCTTTGGCCCGTTAGCAAGGAACTGGTTGAGTGTAGCAAAGTGATTCTGAATGCTGCCTTGATTCCCTTGGTTGCCTTGATTGCGGTCTTGCAGAATTTGCATGATCAACTGTGTGTTTGCATTGGTTGCGGCCATCACAGCTTGCCATGCCTCCGGAGGAGGTGGAGGTGGTGGCGGATCAGGATTCGGAGTCGTGCGCGTTGGAGGAGCCATCCTGAAGAGGTTGACCACCATTAGCACATTGACAGAAAAATATTGAAGCTGAATCCAACGGAATGAAAATTGCAACATATAGTCTTCACATCCGAACAAAAAGAATGACTGCATTCCTCTTGAAATGGTCACATATCCATAAATTGAGAAGCCACGTAGAATTAAGGTAGAGAAATAAATCAACAAGGTACGGATTAAGAACGAATAATCGGTAAGAAATCCCAATCTCAAACCAATATCCGTGGAAGAAGAACTAGAGATACAAGAATTCCCACCTATGAAACTCCCGAACCTTTCCGGTTATGCAATCAGGTGTTGGGGATACAGGGGAAGCATAATATCTCACCCAAACTAGCAAATCCTACATCCAGCTGTATCCATCCTTCAACACATAACCAAGAAACCTTCGGAAACCATCTACCTCCACCTTCGAAAAGCATCCGTTATACAAGTTATGGCGATACTCCCAAACTCCCGCCCCAGTACTGGGTGGCGTCGAGGTTATCTCACGAACGAACTGCATAAAAGAGATTTTCGATGTCGGCATACTAAACTCAGGTATTCCAGAACTGCAACGATAAAATTATGATGAAAACACCTCAGAGCTCAACTCCCCGGGACACTTCCACTAAACCCCTGACAGGAGGCACCAAGACAATGTTCTCATCATAAAATCATTGGAACGATTCCAAGATACCCGCGTGATCCTTATTTTTTTTAGTGAAACTTGAGAAGAGAAGAGTCAAAACTCTACGTCAGGATGCCTTACCAGAGCAATGAGGAGACTGGGAAGTAAAAAGAATTCCTAATCTCTCTGATATATAATTCCTAAAAGACTCAAAACATTTTTTTAGACACAACTCGGCCGCTAAAAACGATCAAGCGATGGGGCTCCTAAGGTCGGGGAAGGCTCTGATACCAACTTGTAACACCCTCGATGCGACTATAGCTCCCACGTGTCGAGGCACGACTTAGAGACATAATCGCATTGAAGGCATATGTCGCAAGTTAGGCAATCTTCACAACATCCCAAGTAATATAATAATGAAAGGGGAGATAACATAGTTGGCTTACACTCGCCACGTCAATCAAGTACATAAATAAAATTACATCATCCAAACACTCATGGCCCGACTATGGTGCCAAAATAAAAGATAACCCAACATGCGACACGGTCCCGTTCACCCCCAACTGGGCACCACTACTGATCATTGGGAAAGGAAACATAGTAACATTGAGAGTCTTCATCGAACTCCCACTTGAGCTCATACGCATCAGCAAACTAGCATAGTTGTCAGAGTTGTAGCAATGGCATAGCAAAAGAGCGAGCAAACTAGCATAGCAAAGATAGTAGTGATTTCGAGGGTATGATCATCTTGCCTGCACAGTTGTCAGAGTTGACTGGATCCTCGAAAGCAAACTCAACGGGCTCCTCATTAGCGAACTCGTCTCTCGGCTCTACCCAAACAAGACAAACAAGCAACAAGGACACAATCAACCCCGTGCAAGGATCAAGCGATATGATGCAATGATGATATGCTATGCGGGATGCGATGCGGGATGCAAAATGCAAGATATGACAGGAAATGCATGAACCCGGCCTCAACTTGGAAATCCAAGTGTGCCACTGAAAAGATGAGATGAAATCGCTTGAAAACGATATAAAGAACGCCGGAATCGGAGTTACGGTTTGGAAATGGCGAGCGATTCAAATATGACACCGGTCTGCGATTTACAGCAAGTAGCCATCTAAATGCAATGAGATGAACATGCTACAGCACCCAAACATGACAACAAACTACATGGCAGGGATGCATACAAGATGCTTAACAAAAGTCTAGCACTGAGCTACGGCCAATTCATCCATTAACAGGTTCAAAGAAGCATGGCAAAAATGCATATGGCAAACAGATCTCAGACTTAGTGAAATCAACACTTGTCTGGAATTTTAGATCAGGTAGCCCTCTTCGGAGCCACAGAACTACATGTTACAGGACCTGAACATGGCAAACTAAAGCATGGCCTGGAGCTACTCAAAGAGCTTAACAAAAGTCCCTTAGTGACCTTGAGCCAAAAGGGATCAGAAAATACAATTGCAAGCACGTGAACATAGCAAAAACATAATCAGTTGTCAAACTTAGTGAAAACTGACACATGCTGAAATATAACTCAAGTAGGCATGTTTACGAGCTCGATGCACTCACTATGGTGCTAGTCATGGCAAGACAAGCATACACCCATCAAGAAGGCACAAAATGCAAGCTAGACATGGCAAGAACAATAGCATAGCATGCACGGATCAACTACAACATCACCGGCTAAATTGCAAACAAGTTGACAATCTTCCCAGATTCACAAAATAGCAAAAGTAGAGCTCGATTGACTCAAGTTATGGTGCTCCATAATTGCAAACAAAGACATGGATGGATAGAGCACTACAACTGTAACAAAACTCCCTTACTGATTATCCTCAAAAGAGGTACGGATCACTAGGAAATAACATGAACATATGGCAACATGAGATAAACAGCTCCAGGACTTGGTGAAATTACTAAGTCCCTGAAAACAGATTTAGCATGTGCACCACTTTGCAAGCTTGCACAAGTCACCACACACATCACAAAAATGCATGGGTTGCACCTCTGGAAAGATGACAAAACCCTTAACAAAACACATGTAGAGCATCATGACATATCATGCACACATTAATCATGGCAAAAATGACAAAAGTGCTAAACGGAGTAGCAGATCTGACAATTAACTCAAGTAGCCCTCTTCTAACCGCATTTCGGACATCAAGATGAACTCAAATGAAAATGATGCAATGGAATGAAATGATGTACTCTCTGAGATGAACATTTTGATATGCTATATGCATGAATCAAAGCTACGGATGCAAAGTTACGACATGATGAAGTTAGGCAAAAAAATACTAGGAGGAGGCAAAAGTCAACCGGATCTAGGGTTTTCCAGATCTGACGGGCGCGGATCCCGAGGTTCGCCCTCGAGCTTGCCGGTGATGGGGATGCGGTGGCCGGAGTTAGGGGGGTCGCCGGAGGAGGAGATCCGGCGGAGGAGGTGGCCGACCCGCCGGCGAGGTGGCCGCGGCCGAGGACGGCAGGACCATGGCGGCGCGCGGCGGAGGTCAGTGAGGAGGCGGCGGCCTCGGTCGTCTCCGACGTAGAAGGTCGAGGCGGCTGGCGCGGAGGTGAACCAGCGAGGCGAGGCGGCCGGCGTCGGAGCGGGAGTCCGGCGCGGGCGGCGCGGCTCCCTCGCGCGGGGCGCACGCAGCGGGAAGGCGCGGGCCGGGGAGGGCCTGCCCCGGGCCCAAGCGGGCTGCAGCGGCGGCGGCCGGAGTGGAGCCACGTGGCAGAACGCGGTAGGTGGCGGCGGCGGTGTCCGGCGAGTCTGGACACGTCCGGCGCGCGGAGAGACGACGGGGGCTAGGTTAGGGGTGGTTTGGACCCGGAATTTCGGGAGAGGATCTAGTTTTATAGGTCGAGGGAGCTAGGAGAGTCCAAATGAGGTGCGGTTTTCGGCCACGCGATCGTGATCGAATGCTCTAGATTATGGAGCAGAGTTAGGTTGGTTTTGGACCAAATTGGAGGGGTGTTGGGCTGCAACACACACAAGGCCTTTTCGGTCCCTCGGTTAACCGTTGGAGTATCAAACGAAGTCCAAATGATACGAAACTTGACAGGCGGTCTACCGGTAGTAAACCAAGGCCGTTTGGCAAGTCTCGGTCCAATCCGGAAATTTTTAAACCCCACACACGAAAGAAAGCTAGAAATGACCACCGGAGGAGAACGAAGCGCCGGAATGCGAAACGGACAACGGGGAAAATGCTCGAATGCATGAGACGAACACGTATGCAAAAGCAATGCACATGATGACATGATATGAGATGCATGACAACGATAACAACACACAGAGACAAAAACACAAACCCAAGAAAATACAATAACTTAACGCCGGAAATGGCAAGAGTTGGAGTACAAATTGGGAAAGTTATATCCGGGGTGTTACAACCTTGTCGTGGAATTGTCACAGCAGATGTCCTCGTGAAAGGACTTAGTCGTGGAGCCATCACGACGGGTTAGCTTAAAGGGGTTAAAGCGGACAAGGGACTCAAGGGTTTATACTGGTTCGGCCCCTTATGGTGAAGGTAAAAGCCTACGTCCAGTTGTGATGGAATTGCTTGGGTTTCGATAACCAGGGAGCGAATCTGCTTTGCCTGGTTCTCGAGTTATTGTTTGTTGTCCCTAAACCGCCATCGGGTCGCCCCTTTATATACATAGGTTGACGCCCGTTGGTTTATAGAATCCCGAGGCCGGCTCATAAACGTGTCCTGCTCGGTCTCTACTCTTTCTATCTTACAGCACAAGTTTACATACCAAAGTCGGTTTATGTCTACAGGCCTTAACCCGCCTTTGGGCCTTGGGCCTTCATAAAGCGCCACCATCTTTGTCTTTATGGGCTTCAAATATAATAATCATTATGGGGATAATCCGGCCTCTCCTGGCCGGTTTATGTCCAGTAGTAATATCCCCAACATTAGGCCCCAGATTGATTTGAACTGGTTCATGTCAATCTTCAATACTTAGGAAAATTTCTTCTTCTGCATCTTCATGTAAATCTCATAAACCGCCATGACGTCATCTTCCAGGATCATGATAAACCGCCATGACGTCACCTGTTATTAAAGATTGCTGTCGGTGTCAAAACCGGCGGATCTCAGGTAGGGGGTCCCGAACTGTGCGTCTAGGATCGATGGTAACAGGAGGCAGGGAACACGATGTTTTACCCAGGTTCGGGCCCTCTTGATGGAGGTAAAACCCTATGTCCTGCTCGATTTATTCTTGATGATATGGGTATTACAAGAGTTGATGTACCACGAGATCGGAGAGGCTAAACCCTAGAAGCTAGCCTATGGTATGATTGTATGTATATATCTATCGACTAGCCTGGCCTTGGTTTATATAATGCACCAGAGGCCTAGGATAACAAGAGTCCTAGCCGAATACGCCGGTGGGGAGGAGTCCTTGTCTTGATCACCAAGTCTTGTAGAATCTTCCATGTATGCGGCAGCTATCCGAACTGGCCCGTGAGTATACGGCCATGGGGGTCCTCGACCCAATTTAACAGATCAGGAGATGACGTGGTGAGTACCTAACAGTTATCCATCTCACCTTATAAATAAAGCCGAAGGGTACTTTTCATTTTCCCCCTTCGTGCCCCTTCGCATCGTCTTCTTCCTCGCATCGCCCGAACGTTGGAGCTCTGCCGTCGCTGTCGACCTTCGCTTCCACCCCAACGACGGCCGCTGCATCAACCTGACCGCACCAGAGAAACGCAACGCTCCTCCGCTATTCCATTAGCATCAGTAAGTTCCTCCTTTCGTTGCTCTAGATCCATCATTAGGGTTTCGGTGTTCATCGGAGTCTATCAAAGCTCTGGCGCCGTTCTTCCCTGTTCTTCTTAGTAACATAAACAACTAATTTAGATCTGTTATTTCTTGTGCGACCATAGCCATAATCCCCCTTTTTCCTCACTAGAGCATTCCCTTTATATAGAAAAACTCATCTGAATCTGACGAACTATTTACGCACCTGAAGTTTTGGCCTGAATATATTCTAGTTTTCTGTCACACCGCAGATTTGAAATTATCATATCAATCTGTGAAACTTGTTTTTCCTCACTTGGGTACTTTAGATCTGTACCTTTTATACCAATATAGGCGGTTTAGCTTTTTGAAACATGATAATCTGGCAGGTACCATCAGTCCCCTCTTAAACCGCCGATTCATTTATGTTTTCACCTCCTCCATTGTCAGACTCCGCTTTAACAATTTTGCTTGCTTGAATGCTTTTTCCTTAACCTGCTATACTTTATGATTGCTAATGATGAATTTTAAACTGGCATCAATCTTTTTCAGCTCCTTATACAAAATGGCCAAATAGTTCTATGCTTGTAATTGGGTCCCTTCCCGGGTTACCAAAGAGCAATTGAATGGATGTGTCAGAACTGGCGCTTTACCAAAACAAAGTGAGATCCACTGGCGTGTTCCTGCCCCAGAAAGTCCTCCTACCCCAAAGGACGGCGAGGTAGTGATATTTGTTGATCACATGATCCGTGGCTTTAAACCGCCTGGATCCAAGTTTTTCCGTGATGTACTTGCCAGCTTTCAGATCCACCCTCAAGATATTGGACCCAACTATGTGTCCAATATTTGCAACTTTCAAGTGTTTTGTGAAGCCTATCTGCAAGAAGAACCAACTGTCGAGTTGTTCCGGGATTTTTTCCATTTAAACCGTCGTACTGAATTCGTAGATAAGCCCAATACTGAACTTGGCGGCGTCTCCATTCAAAAAAAGGAAGGATGTTAGCTTCCCTCACGCCAAACTTCACAGTCACCGTAAGGATTGGAACCAGACTTGGTTCTATTATAAGGACACTTCCCCTGAAGATGAGAACCCTCTACCGGGTTACCGTGCTCACCGGCTTCCCAACACACATCCACTTCCACAACGACTGACTGCCAAGGAACGGGCCTCTTACGCACCACAACTCGCCAAGCTCAGAGCTTTCATGGCCAATGGTCTGACAGGGGTGGACTTTGTTCGTTGCTGGATATCTTGGAGTATCTTGCCATTAAGCCGCCATCCCGGTTTAATGTGTGAGTACACAGGGAACTTAAAAGACTCTCAACATCATATTGACATTTAGCTAACAGAGGATGAAGTTACTGAGTCTGTCAAGAAGATGCTGAATGAACCGGAAGCTGTCTGCGGTAGGACCGGGTTAAGCCCCTTTTACACACTAAACAAACCGCCAGCTGTAAGAGTTGTCTTACTTCTACTTTGTACCTGATATTCTTAACTGTGCAACCTTTTATATCCTTTGTCCATCTTTTAAACAGGGTGATGACCCATCCTGGAAAAAGAAACCATAGGAGAAAACGACTAAGGCCCCTCGACCTAAGACGAAGGTTGTCAAGAGACCTGCCAAGAGAAAGGCAGCCGAACCCATCGGTTTAGACCTTGATGACGACCTTGATGATCCGGACATAGAGGTAGAACTTGACCGGCTCATTTTTCATACACCTCATTGACAATGATTATTATTAGGATGACGCTGAGGGCAGCCAAGCTGACGACGCAGAGGTAATTATCCTTTCCTCTGGTTCAGACCCTCTGCCAACACAAAAAATCCGTCAAGCAGTCCGGAAAGTAAGATTTTCTCACCCCTAGCTCACTTGGACCCAAACTTTCTTTTTAAGAAGCAGCAACACGAAGCTCGCCGCACAACTCGGCACAGCGGCCAAGTAGTCACTTCGGCCAGTCTACCGAACATGCCGGTTCGGAAGCACCGATCTGAGGTCTCAAACACTTCTGATACTTATTATCCCAAGGCGGGTTATTTCTGATAGCCTCTTAATCAATCCGATTCAATTTACCAGGAAATGCCTCCTTCATCATCCGGCGAGTCAATGGCCGCACAACTTCCGCCCCTCAAGACCGTCCCTAGGTAAACAACTTAAGCTTACTCTTTTTGACGTTTTATATTTACGTGTTGTACTGACCTATATATCTTTCTCTTTCAGAGCCAAGGCCAGACCTAGCAAGAAAGATCATGTAGATAAACCGTCTGACGACCATGTGGTTGTTGAACCGGAGAAAATTCCAGAACCGGAGGGAGCAAATGCTGATGCCACGCTTGATGATCTGCCACCCCCAGACCATGACTTTACTGAACAAGTAGAAGTTGATGCAACAGTTTAGGCTGATAAACTGGCAGGCCCAGTCCTAACTGAGGATAAACCGTCAAGCCCAGCTAAGGCTGCTGATGAATCGTCAACTCTGGTAAAGGCTGCTGGTGAGCGGGAAGATGATGTTATAATCACTGGTGTTGGCCACACCACCCCTGGCAATCCTGTTGCATTATCAAAGCATAGTGCCAAAGAGGAAATTTCTGCTATGGGCAAAGGCAAATGGAGCACAGACTTGTCAAGCTACGCCCACCTCAGCGCCCAAGAACTTCACTCTATCTTTTTAAACCATCTGCACACAAACCGTGACTACAAAGCCGGTTTAGTGAATTTGATGAAGGAGCGTTATGAGGTAACTACATAACCTTTTTCTCTCTTATGTCCAATTTCAAGTGCCAACTACAATAGCCCCCAAGGGCCGATTTATGATGCTAATCTAAATTAGGACTTTGCAATATCCAATTCTGCATGCTTATCTTCCAAGGGCCGGTTTATCGCTTGATGATGAACCGGTATTTTTTATTTTTGTAATCTTGAAACTTCCGTTAGTGTAGTCCACAAGGGTCGGCTTATCTTTCCAAGCTGAACCGGGACTTTAATCGATGTTACTTTGAGCAAACGTACATTAGCCCCCAAGTGTCAAGAATAATACTTGTATTGTGCTTGAAACTTGTTAAAAAAATTCTGATAATCAATCAAATAGGCATTAGCCCCCAAGTGCCAAGTGTATAACTTGTTATGTGCTTGGGACTTTCAAATTTTACTGCCACTTCATAATATGTCTTTCTCTTATAGGCTGAGTTGAGCAAAAAGGAAGCCCAAATCGCCGACTTTCAAGAAAATATCAAAACCCAGCAAGCAGAGACCTCCAAAGCCAAAGAAGAATTAACCAGTGCCTTAACAGCCATGGAGAAGCTAAAGGAGGCTGTGAAGAAGGAACATGCAGACAGGGGCATAGAGAAAGCCGCTTTACAAAAGAGAGCCGAAGATGCAGAGGCAGCCCTTAAACCGGTGGTCGAAGAGCTGACCGATTTAAAGCGGCAGATCAATGCCATGACCTCTGCTATTTTTGGTAAGTACCTCACTTGAAGCTTTGCAATATACATTATCTCATCGGCTACCGGTTTACTGATGCTTGCAATGACACAGGAACCCGCATTACCCACTTGGGCTTTGACATGCGGATGAAACTGAAGGTTGCCTATACCCTGATAGAGCAGTTATATGCTGGAGCTCAACGAGCCATCTGTACTGCTGCGCATAACAAACCGCCTCCAACTTTGATAAAGGAGACCATTGACAAACTGTCAATGTTGCCTGCTCGGTTGGATGAGTTAAAGAGATCAGGTGCAAGGGTAGGTGCGCTGACCGCACTAATGCGGGCTAAGGCATGGATACCGGATCTTGACTCGTCGGATGTCGCCAGAGGCTATCCTAGCATAAAAGAGGACGGCTCAGAGTTTAACAATGATGATCTTCGAAGGCTGACAAAAGAAATGCGCCCCATAGCGAGGAAATTGGCCGCAGAAACAGATCTCTCTCACTATCAGCCGGTTTATGACTCTGATCATAAAAGACTTCCTGCACCAACACATGATATAGAAGATCTCATGCCGCCAATCCGTAAGCACACCTATGCCCCTGATGTTAACACCTCAAACCTTATAAGTGACGAAGCTGTGTTCCAAGCCTTAACTGGAATCGACTGGGCAACCATTGAATTCCAGCCACTGGGTAGAGAGGACGGAGATGCATCAGTGCAGGACGATCCACATCCTTCAACTCAGCCCAGCGACGAATCATGATCTAGTTTAGCCTGCTGCGCACTGTCACACTTTGTTGAAAACAATTATTCTTTCAGGCATTTAAACTGCCTTGTAATAGGCTTGCTGGAAACACTTGGTCTGCTATGCCATCGTGCATACTTATTTTGTCTAATACTGCGAACCCACCATGCTTTTAAGATGTAATCCGTAGCGGTGTTATTTAAACTGTTCCTGCATACAAGAAATTTGAAAGCATCCTGGTGGTTTACCGCTGGACGGGTCATGATGCCCAAACATATGGCCTATGGATTGATAACCCGGGCTATACTTTGAAAGAATAATCAAAGATTAAAAAGGGCGATACCTGTGATATCGGATCATACTGTTGGTTGACCAACTTTTGTATACCCTAAGGTGGTAACCCCAACCTTGAGTATTGATAACTCCTTCCTTGTTGTGTCGGTCTATAATAAAACCGTACCGGGTTATAATAAACACCAGTGTATCCACATATAATACTGGTGACTTGTAGTCAAAACTAGATCGAGTTAATAAGCGTCGAATTATGCTTAATCATGTACTGCCAACCTTGTAGTTGAAAGTTTAGCCGGGTTAATGAACGCTGGTTTATCAAAACCATTTATAAATCTCAACAAAGGAGAAAAGAAAAACTTGGCAAATAAAAGCATATGAAAACTTGTAGTCGAGGCTTTTCATCGGCTGCCAGGCCACTGAGTTAAACCATTTTACAAAGCCTTTTAAGATGGACCTCAATCTTTAAACAATCGTCGTTTTAACTTTGGCAAGTTCAGGGTCTATGAGATTGACTTGTCAAAAGTTCGGCGGGTTATACCAGGTTTACCTGGACGGAGTGGCTTACTTAAAAAGGCAGGCTAACCCGGGGTTTTAGGTGTATACACCAGGCTTCCAAGCTGTGGCTTGATAGCCTATTACGAGTGTAGATTATTTGTTCATTGTGAAGTAAAGAATCCCCAAGCAATATTTTGAGCTGTGCTCGGTGGTGCCTATGTTTGAGTTGTTCTTTTATAACACTCTCTTTGGCTCCAGGATACTTTTCTTTTTAGCTTTTGAGATGATCAAGAGGTGTAGCTATGGTTCAAAAAACGACCAAGCCCCCAAGTGATTTTTCTGGTGGCCTTGCACCGATCAAGAGGTGTAGCAATGGTTTGGGTACGACCAAGCCCCCAAGTGATTTTTATATAAAACTAGACCCCACTTCATGAACAGAAGCCCCCATGTAACCATACATGATATAAGAAAACAACAGATACCCCACTTCAGCTGAGGCTCCGGTTTATTATATTGATCATAATATTTACATTGTCATAACTATGTACATAAGAAGAGCCTCTGGCTCAAGTATAGTAAGGCTGAAGATGAGCTATATTCCACGGCCGTTGGGTCTCCTCCTTTGGTTTACATGAGTCTTTATGCTCTCGAACATCGATAAGGTAGTATGAGCCGTTGTGCATATTTTTGCTGACCACAAAAGGTCCTTCCCAAGGTGGGGACAACTTGTGCATATCAGTCTGATCCTGGATGAGCCGGAGCACCAGATCGCCTTCTTGAAAAGTTCTAGTCTTAACCCGGCGGTTGTGATAACATCGTAGATCTTGTTGATAAACCGCCGAATGTGCCGTTGCAAGATCATGCTCCTCATCGAACAGGTCCAGTGAGTCCTGACGTGCTTTCTCATTATCAGCTTCAACGTAAGCCGCCACATGGGGCGAATCATGACGGATGCCACTAGGGAGAACCGCCTCTACTCCGTACACCATGAAGAAGGGCGTGTAACCTGTAGATCCGTTTGGTGCGGCGTTGATGCTCCATAACACGGAAGGTAACTCCTCCACCCAATAGCCCGGCGTCCGCTTTAAAGGAACCATAAGTTGGGGCTTGATGCCTCTCAAAATCTCTTGATTGGCTCTCTTTGCTTGACCAGTAGATTGGGGGTGAGCCATTGATGATACGTCAAGCCGGATGTGCTCACATTGACAAAATTCTTCCATAGCACCCTTGGACAGATTAGTACCATTATCAGTTATAATGCTGTGTGGAAAACCAAAACGGAAGATCACCTTTTTGATGAATTGAACCGTCGTGGCCGCATCACACTTACTGACTGGCTCTGCATCTACCCACTTGGTAAACTTATCAACCGCCACCAGCAGGTGGGTCTTCTTGTCCTTGGACCTCTTAAAGGGTCCAACCATATCTAGCCCCCAAGTTGCAACCGACCAAGTGATTGGAATCATCCTTAATTCTTGAGCCGAAACATGAGCGCGGCGTGCAAACTTATGACAACCGTCACACCTCTTTACCAAATCCTCAGCATCAGCATGAGCCGTCAACCAATAGAAACCGTGACGAAAGGCCTTAGCCACCAAGGATTTTGAACCGGTGTGGTGACCACAATCTCCTTCGTGGATCTCATGCAAATCTCACAACCTTCTTGAGGAGACACACACCACTGAAATGCCCCTGTTACGCTGCAATGATGCAGCTCCCCATTGATAATGGTCATTGACTTGGATCGCCGGATTATCTGCCGGGCCAAAGTTTCATCGTCTGGTAACTCGCCCCGGTTCATGTATGCCAGGTATGGGACTGTCCAATCTGGGATAACGTGAAGAGCCGCCACTAATTGTGCCTTTGGGTCAGGAACAGCCAAATCCTCCTCAGTAGGTATTTTGATGGACGGATTATGTAGCACATCCAGGAAGACATTGGGTGGCACCGGTTTGCGCTGAGAGCCTAAGCGACTTAAAGCATCCGCCGCTTCATTTTTTCGCCGGTCTATATGGTCCACCTGATAACCCTTGAAATGACCAGCTACCATGTCCACCTCTCGTCGATACGCCACCATGAGTGGATCCTTGGAATCCCAAGTGCCAGACACCTGTTGAGCTACCAGGTCTGAGTCACCAAAGCACTTAACCCGGCTTAAATTCATCTCCTTAGCTATCCGAAGACCATGGAGCAAGGCCTCATACTCAGCTGCATTGTTAGTGCAAGGGAATATTAAATGGAGAACATACCAAAACTTATCACCTCATGGGGAAGTTAATATGACTCCAGCCCCCGAGCCTTCCAATTGTCTAGACCCATCAAAATGAATAGTCCAATAAGTATTATCTGGCTTTTCCTCCGGTGCCTACAACTCTGTCCAATCATTGATGAAGTCCACAAGTGCTTGGGATTTGATTGTTGTGCGAGGCTTATATTTTAACCCGTGAGGTCCGAGCTCAATAGCCCCTTTGGCAATCCGGCCGGTTGCTTCTCTATTTTGGATGATATCCCCTAAGAGGGCCGAACTGACCACAGTGATAGGATGACCCTGAAAATAGTGCTTGAGCTTCCGGCTGGCCATGAAAACTCCATACACCAGCTTCTGCCAATGTGGGTACCTCTGCTTAGACTCAATAAGCACCTCACTAATATAATAAACCGGCCATTGAACCGGATACTCCTTTCTAGCCTCCTTGCGCTCCACAACAATAGCCATGCTGACAGCTCGGGCATTAGCAGCCACATATAACAACAAGGGATCCTTATCAATAGGAGCAGCAAGGACCGGTGGCTCGGCTATCTGCCGCTTCAAGTCTTCAAATGCTTCATTGGCAGCCTCACTCCAGACGAAGTCATCCGTCTTCTTCAACATCTGATATAAAGGGATGGTGTCGGGGGTTGGGTGCGACATATGCCAAAGGATGGCTTATCATGGTGGGGGCGAGTAGAACGTCACCGGTGCCTGGAAACGGGATGAGGCGAAGACATGCACGCCGGCGAATCTTACCCAGCTTCAGGGCTCTCCGGGGAGATAATACCCCTACTGCTGCTCTGCGGGGTCTCTGCATGATCACTATGGCAAAGTGTTTACACGATTGCTCCTTGAGCTGTTTCCTAGAGGTAGGAGAGGGCAAGGCTAGCTCTCTCCCTTCTATATGATCTGGTCTAGAGCTGATGGATTTCAACCCTTTGCATGGGTGCCCTGGGGGGTTTATATAGGCCTACCCCCAGGGGTACAATGGTAATCCGGCTGGATGCGGGCCCAGCCGTCAGTGCCTCTGGCCTCCGTCTTCTCCGCCAATTGCTGGGGCCCGTCGACTGGTGGGCCCCGCCGACTGGTCTGGTACGGAGCCGACAGGCCGCGTCCACCGCGGGCGGGTCTTGCCGGCTGCTGATTACTGTAGCCGTGCTTCTGATGACGTAGGCTTGATCATGGAGTCGTGGCAACAGCCCCGCCGCCTGGCGGGCGATCACTATTGCCACTCTCCATCACATCTGATTAATGGCACGTGGGCCCCGGGGGAGGGCTTGGCCGACTCCGGGGGCCGACTAGCGGCACACTTGCCGTCCCCTGGGGTCTCACTGACTGGTGGGACCCGCTTTCTCTAGGCCGTACAGACAAGCCGTCGTGGGCGCAGGATTCGGTCCTGTGGTGCTGACGTCAGGGCCGACACAGCAACAGTGCCACGCCGCACGGAGATCTCCCCGGGTACGGCGTACTGTGCCCATGCCTGCCCTTGGTAAGGGGTGGGAGCGGGCTTTACTGTAGCCACTCCCCGGTCCTGTCCCTCCCGATGAGGACATGGGGTTTGTTGGAGTCGCAGGCCGACTCCCCAAAGCCGACTTCTCTGGAAGTCGCCAGTCAGGAATCGGCTTACCCTGAAGTCGTCCCTGGGACTCGGCCGTGAGTGGGCAGTCGGCCGTCTTGCCGTCGACTCCTCAGAAGGCGGCTCTTCGTCCTGGGGTCTTGAGGGGCGCATCCTGCCCCGATGTCTTTGAAGGTTCTGGGGCTCGGGTTGGCCTACCCGTGGCCCATTACTCCGACAGTAGTCCCCGAAGCTGGTGAGGCACCGCGCATGATCCGCCGAGAAGCCTCAGCAGTTTCTCTTTCCGGGCGCTCAACACATGGTTCTTGGTTAACTTCTGCCGGGCCGGCTAGAAGGAGTCGGACTCGCCCAACTCTGACTCGCACAATATTTCGAACGTCACGGCGGGATCCAAGTAGCGTGTTGGTTAAGCCTCTAGGCCGCCGCCCGTTCTAGGCCTGTCATGTGATGACACGTGACTGGGCCATTCTGCCAGCCTACGCGCGCGACGAGACAGGCCCGTAGGCGGGGCCCGCCACTGCCGCGCCTCGGCGCCCGAGCGGATACGCTGTGGCCCCGGCGGATGGTTGGGATTCCCGTGGAGTTACTGTGCGCAGTAATTTTTGTCATGGAACGTGGGGGTCGTGGGGCCGTGGGCACAGTAAATCCCACGACCGCCCCCTCGGCTTCGCAGCCCACAAGGCTATAAGTAGGGGAAAGAGGGGGGCGCGGCAGAGCACGCGCGCCCCTCCTTCCCACTACTCCTCGCTCTCCTCCTTCTCATTGCTCCTCGCTCTCCTCCTTCTTCTTCTACTTCCCTCCGCCGCGCACCCAAGCTTCGACGAACGCCGCGGCGATTAGCTCGCGATGAGTTCTTCCTCTGCCGCCGCGCCTCCCCCGGTGCGCTCCGGCACTTGGGACGGCTCCTAAGTTCACGACGACCACATCGAGTTCCTCCGCAAGACTCGTCGGCTCCCCGGCGAGGATCACGTGCGGGTGCGTCTTGCGCCGAGGGGGGAGATTTCTCCCGCGCCGCAGGAGGGCAAGTGGGTCATCTTCCGCTCACACTGCTTGCGTGGGTTGGGGCTGTCGGCGAGCAGTTTCTTCCGTTCCTTCCTAGAGTTCTACGGCCTCTAGCCGCACCACCTCACCCCCAACACGGTGGTGCTGCTGTCTGCCTTCGTGGCCTTGTGCGAAGGCTTCCTCGGAGTCCTCCCCACCCTCGAGCTCTGGGGGGAGTTCTTCTTCTCCAAGCTCGGCACCCAGGCTGCAGGCGTGCCGGCTCAATGCGGCGCTTTCATCGCCGTGCGAAGGTTGGGGGCCGACAACCCCTTCCCCACCATCTCACTGATAAAGTCGGTGAAGATGTGGCAGAGATCGTACTTCTACGTCAGGAGCGTCTCTGCGAGGGGCGACTGGGTCAACCTACCGGTTTTCGAAGCCGGCCCGCCGGCTGGGAGGCTGCCCAACTGGTCGTACCGGGCCAAGTAGCTGACGCCTGCGGGAGCGGGTGCCATCACGCGACTCCGAGTGCTGACACAGTCGGAGGGCTTGACTGGTCCAGACTTGCTGGCCGCCTTCGTGGCGCGCCGAGTTCTCCCGCTCCAAGGCCGCCCCCACATGATATGCCAAATGAGCGGGCGCCACGACCCGAGTCGGATGTGCACCAAGGACATGCCTCACGAGGAGGTGGCCTACATGGTGAACTACCTCTCGGACAGCAAACTCCTGGAGGATTGGCGGTTCGGCAAGGAGCCATACTCCCGCGCCAACCCCCCGCCTGTGGTGAGTTGCCTTTTCTTTCTTTCTTTCGATTGTCTTCTTTCTAGCCGAGTTTGTTTTGACCAGTCGGCTTTGGTTAGAATCCCCTCTTCCATCCACCAGCCGGCACCTTGGGGCCGGCCCGCGAGTTCCTTGCCGACCGGGCGGAGAGCGACGTCGACGACCCCGATCTGGGGGCGGCGGCTCTGGAGGATGACACCGAGGGAGGAGGAGGAGCAGTAGGCTACTCCAGGCCTTCGGCCACTTTCGCCGACTGGCCTGGCGACGATGCCGAGGGAGAAGTCGCCCCCCACTATCGGCCAGGAGCCAGCCAGAGAAGCGCGGGCTCTTCTGCCACGCTGGGTGCTCCGGGCAGCAGGAAGAAGCGTAGGGACGTGCCGACTTTGTTCGGCAGTCGGCCGAAGAAACCCAAGGGTTCGGCCGCGGCGACCCGGCGGGACGAGGCAGCTACGAAGGCCATCCGCTTCCGTAAGGAAGTGAAGAAGCCGCCACTGGTCTCCGCATGAGTATTCTGTCTCAACGCTTTATTCTTGCTTTGTGGCTTTGTCTGAGTCTTTTGCTTGCTTCCCTTGCTTCAGGGCTCCCCTCACTCTTGAGAGGGTCACCGCCACCTCCGTCATGGGGTCAGCGGAGACGTCCGCCACCACCCGGCGGATTAACCCCACTGCTGACCTCCAGGAGGCAACGGAGCGAAATGCGTAGGAGAAGCACAACGAGGGAGAGGCCGCTCGCCTGGAGAAGGCAGAGGCCGATAGGGCGGAGGCCTCCGCCAAGAAAAAACTGGCGGAGGCCGAAGCCGTCGCCGCGACGAAGCGGTAGGCTGAGGAGGCCACACGCTGCCAATCGGCGGTGTTCGTCACCCCGCTGAACTCTGCGCCGCCGCCTCCGGAGTTCACGGGGCAGACTGGGGGAGCCGGCGGCGAGAACCCCATCATGGAGAGGGAAGGCGGCGACTCCTCTACGTCGGACGTGATCGTTCCGCCGCCGCCTCCGCCGCCGTCTGGGAGCGTGCAAGGCAAGCAGCCAGCGGACCCTCTGGTGCCGCCGACCGAAGACGAGGCCATGGCGAGGCTACTCCTCCAAGTCGGCGCGCCAACGCACCGCCGTCTGGAGAAGGCGACTTCGGCACCCCGCCCTCTGGAGGACGGCACCGCCAGCTCGGCGATCCCAGACGCCGAAGCGACGAGCGCCGCGCCCATTGGGTGGGTGCGAGGAGGCGGCACAGGGCCGCTGAACGAGGCGCTTCTGGACGTCCAGGAGAAGCTTCGTGCTGAGGGCGACGCTCTCCAGAATTGCACCAAGGCATACCTGGCATCGCGGGCAGCCGTCCGGGTATGTTTTTTCCTTTGGTCCTTGTTTTCTTGTTCCTCTCTGTGGGGGCGCGTCAGCGCACCCACTGGGTGTAGTCCTCGAGTTTTGGGCTCTGAGCAGGCGGCCCGGAATTCCAATTAATGAACTCTGGGTATTAACTTTTTGTCTGAAACGCTTGTCGCAGGATTACCACAACCTCCGTGTCACTTAGTTCAACCGTAACGTTGAAGAGCTGGGCAAGCGAACCGCCGACTTGTCGGAGAGCCAGAGTAAGTCCTTTTTCTTCTTTGCGGGGGCGCGCTGGCGCACCCGCGGGCTGTAGTCCCCGAGATTCGGGCCGACTGCTGAGCAGTTGAGCCGGATCTCCCTGGCGATCTTTTTTATTGATGACTTAACGCCTTCTTTCTTTCTTATCTTCAGAAGCCAAGACTGTTCTTCAACAGCAGCTGAGCGATGCCAACTCCGTGTTGCGTGCCAAGGGGGAGCAGTGCGGCAGGCTCGCCACAGAGCGCGATCTGTTGGCCACTCAATTGGCAGAGCAGAGGGAGCTGCTTGTGAAGACACAGAAGGAGGCAGAGGAAACAGAAACCGCCCTCCTGGCCGAGTTCGCAAGCGAGCACTCCTCCTGGACTGACAAGGAGGCGCTGCTGGCCTCCGGCTTCCATGAGATTGAAGATATCGTTGATGGTGACTTTCTTTATTTATCTTTTGAGCTGCCGATTATAAATCGTGCCGACTCCTGGTTTTTGACTTGTTTCTTCATTTCTTCCATCTTGGCAGACTTCTTTCCTGGGCACTCGCAGGCCGCCATCCAAGCCATCGAGGCTGACCGTGAAGGTCGGAGGGCGGAGGGCGCAGAGATCATCGCCGACGCCCCCCGAACCATTGATGAGCATATCCTAAGCATCGAGGCTCGTGTTCGGCCGACTCACCGGATGCTGCGCCGGCTTTAGCGTGTCGGTGCCCAGGCGATTGCCGCCCTGTGGTCGGACATGCAGGCTCCGCGCACCCCCATCCTGACGGCCGACTTGCTAGAGGTCGCGGCTAGTCGTCTTGAGGCCTGGAAGGGTTGCTCGGCCCGAGTTGGAGCGCGCCGGGCCTTGGAGTTCATCAAGGCGTGGTATCCGGGGCTGGATCTAGACCGGCTGGCCATGCTTTGGTCGGAGGCCAAGGCGAAGCTGGTAGCTGCGGAAGACGCCCTCGTCAAGCATGCTGCAGTGATCGCCGAGTACATCGACACCAGCATCTTCGTCCCCGAGCAGTCTGAAGACGACGAGGAGGTACCGCCAGAGTGGTTTGGGATGAATCCAGACTACAGCGAGGACTCGGTGGAGGTGATTGGCTCCAGCGTCGAGGAGGAAGGCGAGCCGGAGGACGGAGGTGAGATGGAGGCACCAGAAGGCGCAGCAGACGGCCAGCCTTAGCTCGACCGTGCCTCCAGCAACGAGCCGCGTGCGACCGAGCCGACTGCCGCCGGAGGCGATCAAGCCGAGACTACCCAGCCGGCCACCCCGACGCCTGACGCTGCCGCCTCCTCCGACCCTCCGAATCCGTCTGCTGCTTCCTAAGCTGCCGCCTTATCTTTATTTTATCTGCTTTAGTAGTCTTTGAAGAACTTGTTAATTCGCACAATTCCACCCGCGGGGTGTATTTTGAACTTCTGCTCGAAGATTCGGCCAAGGGCCTACGTTATGTAATTATATTTATCCGAGTTCTACCTTTTCTTGCTCATTGCTCTTTTGGCTTTTTTCCTTTGCCGCTTTCTCTTAGTTGCCTGCCTTGCCAATCGGACAGCCGCTCTGCGGACTGCCGCTCGATGAAATGCTTGGCTACTTTGGGAAGGCAAGTACTTAGCCGTTTTTAAGAGTTTTTGAGCAAGTTGAATAGAAGGCGGCAATCCGACTATTCAAGAGTCGGTTTGCGAAAAAAGGCTGGAAGCCATCTTGAGCTATGTTTTATGCTTTGAGTCCTTAGCCATTTTTCATGCGAACGCCCATTCTACCTTACTTCTGCCCACCGTACAGTCGCTCTGCGAGCTGCGGCTTCTGACAGGAGACGGTTTAGGTGTTACACACTAGTTGTCCGGCTGCAGGAAGCATTTCACAGTGCAAGGCGGCAAGTCCCCGGGCCGACTTGTCGAGCCCGGTGCCAAGCGGCATAACAAAGAGTAACATACTTGTAGGCATAATTTTTATCATACAGGCAAAAGAGGGCAGTCCCCGAGCTTCTCTCGGGGGGCCCGGAGTCTTGGTACTTTAATACAAAAGGTAGCATGGTACATACTGCATCAACTGTAAAATCTTCGGAGGAGATTTGCATTCCATGGCCGCTCTGTCTCCTTGCCAGAGTCGTCCCTCTTGCGTGCTCGGGGCTTCTGAGCGTCAATCAGGTAGTAGGAGTCGTTGCCGAGCACCATGCTGATGATGAAAGGGCCTTCCCAAGGCGCTGACAACTTGTGCTGGCCGGCTGTTCGCTGGATCAGCCGAAGCACAAGGTCGCCTTCTTGGAAAGATCTTGGCTTGACCTTCCTATTGTGGTATCGGCGCAGGCTCTGCTGGTAGATGCTGGACCGACTGAGTTCCAACAGCCGGCCCTCTTCCAGCAGATCGACGCTGTCTTGTCGTGCTTCTTCTGCTTCCTCCTCGGTGTACATGGTGACTCATGGGGAGTCGAACTCTATGTCCGTTGGGATGACGGCTTCGGCACCGTAGACGAGGAAGAAAGGCATGAAGCTGGTTGACTTGTTTGGAGTCGTGCGCAGACTCCAGAGGACGGCTGGTAGCTCGTTGAGCCAGTAGCCAGCCGAGCGCTCCAGAGGCTCGATCAGCCGGGGTTTAATGCCGGACAGGATGAGGCCGTTTTCTCGCTCCACGTGGCCGTTTGACTGTGGATGGGCGACGAACGCTAGGTCCAGTCAGATGCCCTGTGTTGCGCAAAAACGGGCCAAGGCGATTTTGGCAAAATTTGTGCCGTTGTCGGTGATGATGGTGTGTGGTATGTCGTACCGAATTGTGATCATTCTTGTCTGCTAAGTGAATTATTCTTCTTTATAGCTTGCATTCGATGCATCCACGATGAAAGTCACGGCAGTCGGATCGTTCAGCTTCTTGATTGGCTTCGCTTCTATCCACTTGGTGAACTTGTCCACTGCGACAAGTAAGTGAGTTAAGCCACCTCGTGCTATCTTGAATGGTCCCACCATGTCTAGACCCCAAACTGCGAAAGGCCAGGCAATGGGGATGGTCTTGAGCGCAGAAGCTGGCTGGTGCAGTTTGGAGCTGAACTTCTGGCACCCTTTGCATTTTTGGACCAACTCCTTGGCCTCTTCTAAGGCAGTCAGCCAGAAGAAACCGTGTTGAAAGGCTTTGGCGACGAGTGCTCTTGAAGCCGCATGGTGGCCGCACTCGCCTTGATGGATGTCTTTGAGAATTGCTTGGCCTTGTTCTGGCTCTACGCAGCGCTGGTAGACACCAGTGACGCTGCGCCTGACCAGCTCTCTGATGACTAGGGTGTAGGCTGCCGCCCGGCGTTGTACTTGCCGAGCTGAGGTCTCATCAGTCGGTACCTCTTTGCTCACCAGGAATTTGAGGATGGGCTGGGCCCATGAGGGTGCTGCTATTTCTTCGATTGCCAGAACTGCGACTTGGACGAGGGCGGTTGGGCTGGGAGGCGGCAGGTTGGAGTCAACAACCGCTTCCTAGGTTAATAAAGTCCCCAGGCCGACTAGTGCGGCCCTTGGGTCGAGTTCTGGAGTCATCGAGCCCACCGTCGCAGTCCCCGGGCCGGGTTCTGCAGTCCCTGGGCCGGCCTCGACTCTGGCGGCTTTGGAGCCATCTGCCAAAATCCCCGTACCGTCTGCCAGGGCTCTGGAGTCGGATCCGACGTCTTCGGGAGGAGCCGGCACGAAGATGGAGTCTGATTCTGGTGAAGGCTTGACAGATGGCTTGAGGAGGCGTTGAAGGGCGATGCCGGATGGTATTGCTTGGCGGGTAGAGCCGATTCGTGCCAAGGCGTCTGCTTGGTCATTGTCGTTTCTTGGCACATGGAGGAACTCGCACCCTTTGAAATACCCGCTGAGTTGCTGCACGAGGAAACGGTAACTCGCCATATTTGCATCTTTCGCATCCCAGTCGCCAGATGACTGTTGGACCACTAAGTCCAAGTCGCCATAACACAAGATCCGGCGGATGCCAAGTTCTTTGGCAAGCCGGAGCCCGTGAATGAGCGCCTCGTATTCAGCGACGTTGTTGGAGGCGGCGAAATGGATTTGCAGTGCGTATTTGAGCTTGTCGCCTTTAGGAGAGGTGAGGACGACGCTGGCTCCCAAGCCGGTGCGCATCTTGGAGCCGTCGAAGTGCATCCGCCAATGGGTGGAGTCGGGCGCTGGAGGTAGGTACTGGGTCTCGGCCCAGTCGACGAGAAAGTCGGCCAGTGCTTATGACTTGATGGCGGTGCGGGGCTGGTAGTAGATGGTGTAGGGAGCCAGCTCTATGGCCCACTTGGCCACTCGGCCAGAAGTGTCTCGGCTACCAATGATCTCGGCAAGTGGGGCGTGCAGACCATAGTGACTAGATGCTCTTGAAAGTAAGGCTTCAATTTCTTGGCGGTAAAGAGCATGCCATAGCACATCTTCTGGTAGTGGGGGTAGTTCTGCTTGGAGGTCGATAGTACCTCGCTCAGGTAATATACCAGTCTCTGGACCGGTAGCGCCTTGCCTTCCTCGTTGCGTTCCACTACAATGACCGTGCTGACTACCCGGCTGGTGGCGGCGATGTACATGAGCATAGGTTCCTTAGGAGTCGGAGCCGCCAGAATGGGTGGAGTAGTCAGCATCTTCTTCAATTGGAGAAAAGCTTCGTCCGCCTTGTGGTTCCACTCGAAAAAGGTGGTATTCTTCATGAGTTGGTATAAGGGGAGAGCTTTCTCGCCCAGCCGACTGATGAATCGGCTGATGGACGCCAAGCAGCCGGTGAACTTTTGCACATCCAGCAGTCGGCTGGGTACCTCCATTCTCTCAATGGCCTTGATCTTTACAGGGTTGCATTCTATGCCGCGTTCAGAGACCAGGAAGCCAAGGAGCTGGTCGGCTGGTACCCCGAAGACACATTTCTCGGGATTGAGCTTGATCTGGAATCGGCGCAGGTTCTCAAAGGTCTCCTTGAGGTCTTCCAGCAGTGTTCCATGCTTTTCCGTCTTCACCACCACATCGTCCACGTAGACGTGGGCATTCCTGCCGAGCTGCTTGAGGAGGCACTTCTGCATGCAACGTTGAAAGGTGGCGCCGGCATTCCTCAAGCCGAACATCATGGTGAGGTAGCAAAAGGCTCCAAACGGCGTGATGAAGGCGGTCTTCAGTCTGTCAGCCGGGTTTAGCTTGATCTGGTGATATCCTGAGTATGCATCCAAAAAGCTCAACAGCTCGCATCCGGCGGTGGAGTCTATCACCTTATCAATTCTTGGTAGAGCAAACGGGTCCTTGGGGCAGGCTTTGTTGAGGCTCGTGTAGTCAATACACATTCGCCACTGCTTGTTCTTCTTCAGTACCAGGACCGGATTGGCTAGCCACTCCGGAAAGAATACTTCCATAATGAAGCCGCCCGCTAGGAGTCGGGCTATCTCTTTTCCGACAACTCTTCTCTTCTCTTCTGATAGGCGGCGCAGGGGCTGCCTGACCGGCTTTGCATCAGATCGGACATGTAACTTGTGCTCGGCGAATTCCGTTGGTACACCTGGCATGTCTTTGGGGGACCATGCGAAGATGTCCCGATTCTCACAGAGGAAATCGACGAGCTCGCCTTCCTATTTGCTGTTGAGGTTCACGCCTACGACAGCGTACCTCTCTGGGTGCTCCGGATCCAAGGGTATCTTCTTTGTCTCTTTGGCCGGCTTGAACGAACCCGCAGCCTCCGACTCCTTTGGATTGGGCGATACCTCTGGCTGCTTGCCGGCTATCGCCACAACTCGCTCAAGGAGCCACTTCTCGGCCGCAATCACCAGGGACTCGGCTAGCCGACTGCTCTCAGCCGCACATGCGGACGACTTCCGGTAGTCGCCGGCTACGGTCAGAGTTCCCCTGGAACTGGGCATCTTCATTTTGAGGTAGGCATAGTGGGGGACCGCCATTAACTTGGCCAAGGCGGGTCGGCCGACTAGCGCATGGTATGGGCTCTCAAGGTCCACCACCTCAAACCAAACCGACTCTCGGCGGAAGTGATCTTTGTCTCCAAAGAGGACGTCCATCAGGATCTTGCTGATTGGTGATCAGGAAAGCCCAGGAACAATGTCGTGGAACACAGTTCGGCTGTTCTGAAGCTGTCTTTGCTTGATTCCTAACTTCTCCATGGTGTCCATGTACAGGATATTGATGCTGCTACCTCCGTCTATCAGAACTCGCGAGAAACGCGCGGCTCGTCTATCCGTAGCAAAGGTGGCGTCCAAGACCAAGGCATAGGAGCCCAGACTCGGCATCACCTCTAGGTGGTCAGCTCTGCTCCAGCTGATAGGCTTCTCGGACCAGTGCATGAACTTTGGCGTCTCTGATGCTACTGCATTCACCTCTTGTCGCTGCAGCCGCCAACTGCGTCGATCATCAGCCATACTGGTAAACACCACGTAGGCTTCGTGTTCTTCAGGGTATTCGTCTTGTACTGCGCCGACTGGCCTGACAGCCGGCTGCTGGTGCGGAGGCGGAGGCGGCTGCCCAGCAGGCGGGGGAGGCAGGAGGCCGTCTCCCTTGGCGATCCTGGTGAGCCAGTGGCACTTCCCGGTGGTGATTCGATGGCTTAGCACCGCTATGGAACTTGCAAGGTCAATCCAGAGTCTGCTCGTAGGAGAAGGCCGGCAACCAGTTGGGTTTGCCGCCTTTCTATCGCTTGGGCGGAGGCTGCCCGTCCGGCTGCTGGGCTTCAACGGTCGCGACCTACCGGCTGCTGGAAGCCGGCAGCGGGGCCTTGCGCTTGTGGTCGCCCTGCTGTTGTCACTGATTGGTGTCTCCCGCCGGAGTTCTTGGAGCTTGAGGGGCCAGTTTGCCAGTTGTGTTGACTTGAATCTTCGCCCTCATGGAGGAGTCGGTCGTGGCGTACTTGTCCGCTATGATCAGCAGCTCGTCAAGGGTTTCTGGTTTGTCATAGAGGAGCTTGTGCTTGAGGAGGGTGCCTTCTCTGCACCCGGCTGTGAAGTACTCGATGGCCTGCACCTCGTGCACGCCCTCGCAGGAGTTTCGAAGCTCGGCCCAACGCGTGAGGTAGTCGTGAGTCGACTCGTCGGGACCTTGCACGCACAAGGAGAGCTGACGAGGCTTGGGAGGACGCTTGTATGTGCTGGTGAAGTTGCGGACGAACGCTTCGGTGAAGTCGACCCAGCTGTTGATGCTGCGGGGCTTGAGGATGTTCAGCCATGTCCGAGCCGTGCCCTGGAGCATGAGTGGAACGTATTTTACGGTGACACGCTTGTTGCCATTTGCTATGTTGACAGCCGTGGAGTAGCCGACCAGCCAGTCTTCCGGCTTCATGGAGCCAGTATACTTGGGCGTGTCTCTTGGGAGCGTGAACCCTCTGGGAAAGGACTCGTCTTGAATGCGGGGTCCGAAACAAGGCGGACCCAACTCGTCTTCTTCTTCCAACGCTAGGGATCGGTGAAGTCGGTCGATCCGGTGGCGGGCATCATTTTCTCCGATTCCCTCTCTGCGGCCAAGCGGTCGCCGAGAGTCGGATGGTCAACAGGCAGCAGGGAGACTCGCCTCTCCTTGCGAGGAGGAGGAGGCGGACAGTCGTCCCATCGTTCCACTGCTCTCGGGCGGCCGTCTCGGTCGCGCTCTATGGTAATGCGAGTCCGACTGTGGCTGACAGTCGGATCCTTGTCTCTTCTTCCACGGGCGCCGCCAGTTGGTGTCCGAGACGTCGCGCCTTGATCTCGGCGAAGGTCGTCGTTTTGCTGCTGCGGCGCCTCCGTGCGGCAGCCGGCCTCGTTCTGCGCGGCAGCCGCCTCGAGGAGCCGCTAGACTCGCTCCATCATCAGGCGGCGTTCTTCGCCCTCGAAATTGTCCAGCTCATCCGCCGCTGCCTGGGCGGCTCAGATGTTCTCCGCTGGTGTAGCGTACACAGGGCGACTGGCCCCAAATAGGTTTGCGATGGCTACGCCGCACTGCTGGACCGCGCCAAGGCGGCTGGGCCCTGCCGGGGCCGGCGAGCCGCCAACGGCGCAATCCATCTCCCGCTGGTAGGCTTCCGACAAGCGTCTCATGCTGGCCAGCTTCTTCGCACCTTCGACAAGCTGAAGGCGGCGCGCCTCCAACGTCTCTGTGTCAACGTCTTCCGGAATGGGCGCAGTTAGGTCTTGTAGCGCCGCACCGAGTGAGTCGTGCGCTCCTCCGCCGGGGAGCTCGTCATGACTGATGACGAGCACCTCGGTGATGGTGCTTCCGTCGCTCTACGCGTGAGGGAGAGGTTCGTCATAGACCACCACATTAGTGGGGAACGCGTCGAGCGACGCGGTGTCGGAGTCCACCAGCATCGGGCTGGTGAAGCCTACAGACTCCAAGTCTACGGCAGGCTTGCCGGAAATGTGGAGTTGATCGAGGAGGCCCGCAAGGAGGCTCTCGGAGCCGCCCGTGCCTGCGTTGGATGCAGGTTTGTCAGAGAGGCGAACCTCTCCGACAAGTTCGGCGAGGCAACTGGCTGCGCAGGCGATCTCAACGCCTCACAGTGCGTCGGTGCAAACTCCGTCTAGCGTGCCTGGCTGGCTGCGCTCACCAGGGAGGAAAAGGGTTCCCGTCCAGAACAGGTCTCCGGATGGCGGTGCACCAGGCCCCACGGTGGGCGCCAAATGTCGGGGGTTGGGTGCGACATATGCCAAAGGATGGCTTATCATGGTGGGGGCGAGTAGAACGTTGCCGGTGCCTGGAAACGGGATGAGGCGAAGACATGCACACCGGCGAATCTTACCCAGCTTCAGGGCTCTCCGGGGAGATAATACCCCTACTGCTGCTTTGCGGGGTCTCCGCATGATCACTATGGCAAAGTGTTTACATGATTGCTCCTTGAGCTGTTTCCTGGAGGTAGGAGAGGGCAAGGCTAGCTCTCTCCCTTCTATATGATCTGGTCTAGAGCTAATGGATTTCAACCCTTTGCATGGGTGCCCTGGGGGTTTATATAGGCCTACCCCCAGGGGTACAATGGTAATCCGGCTAGACGCGGGCCCAGCCGTCAGTGCCTCTGGCCTCCGTCTTCTCCGCCAATTGCTGGGGCCCGCCGACTGGTGGGCCTCGCCGACTGGTCTGGTACGGAGCCTACAAGTCGCGTCCACCGCGGGCGGGTCTTGCCGGCTGCTGATTACTGTAGCTGTGCTTCTGATGACGTAGGCTTGATCATGGAGTCGTGGCAATAGCCCCGCCGCCTGGCGGGCGATCACTATTGCCACTCTCCATCACATCTGATTAATGGCGCGTGGGCCCCGGGGGAGGGCTTGGCCGACTCCGGGGGCCGACTGGCGGCACACTTGCCGTCCCCTGGGGTCTCACTGACTGGTGGGACCCGCTATCTCTGGGCCGTACAAACAAGCCGTCGTGGCAGGATTTGGTCTTGCGGTGCTGATGTCAGGGCCGGCACGGCAACAGTGCCACGCCGCACGGAGATCTCCCCGGGTACGGCGTACTGTGCCCATGCCTGCCCTTGGTAAGGGGCGGGAGCGGGCTTTACTGTAGCCACTCCCCAGTCCTGTCCCTCCCAATGAGGACATGGGGTTTGTTGGAGTCGCAGGTCGACTCCCCAAAGCCGGCTTCTCTGGAAGTCGCCAGTCAGGAGTCGGCTTACCCTGAAGTCGTCCCTGGGACTCGGCCGTGAGTGGGCAGTCGGCCGTCTTGCAGTGGACTCCTCAGAAGGTGGCTCTTTGTCCTGGGGTCTTGAGGGGCGCAGCCTGCCCCGATGTCTTTGAAGGTTCTGGGGCTCGGGTTGGCCTACCCGTGGCCCATTACTCTGACAGATGGCCTTCTCCCCAAGGTGACTTATAAACCGGCTCAAAGCTGCAATCCGGCCTGCTAGTCGTTGAACATCATTGATACACTTCGATTTTGCCAAAGAGGTTATGGCCTTGATTTTCTCCGGATTAGCTTCAATGCCCCTGTTAGACACCAGAAAACCCAAGAGCTTTCCTGCCGGTACACCAAAGACACACTTGGCCGGATTATCAAAAGTCTCCTTCAAATCATCTATCAATGTCTCCTCCTTTCTAGACTTCACCACAATATCATCCACATAAGCATGAACATTGCGCCCGATCTGATTGTGAAGACAATTCTGTACACAGCGTTGATAAGTCGCCTGGGCACTCTTGAGCCCAAAAGGCATTGATACATAGCAGAAGGCTCCAAAAGGAGCTATAAAAGTTGTTTTCTCCTGGTCCTTAGCCGCCATTTTGATCTGATGATAACCAGAATAAGCATCCAGAAAACACAAACGGTCACAACCCGCCATAGCATGAATGATTTGATCAATACGAGGGAGAGCAAAGGGATCAGCTGGACAGGACTTGTTCAGATCTGTGTAGTCCACACACATACGCCAAGTGCCATTCTTCTTAAGCACCAACACCGGATCAGCTAGCCATTCAGGGTGAAAAACTTCCACAATAAACCCTGCGGCCAAGAGCCGGGCTACCTCCTCACCAATAGCCTTGCGTCTTTCTTCATTGAACCGGCAGAGAAATTGCCTAACTGGTTTAAAATTGGGATCAACATTGAGAGTGTGCTCAGCGAGTTCCCTCGGTAGACCTAGCATGTCAGAGGGTTTCGATGCAAAGATGTCCCGGTTCTCACGGATGAACTCGATGAGCGCGCTTTCCTATTTCAGATCCAAGTTAGCGCTGATACTAAACTGTTGAGATGAATCACCAGGAACAAAATCAACCAGTTTAGTCTCATCAGCCAATTTAAACTTTAAGGCCGGATCATGCTCTGTAGTTGGTTTCTTCAACGACGTCATATCTGCCGGATCAACATTGTCCTTGTAGAACTTCAACTCTTCTATTGCACAAACCGACTCAGCATAAGCCGCATCACCTTCTTCGCATTCCAAAGCGATCTTACGGCTTCCATGTACCGTGATGGTTCCCTTGTGACCTGACATTTTAAGTTGCAGATAAACATAACAGGGCCTTGCCATAAATTTGGCATAAGCCGGCCGTACAAACAGGGCATGATATGGGCACTTGATCTTTACCACTTCAAAGGTTAATGTTTCTAACCTCGAGTCATGCTCATCTCCAAAAGCCACCTCCAGAGCTATCTTACCAACTGGGTACGCCGATTTACCAGGCACCACGCCATGAAAGACGGTGTTCGACGGTTTAAGATTCTTATTTGTTAACCCCATGCGACAGAAGGTTTCATAATAAAGGATGTTGATACTACTTCCTCCATCCATGAGCACCTTGGTGAACTTGTATCCTCCAACCTGAGGTGCCACTACTAATGCCAGATGACCCGGGTTGTCCACCCGAGGCGGATGATCTTCTTGACTCCACACAATGGGCTGTTCAGACCAGCGCAAGTAACGGAGCACCACCGGTTCGACGAAGTTCACTGCCCTTTTATGAAGCTTCTGATCGCACTTACACAGACTTGTGGTGTAAACATGGTACTGCCCACTATTCAATTGCTTCGGGTTGCTCTGGTAACCCGACTGCTACTGTTGCTGCTGACCCCCTGATGATTGTAACCACATTGGTTGCCCTGATTGCCTTGATTGCCATGTCCGTTCTGATTACCGTGGAAACCTGAACCGGAACTTCCTCCACCATAACCCGGCCCATGAGATCCCGAGCCCGAACCGCCGCCGAGTCCATGATCATACCAAAAAATTCAGAATTTTTGAATTCCTGCATAATATAACAATCTTTCCAGAGGTGCGTGGCCGGCTTATCCCGTGATCCGTGCTTCGGGCAAGGCTGGTTCAATAGGTGGGACAGACGCTCTGGATTAGGACCTGGTCCTTGATACGTCTCCAACGTATCTATAATTTTTGATTGTTCCATGCTATTATATTATCAACTTTGGATGTTTTATATGCATTTATATGATATTTTATATGATTTTTGGGACTAACCTATTAACCTAGAGCCCAGTGCCAGTGCCAGTTTCTGTTTTTTCCTTGTTTTGGAGTATCGCAGAAAAGGAAAATCAAACAGAGTCCAATTGACCTGAAACTTCACGGAACTTATTTTTGGACCAGAAGAAGCCCACGGAATATCGGAGTTGGACCAGGAGAGTCCCGGGATGCCCACGAGGGTGGGGGGCGCGCCCACCCCCCTGGGCGCGCCCCTGGCTCATGGACAGCCCGGAGGTCCACCGGCGTACTTCTTCCTCCCATATATACCCATATACCCTAAAAACTTCGGGGAGCCGAATAGATCGGGAGTTCCTCCGCCAGAAGCCTCTGTAGCCACCGAAAGCCAATCTAGACCCGTTTCGGCACCCTGCCAGAGGGGGAACCCCTCTCCGATGGCCATCTTCTATTGGGGATCGTAGCAGAAATTCAAAATTTTCTACGCATCACCAAGATCAATCTATGGAGTAATCTAGCAATGAGGGAAAGGAGAGTGCATCTACATACCCTTGTAGATCGCTAAGCGGAAGCGTTCAAGTGAACGGTCTTGATGGAGTCGTACTCTTCGTGACCCAGATCACCGATGATCCTAGTGCCGAACGGACGGCACCTCCGCATTCAACACACGTACAGCTCGGTGACGTCTCCTACGCCTTGATCCAGCAACGTGAGAAGAAGAGGTTGGGGAAGACTCCATCCAGCAGCTGCACGACGGCGTGGTGGTGGTGGAGGAGCGCGGGACTCCAGCAGGGCTTCACCAAGCACTACGAGAGACGAGGAGGGAGAGGGGTAGGGCTGCGCCAACAGGGAGATCGAATCCTGTCTTGGGGTACCCCTTTGCCTCCACTATATATAGGGGGATAGGGAGGGCTGCGCCCCCACCTAGGGTTCCCACCCCAAGGGGTGCGGCAGCCCTAGATCCCATCTAGGGTGGCGGCCACAAGGGGGAGAGGGGGAGGCGCACCTAGGGTGGGCCTTAGGGCCCATCTGCCCTAGGGTTTGCCCCCTTCCCCTCTTGGAGGCGCCTTGGGCCTTGGTGGGAGGCGCCCCAGCCCACCTAGGGGCTGGTCCCTTCCCACTATTGTCCCATGTAGGCCTCCGGGGCTGGTGGACCCCCGGACCCCTCCGGTGGTCCCGGTACACTACCGGTGATGCCCGGAACACTTCCGGTGGCCAAAACCATACTTCCTATATATCAATATTTACCTCCGGACCATTTCGGAACTCCTCGTGATGTCCGGGATCTCATACGGGACCCCGAACAACATTCGGTAACCGCGTACATACTTTCCCTATAACCCTAGCGTCATCGAACCTTAAGTGTGTAGATCGTATGGGCTCGGGAGTCATGCAGACATGGCCGAGACAACTCTCCGGTCAATAACCAACAGCGGGATCTAGATACCCATGTTGGCTCCCACATGCTCCACGATGATCTCATCGGATGAACCACGATGTCGAGGATTCAATTAATCCCGTATTCAATTCCCTTTGTCAAGCGGTATTGTACTTGCCCGAGATTCGATCGTCGGTATCCCGATACCTTGTTCAATCTCATTACCGGCAAGTCTCTTTACTCGTTCCGTAACACATCATCCCGTGATCAACTCCTTGGTCACGTTGTGCACATTATGATGATGTCCTACCGAGTGGGCCTAGAGATACCTCTCTGTTTACATGGAGTGAAAAATCCCAGTCTCGATTCGTGCCAACCCAACAGACACTTTCGGAGATACCTGTAGTGAACCTTTATAGCCATCCAGTTACGTTGTGACGTTTAGCACACCCAAAGCACTCCTACGGTATCCGGGAGTTGCACAATCTCATGGTCTAAGGAAATGATACTTGACATTAGAAAAGCTTTAGCATACGAACTACACGATCTTTGTGCTAGGCTTAGGATTGGGTCTTGTCCATCACATCATTCTCCTAATGATGTGATCCCGTTATCAACGACATCCAATGTCCATGGTCAGGAAACCGTAACCATCTATTGATCAACGAGCTAGTCAACTAGAGGCTTACTAGGGACATGGTGTTGTCTATGTATCCACACATGTATCTGAGTTTCCTATCAATACAATTCTAGCATGGATAATAAACGATTATCATGAACAATGAAATATATAATAATAACTAATTTATTATTGCCTCTAGGGCATATTTCCAACAGTCTCCCACTTGCACTAGAGTCAATAATCTAGTTCACATCGCCATGTGATTAACACTCACAGGTCACATCGCCATGTGACCAACATCCAAGAGTTTACTAGACTCAATGATCTAGTTCACATCACTATGTGATAAACACTCAAAGAGTTCTGGGTTTGATCATGTTATGCTTGTGAGAGAGGTTGTAGTCAACGGGTCTTGCCATATTCAGATCCCTATGTATTTCGCAAAACTTTATATCATAGATGCTGCTACCACGTTCCACTTGGAGCTATTCCAAATTATTGCTCCATTATACGTATCCGGTATCTCTACTCAGAGCTATCCGGATAGGTGTTAAGCTTGCATCGACATAACTCTTTATGTCGAACTCTTTATCACCTCCATAACCGAGAAACATTTCCTTATTCCTCTAAGGATAATTTTGACCGCTATCTGGTGATCTACTCCTAGATCACCTTTGTACCCTCTTGCCAGACATGTGGCAAGGCACACATCAGGTGCGGTACTTCAGCATGGCATACCGTATAGAGCCTATGACAAAAGCATAGGGGACGACCTTCGTCCTTCCTCTTTCTTCTGCCGTGGTCAAGCTTTGAGTCTTACTCAACTTCACACCTTACAACTCAGGTAAGAACCCCTTCTTTGACTGATCTATTTTGAACTCCTTCAAAAACATGTCAAGGTGTGCGTTCTTTGAAAGTATCATCAGGCGTCTTGATCTATCTCTATAGATCTTGATGCCCAATATGTAAGCAGCTTTATCCAGGTCTTCCTTTGAAAAACACTCTTCAAACAACCGTTTATGCTTTCCAGAAATTCTACATTATTTCGGATCAACAATATGTCATCCACATATACTTATCAGAAATGTTGTAGTGCTCCCACTCACTTTCTTGTAAATACAAGTTTCTAGCAAACATTGTATAAACCTAAAAGCTTTGATCACTCCATCAAAACATATATTCCGATTCCGAGATGCTTGCTCTAGTCCATAGAAGGATTGCTGGAGCCAGCATACCTTTTAGCATCCTTAGGATCGACAAAACCTTTTATTGTATCACATACAACTTTTCTTACGAAAACTGGTAAGAAAACTTGTTTTGACATCCATCTGTAAGATTTCATAATCGAAAAATACAGCTAATGCTATCATGATTCCGACGGACTTAAGCATCGCTACGGGTGAGAAATTCTCATCGTAGTCAACTCCTTGAACTTGTGAAAAGACTCTTTCCCACAAGTCGAGCTTCATAGACGGTAACATTACCGCCCACGTCCGTCTTCTTCTTAAAGATCCATTTATCTCAATGGCTTGCCGATCATCGGGCAAGTCCACCAAAGTCCATACTTTGTTCTGATATATGGATCCTATCTCGGATTTCATGGCTTCTAACCATTTGTCGGAATACGGGCCCACCATCGCTTCTCCATAGATCGTAGGTTCATTGTTGTCTAACAACATGATATCTAAGACAGGATTACCGTACCACTTAGGAGTAGTACATATCCTTGTCGACCTACGAGGTTCGATAGCAACTTGATCCGAAGCTTCATGATCACTATCATTAACTTCCTATTCAACAGACGTAGGCGCCACAGAAAACATCTTTCTGTGTTGCGTCACTCTCTGGTTGAAGTAAAGGTTCGACAACCTCATCAAGTTCTATCTTCCTCCCACTCAATTCTTTCGAGAGAAACTCCTTCTCGAGAAAGGACCCGTTCTTAGCGACAAACAATTTGCCCTCGGATCTGAGATAGAAGGTATACCCAACTGTCACCCTTGGGTATCCTATGAAGATGTGTTTGTCCGCTTTGGGTTCGAGCTTCTCCGGCTGAAGCCTTAAGCATCGCAGCCCCAAACATTAAGAAACGACAACTTTGGTTTCTTGCCAAACCAATGTTCATACGACGTCGTCTCAACGGACTTAGATGGTGTCCTATCTAAAGTGAATGCAGCTGTCTCTAACGCATAACCTCAAAATGAAAACGGTAGATTGGTAAGAGACATCATAGATCGCACCATATCTCATAGGGTTCGATTACGACGTCCGGACACACCATTACCTTGTGGTGTTCCAGGTGGCTTCAACTGTGAAACAATTCCACAATGTCTTAAGTGATTGCCAAACTCATAACTCAGAAAATCCCCTTTTGATCAGATCGTAGGAACATGATCTTCTTGTTATGATGATTCTTAACTTCACTCTGAAATCGCTTGAACTTTTCAAACGTTTCAGACTTGTGCTTCATTAAGTAAATATACCTATATCTACTCAAATCGTCAGTGAAGATGAGAAAATAGCAATATCCACCGCATGCTTCAATTATCATTGGATCACATGCATCAACATGTATGATTTCCAACAAGTCACTTGCCCGTTTCATTGTACCTGAAAAACGGGGTCTTAGTCATCCTGCCCATAAGGCATGGCTCGCATGTGTCAAGCGATTCAAAATCAAGTGACTCCAAACATCCATCGACATGGAGTTTCTTCATGCATCTTACGCCAATATGACCTAAGCGGCAGTGCCACGAGAAAGTGGTACTATCATTATTAACTCTACATCTTTTGGCGTGAACATGTGTATTACCACAACCGAGATTCAATGAACCATTCACATAGGGTGCATGACCATGAAAGGTATCATTCATGTAAATAGAATAACCATTATTCTCTAACTTAAATGAATGACCGTATTGCAATGAACATGATCTAATCATATTCATGCTCAACGTAGACACCTGATAACATTTATCTAGGTTCAATACTAATCCCGAAGGCAGATGGAGCGTGCGATGGTGATCTCATCAACTTTGGAAACACTTCCAACACACATCGTCACCTCGCCCTTAGCCAGTCTCCATTTAGTCCATAGCTTTTGCTTCAAGTCACCAATAATAGTAACTGAACCGGTATCCAATACCCAGGTGCTACCAGGAGTACTAGTGAGGTACACATTAATAACACGTATATACTTTGTTGAAGTTGCCAGCCTTCTTATCTACCATGCATTTGGGGTAATTCCGCTACCAGTGACCGTTCCCCTTACAATAGAAGCACTTAGTCTCGGGTTTGGGTTCAACCTTGGGTTCCTTCACTGGAGCGGCAACTGGTTTGCCATCCATGAAGTTTCCCTTCTAGCCCTTGCCCTTCTTGAAACCAGTGGTCTTGTTAAACCATCAACACTTGATGCTCCTTCTTGATTTCTACCTTTTGCGGTCTTAAGCACCGCGAACAGCTTCGGGATCAACTCCATCCCTTGCATGTCATAGTTCATCACGAAGATCTAGTAGCTTAGTGATAGTGGCTAGAGAACTCTATCAATCACTATCTTATCTGGAAGTTTAACTCCCACTTGATTTAAGTGATTGTAGCACCCAGACATTCTGAGCACATGCTCACTAGCTGAGCTATTCTCCTCCATCTTGTTGGCAAAAGAACTTGTCAGAGGTCTCACACCTCTCAACACGGGCATGAGCCTGAAATCCCAATTTCAGCTCTTGGAACATCTCATATGTTCTATGGCGTTCAAAACGTCATTGGAATCCCGATTCTAAGCCGTAAAGTATGGTGCACTAAACTATCAAGTAGTCATCAGGATGTGTCTGTCAGGTGTTCACAACATCCACAGACGACGTTGTAGGGGTTTGCACATCGAGCGGTGCATCAAAGACGTAAGCCTTCTGTGTAGCAGTGAGGACACTCCTCGGACTATGGACCTAGTCCGCATCATTGCTTACAATATCTTTCAACTTAATCTTTCTCTAGGAACGTATTGAAACAGGGAGCTACAACGTGAGCTATTTATCTACAACATATTTGCAAAGACAATTTAGACTATGTTCATGATAATTGAGTTCATCTAATCAAATTATTTAATGAACTCCCACTCAAATAGACATCCCTCTAGTCATCTAAGTGAAACATGATCCGAGTCAACTAGGCCGTGTCCGATCATCACGTGAGACGGACTAGTCAACGTCGGTGAACATCTTCATGTTGATCGTATCTTCTATATGACTCATGCTCGACCTTTCGGTCTTCCGTGTTCCGAGGCCATGTCTGTACATGCTAGGCTCGTCAAGTCAACCTAAGTGTATTGCGTGTGTAAATCTGGCTTACACCCTTTGTATTCGAACGTTAGAATCTATCACACCCGATCATCACGTGCTACTTCGAAACGACGAACCTTCGCAATGGTGCATAGTTAGGGGGAACACTTTTCTTGAAATTTTAGTGAGGGATCATCTTATTTAAGCTACTATCGTTCTAAGCAAATAAGATGTAAAACATGATAAACATCACATGCAATCAAATAGTGACATGGTATGGCCAATATCATTTTGCTCCTTTTGATCTCCATCTTCGGGGCTCCATGATCATCGTTGTCACCGGCATGACATCGTGATCTCCATCATCGTGTCTTCTTGAAGTTGTCTCGTCATCTATTACTTCTACTACTATGGCTAACGCTTTAGCAATAAAGTAAAGTAATTACATGACGTTTATGTTGACACGCAGGTCATAAATAAATTAACACAACTCCTATGGCTCCTGCCGGTTGTCATACTCATCGACATGCAAGTCATGATTCCTATTACAAGAACATGATCAATCTCATACATCACATATATCATACATCACATCCTTTTGGCCATATCACATCACAAGGCATATGCTGCAAAAACAAGTTAGACGTCCTCTAATTGTTGTTGCAAGTTTTTACGTGGCTGCTATAGGTTTCTAGCAAAAACATTTCTTACCTACGCGAAAACCACAACATGATATGCCAATTTCTATTTACCCTTCATAAGGACCCTTTTCATCGAATCCGATCCGACTAAAGTGGGAGAGACAGACACTCGCTAGCCACCTTATGAAACTAGTGCATGTCAGTCGGTGGAACCAGTCTCACGTAAGAGTACGTGTAAGGTCGGTCCGGGCCGCTTCATCCCACGATGCCGCCGAATCAAGATAAGACTAGTAATGGCAAGCAAATTTACAAAATCGATGCCCACAGCTACTTTGTGTTCTACTCGTGCATAGAAACTACGCATAGACCTAGCTCATGATGCCACTGTTGGAGATCGTAGCAGAAATTCAAAATTTTCTACACATGCCCAAGATCAATCTATGGAGTAATCTAGCAATGAGGGAAAGGAGAGTGCATCTACATACCCTTGTAGATCGCTAAGAGGAAGCGTTCAAGTGAACGGGGTTGATGGAGTCGTACTCGTCGTGCCGAACGGACGACACCTCCGCGTGCAACACACGTACAACCCGGTGACGTCTCCTACACCTTGATCCAGCAAGGGGAGAAGGAGAGGTTGGGGAAGACTCCATCCAGCAGCAGCACGACGGTGTGGTGGTGGTGGAGGAGCGCGGGACTCCAGCAGGGCTTCACCAAGTACTACGAGAGACGAGGAGGGAGAGGGGTAGGGCTGCGCCAACAGGGAGATCAAATCATGTCTTGGGCTGCCCCTTTGCCTCCACTATATATAGGGGGATAGGGAGGGCTGCGCCACCACCTAGGGTTCCCACCCCAAGGGGTGCGGCAGCCCTAGATCCCATCTAGGGTGGCGGCCACAAGGAGGAGAGGGGGAGGCGCACCTAGGGTGGGCCTTAGGGCCCATCTGCCCTAGGGTTTGCCCCCTTCCCCTCTTGGAGGCGCCTTGGGCCTTGGTGGGAGGCGCCCCAGCCCACCTAGGGGCTGGTCCCTTCCCACTATTGGCCCATGTAGGCCTCCGGGGCTGGTGGCCCCACCTGGTGGACCCCCAGACCCCTCCGGTGGTCCCGGTACACTACCGGTGATGCCCGGAACACTTCCGGTGGCCAAAACCATACTTCCTATATATCAATCTTTACCTCCGGACCTTTCCGGAACTCCTCGTGACGTCCGGGATCTCATCCGGGACTCCGAACAACATTCGGTAACCGCATACATACTTTCCCTATAACCCTAACGTCATTGAACCTTAAGTGTGTAGACCCTACGGGCTCGGGAGTCATGCAGACATGGCCGAGACAACTCTCCGGTCAATAACCAACAGCGGGATCTGGATACCCATGTTGGATCCCACATGCTCCACGATGATCTCATCGGATGAACCACGATGTCGAGGATTCAATCAATCCCGTATTCAATTCCCTTTGTCCAGCGGTATTGTACTTGCCCGAGATTCGATCGTCGGTATCCCGATACCTTGTTCAATCTCGTTACCGGCAAGTCTCTTTACTCGTTCCGTAACACATCATCTCATGATCAACTCCTTGGTCACATTGTGCACATTATGATGATGTCCTACCGAGTGGGCCCAGAGATACCTCTCCATTTACACGGAGTGACAAATCCCAGTCTCGATTTGTGCCAACCCAACAGACCCTTTTGGAGATACCTGTAGTGAACCTTTACAGCCACCCAGTTACGTTGTGACGTTTGGCACACCCAAAGCACTCCTACGGTATCCGGGAGTTGCACAATCTCATGGTCTAAGGAAATGATACTTGACATTAGAAAAGCTTTAGCATACGAACTACACGATCTTTGTGCTAGGCTTAGGATTGGGTCTTGTCCATCACATCAATCTCCTAATGATGTGATCCCATTATCAACGACATCCAATGTCCATGGTCAGGAAACTGTAACCATCTATTGATCAACGAGCTAGTCAACTAGAGGGTTACTAGGGACATGGTGTTGTCTATGTATCCACACATGTATCTGAGTTTCCTATCAATACAATTCTAGCACGGATAATAAACGATTATCATGAACAATGAAATATGATATAATAATAACTAATTTATTATTGCCTCTAGGGCATATTTCCAACATCTTCATGATCCCGACGCTTTCTATGATGAGGAGGGTGTCGATGTCAAAACTGGCAGATCTCGGTTAGGGGGTCCCGAACTGTGCGTCTAGGCCGGATGGTAACAGGAGGCAGGGGACACGAAGTTTTACCCAGGTTCGGGCCCTCTCGATGGAGGTAAAACCCTACATCCTGCTTGATTAATATTGATGATATGGGTAGTACAAGAGTTGATCTACCACGAGATTAGAGAGGCTAAACCCTAGAAGTTAGCCTATGGTATGATTGTTGATGTGTATGTTGTCCTACGGACTAGAACCCTCCGGTTTATATAGACACCGGAGAGGGTTAGGGTTACATAGAGTCGGTTACAATGGTAGGAGATCTGAACATCCGTATCGCCAAGCTTGCCTTCCACGCCAAGGAAAGTCCCTTCCGGATACGGGACGTAGTCTTCAATCTTGTATCTTCATAGTCCAGGAGTCTGGCTGAAGGTATAGTTCGGCTATCCGAACACCCCCTAATCCAGGACTCCCTCAGTAGCCCCTGAACCAGGCTTCAATGACGACGAGTCCGGCGCGCAAATTGTCTTCGGCATTGCAAGGCGGGTTCCTCCTCCAAGTACTTCATAGAAGATTTTGAACACAAAGATAGTGTCCGGCTCTGCAAAATAAGTTTCCACATATTGCCATAGAGAGAATAATAATATTAACACAGATCTAATCCGCTGACGCATTCCATGGTGCGACACGCCACGACCAAGCCTTTATCCATTTAATTATCCCACCTCAGCGCGTTGTGCGAGGCGGTTTCCTTGGCATGTCTTGTTGAAGCAGAAATCGTGTCCCCTCATTTTGGGATTCTCATCAATGCGGGCGTGGGTAACCCAACCGCGCCTTTGATTACGGCGCTTGGAGATAAGCAAGTTTTACCAGGCTGGTGGGGACACATAACCGCGTCCACCCATATAAGGGGATAAGGATCCACCTTTTCACCCATGCCTCCTTACTCCTCTGCCTATCCATTCTTGCGCACTCGAGCTCCATATCCCAAGTCCGCACTACCACCTCGACCTTCTCCAGTCATGTCCGAAGCGGGAGGCAAGTGGATGGTCTCCTCCGTCATGGAGAGACACATAAAAAAGCTGAGGAAGGCCGGATATCTGGCCATCGACATCGCACACCGACTCCCCAAGAAGGGGCAGCTCATCCCCACTCCTAGGCCCCATGAGAGGGTGGTATTTCTCCCGCATTTCCTCCACAGACTAGGCTTCCCTCTGCATCCATTTGTCCGAGGGATCATGTTCTACTACGGCCTGGATTTCCACGATCTGGCCCCGAACTTCGTCCTCAACATCTTGGCATTTATCGTCGTGTGTGAGGCTTTCCTCCATCCGCCCTCATTCCGGCTTATGGCTAAAGACCTTCAACGTCAAGCCGAAGGTGGTTCGTGGCAGCCAGGCGGAGTGCGGCGGTGCCATGGTTGGCAAGATGGCCAACGTCCTGTGGCTCGAGGGCTCCCTTGTGGAGACCCTGAAGGGGTGGCAATCGGGGTGGTTTTACATCACCGAGCCGTGCGACCCCGAGTGGGTCGTAGCCCCCGAGTTTCGGTCCGGAACCCCTACGCGGCTCACCTCCTGGAAGGAGACCGGCCTGTCGTGGGGTAAAAAAGGAGAGCTGACCGGACTCCAAACATGCATCCAAACCCTGGTGGACAAGAAGCTCAAGCTTGTCAACATAGTCCAGGTTATGCTCATCCGCCTGATCCTCCTGTGTCAACAACGGGCCTTCAACGTGTGGGAGTTCGACCCGGCGCAGCATCAAACTCTAAACAGGCTCTTTGACATGATGTACGAAGATGCCTGGAGGATGCTTTTCAAGGGCGCCGAGGCTCCCGCATCCGCTGCCGAGGATCGCGGATTCAGTACTCAGCACCACGTTCATGTGGTAAGCTATTTTTGTCCTTTTACAGGGTATTAGTTTTTCATAGTTTGACTCTATGCGGGATCTGAGTTCCCTTATCTTTGATAGGATTGGGTGGTGACGTCCGGACAGATCATCTGTCCGGCTCCTCTGCCCGAAGGCCCAGCGGACGCTCGCTTAGTGAAGCTGCTGGTCCCGACGCCCTATGTGGTGCCGGAGAAGAAGGCCACGAAAAGGGCCACGGGGACTCGAAAGAGTGCCCGGCGCCAGGAGGTGTCGGAGTCGTCATCCGACAGTCCCGAAGCGCCTTCCTCTCATGAAGACGAGGAGGAAGAAGAAGGGACCTCTCCCCATCCAGCGGGAGGAGAGAAGAAAAGGAAGTCTGCCCTCTCTGAGGAGGCCGGAGGGTCCAAGAAGGGGAAAACCCTTCCTCCGGACTGCTCCACCGACGCTGACGATGACAAAAAGGAGTGGCAGCCCACGGCCAAGCCCCTGGCGAAATCATAAGTGTCCGGATACCCGAGTAATTCATAGTATTCATTGCACAACTTTCCCTTATGTCGAATACGTTTATGCAGCCCCCCCAAAGACCGGCTCGACGCGTCGTCGAGCGGCTCACTGGACTCATCGGAGGTGAACTCGCTTCCGACGGCTTCCCCCCCCCCCCGCCCTATGGGCGACATCAAAGTGTTGTCCCGACAGGTTCCAAGCAGGGAGGAGGTGGTCCTGGAGGCGCCGCAAGGTGACCTCCCGGACTCCAGGAGTAAAGGGGAGGAAACCCCCCAGGGCTCCAAGTCTGGCTTAAGGCCGGACACAGCTCCGGAATCTTCAAAGGTTCCAGAGTCCGGCGGGCGACCTCCTTCCAGGAGGAGCAAGCCTGCCGTGCCGGTGACCTCCGTCCAACCGGAGGCGCCGGACAATATGTTGGAGGCGCTCCAAGGTGCCTCCATCGACGAGGGGCACCGCACTATTATGAGTGCGGTGATCCAGAAGGTTCAGTCCGCCAAAAGCGGACTGACTGAAGCTTGTACAAGCCTTTTAACAGGCTTTGAGGTAAGTAAAGAATGCGTAAATAATAGTACCGCATAGACAGTAGGCCCTGATGCTCTGTTTGGTGTTCGGAAAGAAAAGCCGAATAGAGGATCAAATAGAATTCGCAGGAGTCTAACAAAAAGGAGTCAATATGCGTATGCAGGCTTCTCTTCTAGTGTCAGCCGCACTGACTGCGGAAGTGGACGTGCTGAAGCAGAGCCTCGAGAAGTCCGAGCAAGAGCTCGGGCGTGCCAAGAAGCAGCTCGAGGAGAAGGAAGGTAAGAAATACCTTGTTTGAATATGTATATAAAAAAGGCGCAATTGCAAAAAATGACAGGATTGACATGGCTATTGTAGGGGCCACGTCTGAGGTGGCGACCCTTAAGCAAGCGCTGCTCGAGGCCGAGAAGAGTGCGGCAGCGGAGCGCACCGAGCGGGAGAGGTATGTGGCTGAGGTTGGCAAGGTGCGGCAAGAGCTCCAGGTTCTCATGAAGAAACATGAGAGTTTGGAGCTTGACTCGAAGACGCGAGCGTCCAAGCTCGCGGCAGCTATAGAAAATGCCAAGTCTGCCGAGACCGAGTCCTAGAAGACCCTCTAGGAGTTGGATGAGGTGAAGAAGATAGCTGCGGGTAAGGCATTTTTTATGCAAAGTAAACATATAAACGTGAGTTACTTGATACTTACCCGAATCCGGAGCTCTCCAGGGGCATTTGCAGATCTTCCCCGGAGTGTATCCGATGCTGCCGCATTCTATCGAGCCGAGGAGGGCAGCTCAACGGAGAAGGTGTTCTAGTCTCAGTACACTGAGGCCGGACACCCTGTGCCCCTGAGCGACCAGCTGAAGCAACTGGTCGAGCTCCACAAGGCATCCGAACAGGCCATGAAGGGCCTCCTAGTTCGGCTGTGGCCTGGAGAGGCTCTGCCTGGGAGCTATTTCGGGCTGGTGCGGCGGCTGGTGGAGGCTTGTCTGAGGCTTGAAGACATCAAGCGCTCCGTATGCATTGAAGGTGCCCGTAGGGCCCTTGCCCGTGCTAAGGTGCACTGGGGCAAGCTAGATGCAGAGAAGCTTGTGAAGGACGGGCCACCGCCGGGGAAAGAGCATCGCGAGCCCGAGAATTATTATAAGGATGTTCTGGAGGGTGCCCGCCTTGTTGCGAATGAATGTACCAAGGATGTATTTTTTGAGTAAAACCCGCTCGTGTTATCCTATTCGCTGAAAACTTGTTCATATGCTCTAAGCAATGCTGCTTGAATTTAAAATATTACCTTCTGTGCGGCTGTTTATCAATACTGAGAGATGGCGAGTCGTCGGCTTCTGCCCCCGTGCCGCTAGTGCTGGGGTGTTTGGGGATAAACCTGGGCGCTCTTTTTCCCATATTTGGGTCCTTCGAGGGAGGCGCTCAGCCCAACGAACGAGGCAATCAGACTATAATGCGTGAACACTCTCACTTAGCCATAGAATTCTATTATTTTAAATTTCGGTGAAGCCCCTAGTATTCGGAAGACCGATTTCGGGGCGCTATCCACGCCTTGGCCAGACAGAGCCGACTCCTCTCCCGAAGCGGCATAAGTCTTTAGGGACTCAAAAAAACCTCTCGAACAGCGACCAGCTCTCGCTTCATCATGACAGTCAGTTTTAGCTTTCTCCACTGAGGTGCTCGGCCCAGCTCAACTGGGGCACAATTGCAGTGGTTCTCCTAGTGCTACCTTAGCCGATATAGCGGAACTTAAGGCACCAAAACATAGGAGCCGGGCAAACCCAACTATTGACCCAAGACATGATTCGGAGCCGATGCATATAGTGCTATAAGTTCGGGGTGCCGCACTTGTTAAAGTGTTCGGAATTCTCACACCATGTTGAGGGGTACTGAAGCCCCTGGCGTATTTTGGCCGTACCAAAGTGTACTGGTGCAACATGTCATTAAGGAACATATATATTAAAAAGCTAATGCAAAAATAGACAAAAGCTATGCATTGTTCATTAAAATAGCTGCGATCAAAGCAGAACGATACAAGTGATGCGATAAACGAAAAGTTGGACTATTTAACATGTCTGCTCCAGGGGCAAGCTGTGGAATAGTATGCGAAACAGGTATACTACTCGTGATAGAGACCACCTCATCAGTTTTGCCTATGTGTCATGTCCATGTGGCAGTTTTTGCCCTAGGTTGTGAAGCAACCTATATTTCTGTCATTCCCAAAATTCCCAAAAAAATCTCATAAATTCTTTGGGTCATATCTTCATCAAATATGTAAAAATCCTTCCTTGCCTAGTTCAAAACTAATTCAACAATATTCATTTTCCTATTCTGTTCACGACAGCACTTTATGAAGGAAGTGCTATTTATATATTCTTGATTGCCCTCGGAATTTTTGGGCACTCTTTCCTATCGAAATCATTACCACATGACAAAATTCAGCTCCACTTGCCTAGCAAATCTTCCTCGGCAAATTTCCAAAGTTTTTGTCCACCTAGAAGCATTGTGAAGGAAGTAACTTTTTTATATATCCAAATGACATGAAATTTATATAGTTTCTTCATATGCCCAAATTATCACCCTCCTCCAAATTGCAGCTCAGGCAAATTATCTATGTGAGTCCAGGTTCAATTTATATTTTATGGACAAATTGGCACGTTGCAAAGCAAGTGTTATCTAGACCCCTCCTATTAACCTCAAACTCTTTGGGCACTCTTCCATACCCAAATCATTTCCACATGATAATATTCAGCTCCATTTTCCTAGTCAATCTTTCTCAAGAAATTTTCAAAGTTTCTACCTCGAGAGAAGCTTTGTGAAGTAAGTACTAGCTAGGCTTACCCAAATGATCTGAAAATCTACCAAGGCATAACCATACCTATTTAACTTACCTACACCAAATTTGAGCTCATTTCATTCATCCAATTTCTCTCACTAGTTTTCCCAAGTTTCTATCCATAGAAGAGCATTGTGAAGGAAGTACCACTTTGGCATGTCCAAATGGTATCAATTTTCTACGGTGCTTTCCAATGCCCAAAGAACCATCCTCCACCAAATTTCAGCTCAATCCATTCATTATTTTGAGCTCAGCTTCAACATTCATATTTCTGTCCAGTGTGGTACTTTACAAAGCAAGTACCACCAAGGATCCTCCTTTTGATCTGAACACGCCCATTGGCCATGTGCATTTCCCGTACCGCTAATCAAACACTTGGCTGCTAATTCATGTTTGAGCATCGATCGGTCTCCTCGTGAGAATCTTATGTCGTAATTTTCTTCCTAGAACCTACCTGGGGAGTGCCCAACCCACTAGACATGCCTAGGCTGCCCAGAACACATGGCAACGCCACGGTCACGCGGTGACCACGTCGGGCATGCGAGTTTACGCGCTCTAGACTTGGGGGTCTTGGCCACCGCCCAAACCTCGACGTATCGCCACCAAACCATGTATTTATGATTAAATAGGTACTTATGTAACTATAAATGATTTTTGGAAAAAATAAATAGTAAACTGTGAGGCAGCTGCAGTTCAAATTTGACCCGCTTCCTTCTGAATCGGTGGGAATTTGTCTTTTTCACCAGAGGTGGATCAAAAATTTTGACGCCCAAAATTTTTGTCAATTGTGCATTAAATATGGCCTAGTATTTTATAAAAATGATTTGGTCCAATTTTTCAACAATTATTTGGGAGGTCCTTCAGGAAAAAAACCTCCTTTTGGGCACTCGAAAAATGGAAAATGGTTTTTTCGTCCAAAGAAAATGAAAACTTCCTTAGGCAAAATTGTTTGCCATTCCAATATACACTCTTGTGCACAATATGGGATCATTTGAACAAATTATGCCATGAATGCGGCCATAAGATTGATCATTTGGCTTGAAAGCCATTGATCTCCACACGTGATAGCTCGTTTTTTAGAACACTTTTTTAAAAATAATTGCCGTATTACAAGTTTGTTATTTTTCCTAGGAACTTGGCCACATATAATGACACAATGCGAAGGTTTCACAATTTTTTGATTTTTTTAATTTTTTATGCCCGTTTCAAAATGCGGTCAAAACGGCGGGAATGACCGTTCTTAGCTAGTGGTTGAATCTTGGAATTTTTTTGGTGTTTCTATGATCAAATAGATACTTATGTACCTATAAATGATTTTTGGAAAAAATAAAGAGCAAACTACAAGGCAGCTACAGTTCAAATTTGACCCGCTTCCAGCTGAATCAGCGGAAATTTGTCTTTTTCATGAGTGGTGGATCAAAACTTTTTACACCCAACCATTTGGTCAATTGTGCATTAAACATGGCCTAGTATTTTATAAAATTGATTTGGTCCATTTTTGCAACAATTATTTGGTAGTTCCTTCACAAAAAACCCTCCTTTTAGGCACTCGAAAAATGGAAAATGGTTTTTTCATCCAAAGAAAATGAAAACTTCCTTAGGAAACATTGTTTTCCATACCAATATGCACCCTTGTGCACAATATGAGATCATTTAAGCAAACTATGCCATGAATCTGGCCATAAGATTGATCATTTGGCTTGAAAGCCATTGATCTCCACACGTGATAGCTCGTTTCTAAGAACACTTTTTTAAAATAATTGTCGTATTACAAGTTTATTATTTTTCCTAGGAACTTGGCCACATATAATGACATAATGTGAAGGTTTCCCAATTTTTTGATTTTTTTTGAATTTTTTATGCCCGTTTCAAAATGCGGTCAAAACAGCGGGAATGACCGTTCCTAGCCAGTGGTTGAATCTTGGAATTTTTTTTGGTGTTTCTCTGATAAAATAGATACTTATGTACCTAGAAATGATTTTTGGAAAAATTAAAGAGCAAACTATGAGGCAGCTGCACTTCAAATTTGACCCGCTTCCAGCTGAATCGGCGGGAATTTGTCTTTTTCACGAGAGGTGGATCAAAACTTTTTACACCCAACCATTTGGTCAATTGTGCATTAAATATGGCCTAGTATTTTAGAAAAATGATTTGGTCCAATTTTACAACAATTATTTGGGAGGTCCTTCACAAAAAAAACCTCCTTTTGGGCACTCAAAAAATGGAAAATGGTTTTTTCGTCCAAAGAAAATGAAAACTTCCTTAGGCAACATTGTTTCCCATTCCAATATGCACCCTTGTGCACAATATGAGATCATTTAAACAAACTATGCCATGAATGTGGCCATAAGAGTGATCATTTGGCTTGAAAGCCATTGATCTCCACACGTGATAGCTCGTTTCTGAGAACACTTTTTTAAAATAATTGTCGTATTACAAGTGTATTATTTTTCCTGGGAACTTGGCCACATATAATGACATAATGCGAAGGTTTACCAAGTTTTTGATTTTTTTTTTGAATTTTTTATGCCCGTTTCAAAATGCGGTCAAAACAGCGGGAATGACCGTTCCTAGCTAGTGGTTGAATCTTGGAATTTTTTTGGTGTTTCTCTGATAAAATAGATACTTATGTACCTAGAAATGATTTTTGGAAAAATTAAAGAGCAAAATATGAGGCAGCTGCAGTTCAAATTTGACCTGCTTCCAACTGAATCGGTGGGAATTTGTCTTTTTCACGAGAGGTGGATCAAAATTTTTTACACCCAACCATTTGGTCAATTGTGCATTAAATATGGCCTAGTATTTTAGAAAAATGATTTGGTCCAATTTTGCAACAATTATTTGGGAGGTCCTTCACAAAAAAACCTCCTTTTGGGCACTAAAAAAATGGAAAATGGTTTTTTCGTCCAAAGAAAATGAAAACTTCCTTAGGCAACATTGTTTGCCATTCCAATATGCACCCTTGTGCACAATATGAGATCATTTAAACAAACTATGCCATGAATGTGGCCATAAGAGTGATCATTTGGCTTGAAAGCCATTGATCTCCACACGTGATAGCTCGTTTCTGAGAACACTTTTTTATAATAATTGCCGTATTACAAGTTTGTTATTTTTCCTAGGAACTTGACCACATATGATGACACAACGCGAAGGTTTTGCATTTTTTGATTTTTTTTGGATTTGTTATGCCTGTTTCAAAATGACACATTTCTTGGACCAATCAGAAGGCAGAACCTCCCTTCCCATGGATCACCCCCTAAGCCGATCTGAGCCGTCCACACCATACAGCTCCAATGTCTCCTAAATGCACGCTGGCCAACCAAACCCTAGCATCGTGCAGCACACTCCCCTCCCTCTCCCTCTCCCCGTCCCATGCGGCGCCGCCTCCCTCTCCCCGACCCAGATCTCCCTCCCCGACCCAGACCTCCCTCTCCGCCGTCCCAACTCCTACCCCGCCGCCGGCCTCCCCCCAAGCGCCGCTGCTCTTGACCTGCAACAACCAACGACGACGGCCCCCCGTCGCTGCCCCCTCCTTCCCCATCCCGCCACGGCGAGGAGATCCATTCCCGCCGCCGCCGTTGCCCCCGCCCCCTTCTCCCCGATTCAGACCACATCCTCCCACCATAGCTCGCCACCGGGCCTCCTCCTCCCCTTCTCGCAGATCCAGAGCACAAATCCAAATAGCACACCATTCGCCCGTTGGCTTCCCCCCTCCCTTCCCCTCACGCGCGCGACCTCGTCGTCGTCGGCGGCTCTGAGATCTCGCCTTCCCGCCGGCAGCAGCCATGGACGCCGTCGACTCCATGGTGGACCCCCTCCGCGAGTACGCCAAGGACAGCGTCCGCCTCGTCAAGTGCTGCCACAAGCCCGACCGCAAGGGTAAGGACCAAAGACTCGCGCCTGCTCATCTAGATCCGGTTCGTTTTCCTCTTTCGCCAGATCTGACGCTGATTGGGCGCGCGGAGTTCACCAAGGTGGCGGCGCGGACGATGATCGGGTTCATCATCATGGGGTTCGTCGGCTTCTTCGTCAAGCTCATCTTCATCCCCATCAACAACATCATCATCGGCTCCGGCTAGGTGCGAATGCGTCTCCTCCGATCCCGTCTCCCTCTTGTTTGCATGGTTTAGTTAGACTTGGGTCCTGTTGTCTCGCGCTGTGATCTGTTGGATCTGCGGTGTGCGCGCACAGTCCTGCGATCTGACCAATATTTAGTAAGCTAGATTTTAGTAGATCCTTTTTCCTCCAAATAGACCTGCCAATTTCTACCTTGTTAGGAGAATTCGGATGAGTCAAGGGTAATCAGCTGTGGGGAACTGGGGTCATGCTTAAGTCATTGCCGCTAGTTGCCTCCGCAGGACGAATTGGGGGCATAGGCTGGTTCCTCACCACACAATTTGGGGAAAGAGGAGCTTTTGCAATGTTTCTCTGTTTTTGCACATACCACCAGTTCGCCCAAGTTGGTGTCGATTCAGTGCATCTAAATTGGCACCTACTGAGTAGACAGGTTACATACCAATGTTTGTCCATGGTTCGTGCTATGTGTCGATGTATTCTTCATTCTTTAATGCACCTGTGTTCACGCATGGCCAGCTTTATGTATTCACAATATAAAGTTGATCTGTACACGCATGGCAAGCTTTTGTAAAATAAGAAAATAGGTAGGAGTAAAATATTGTAGGACACGTGTTATGCAGTGTTGATCTATACTTTAATGCACCTGTGTTCACGCATGGCCAGCTTTATGTAGCAGTGTCGCGTGTGACCTCAAAAAGGCTTTGAAAATCCTGATTGAAAATGAAGATGGTACTACTGATTCTCAGACCAGGAACATTGTGTTTCCTGAGCTCTTCCAATCCATTTCTTAGAATCCATGCTGGTGGTGTCTTCTACAATATGTGCATTATTCTATTTACCATGTTAGCTATGGCCGACCAGTCTGTTCTATCTGTTTCATGTGGTCGTCCGATATGTGTGGTGCCAACTACCATTTCTTTGCTAGCTGATGTCAATAGTCTTTTGGTTCATACAGCTTAATGCCTCATATATGAATGGTCATTCTGGGTTTTTCAATTTCTCTTCCCCCTATCTTTTGCTGACTACACTGATTATATGCCTGTTCTACACCGATGCTCTTTTTTTATGCTGGTCCTATGTCATGGGTGTTAATATCTACTACCTATTTACTGCTTGTTGTGCAAAATCTTTTGGTTATTGTAAATCATTCCCTACTATATAAAGTTTGGTTTTAGTCTGTTGCATTTTGTTGGTTCCTATCTTGTCAGTGTATACAACAATATGCTTTCTTGGTGGCCATTTGTGCTTCACATTTTTGGGTATGCTACTTCTCTAATGAGTGGGTGAATCTCTTCTTTGTTTTATCATTCTATATTGTTTTCCTAACCTTTTTGGTATTCTGCTTTCTCCTTGCAGATGGCAAGCACCATTTTGTTGGTTCCTGTCTTGCCAATGTCTACAACAATGTGTGCGTCCTCTGTCTCATCTGCGGCATTACCGTAGGGAAACTCATAATGGGCCTATCAAGCATACTGACCTTGTGATGATAGATAAAGAGGTTGATTTCAGTGCCATTCTGATAAATATATTTTTAGCCCTATGAATTGAAAAATGAGTGCTTCTTGGTTGTTTCTGTTGTTGGTCCAGAAGATTCTTGGTGCTTTTAGTGCAGTACTATACTATGCTCCTTGGCACTTCTTGCTGTGTTAACTAAATGGTTTAGTCATGCACTTCATAGAAGCAGTTTTAACTAAATGTAATGAACTAATTAAGTGCCTTCTTTTATTGTTGGCTAATCCTTTGGTTTTATCGCATGCTACATTCTACTCTCTCCATTCCTAAATATAAGTCTTTCTAGACATTTCAAATGGGCTACAACATACGGATGTATATGATGATATGCTACCACTCTAATAAGTCCAAGCACTATAAACCCTATGAACTTAATAATGATACTCTGCATGCTATGAGTAAAGTGCTATATTTTCTTGCGTCACCTTGGATGAATGAGTATATCGTCTTAACTATCTGGGGACAAAAAACATTGTATTAGCTGAATTTGTGTTATCTTTCTAAAGAACTTGTCCTTTTTTTAATGTTCTGTTCATAATATATTGGCTCCAGTGTTTTGATTCTTCTCTTCTGATTCATGTAATAGGGCGACGGCCGAAGGCATGATGATAGTTCTATTGCTGTCCTAGTGTAGCGAAGGTAGCATAGTAGACTATGGTCACATAGTTAGTCATGCATACAGTTTCATCTGACTGCAGTAGGAGCCCAGTTTGTGCTGATTGTCAATTCTCATTGTGATTATCCCTATATCTGTGTGACTGATTGTATTTGTATCTGTGTTGTAACTGTGTCATGACAGAAGGAGCCCAGTATATTTGTATGACTGTGATTGATTCTTGCTGTTGTTATTTGAAATATTACTTGTGTTTTCTCTCTGTTCTTATTTAAACATGGTTATTTATTTCTGTCAAATTGTCAAATTGTAATCTGAATAATATGATGCTACCAAAAGGGTCCCACTTTAATAGAACCTGACAACTGGGACCCATCTGACTAGTGGACCCTTCTTTTGGGAAAAAAGAAAAACTAAATTCGTTTAGACAAAAAGGCCACAACCCAACAATAAAAAGGCTGCAATATTGGACTTGGCCCATGAACCCAACCAAAAATTGATAGACAGAAAAAACACAAATAGGCTGAATTGTTGGGCTAGGCCCATGTAGAAAATCGAATTGGACCGGGCTGAATCTTGTGCCACATCAGATTGCCACGCTGGATGCCTACGTGGCCTGGGGAGGTTGCTAGTGACCAAAACGCCATAGTAGACGTATTCTGGTCATAAACGTCTTCGACCATTCTAGAAGAAAGGTCTCTATAGTCAGTTTATGACGACCAACTTTTGACCTTATGTTTTTGGTCACAAAAAGGTCACAAATGGAAATTTGTGACCATTCAGTGACCAATAGTGGTGGTCACAAGTTGACATATTTCTTGTAGTGTGCTTGGAGAGGCTGCTTTGTACTTCCGCTGCCAGGGCCGCCATGTGCTCCTCCGTTCGGAGGGAGCATTCGGTGTTTCCATTGACCGTAATTACTCCTCGAGGGCCTGGCATCTTGAGCTTAAGGTATGCGTAGTGCGGGACCGCATTGAACTTGGCGAATGCGGTTTGCCCGAGCAGTGCATGGTAGCCACTGCGGAACAGGACTATGTCGAAGATTAACTCCTCGCTTCGGAAATTATCCGGAGATCCGAAGACCACTTCAAGTGTGACTGAGCCTGTACAGCTGGCCTCTACATCTGGTATTATGCCTTTAAAGGTCGTTTTGGTGGGCTTAATCCTCGAGGGATCTATGCCCATTTTCCACACTGTATCCTGGTAAAGCAGGTTCAGGCTTCTGCCGCCGTCCATAAGGACTCTAGTGAGATGAAATCCGTCAATAATTGGGTCGAGAACCAATGCGGCGAATCTGCCATGACGGATGCTAGTGGGATGGTCTCTTCAATCAAAGGTGATTGGGCAGGAGGACCATGGGTTGAACTTTGGGGCGACTGGCTCTACTGCGTATACGTCCCTTAACGCGCACTTCCGCTCCCTCTTGGGGACGTGGGTGGCGTATATCATGTTCACCGTCCGCACTTGTGGGGGAAAACCCTTCTGTCCATTGTTGTTCGGCGGCCGGGGCTCCTCGTCATCATCGCTATGCAACCCCTTGTCTTCATTGTCGGCACTTAATCTGCCTGCCCGCTTGAACACCCAACAGTCCCTGTTGGTGTGATTGGCTAGCTTTTCGGGGGTGCCATGTATTTGGCACAAGCGGTCGAGTATTCGGTCCAAGCTGGACGGGCCCCTAGGATTCCTTTTGAATGACTTTTTCCGCTGACCGGATTTAGAGCCTCTGAATCCGGCATTAACTACCGTATCCTTAGCATTGTCTCCGTTGATGCGGCGCTTCTGCTGGTTGCGACGCGACCTGCCACTAATGTCCCTGGTATCCGAACAACCAGGGTTCTTGGTCATATTGTTGCTACGAGCAAGCCAGCTGTCTTCTCCCGTGCAAAAGCAGGTCATGAGTGCCGTGAGTGCTGCCATAATTTCGGCTTCTCCTGTCCTAGGTGCCGGGCAAGCCACTCGTCACGGATATTATGCTTGAAGGCTGCTAAGGCCTCTGCGTCCGGACAGTTGAGTATTTGATTTTTCTTTGTTAGGAACCGTGTCCAGAATTGCCTGGCCGATTCGTCTGGCTGCTGAATTATGTGGCTTAGGTCTTCAGCGTCTGGGGGTTGCACATAAGTGCCCTGGAAATTGTCGAGGAATGTGGCTTCCAGGTCCTCCCAACAGCTGATTGACCCTGTTGGTAGGCTGTTAAGCCACTGTCGGGCTGGTCCTTTAAGCTTGAGTGGGAGGTATTTGATGGCGTGGAAATCATCGCCGTGGGCCATGTGGATATGAAGGAGATAATCCTCGATCCATACCGCGGGATCTGTTGAGCCATCATATGATTCGATGTTTACGGGTTTGAAACCCTCGGGGATTTGATGATCCATTATTTCGTCTATGAAGCACAATGGGTGTGCGGCGCCTCTGTACTGGGCGATATCATGACGTAGCTCCAATGAGATTTGTCTATGGTGTTCGGCCCTGCCGAATTTGTGGCCGGCGTGACGGTTATCGTCTCGAGCCGTGGGGCGCCTACGCGATCCGTAGATCGATCTTGTTTGCCTTGCCTTGTCCTCCAACATGTCTCGTAAGTCCGGCGCATATTCCCGTGCCTTGGTACGGGGTGCGGCTTGGGTGGAGGGCCATGAGGCCTCTCTGTCGCGGCCACGAGGTGGCCTGTCGGCCGCGTCGAGTGCTTCCTCCTCTAATCGGGGTAGCAACCTGCGCTTCAGGTAGCACTTGGAAGGGCGTTCGGGTTTATGCTCTTCGGCCGCAAGGACTTCAGTCCATCTATCGACTAGCCGATCTTGATCAGCTTTAAGATGTTGTTGTTTTTTCTTGAGGCTTCTTGCCATGGCCTTAAGCCTGCGTTGAAAACGCTCTTGTCCGACGGGATCCTCCAGCACGGCAAATTCGTCGTCGTCGAGGCTTGCCTCGTCTTCGGAGGGAGGCATACAATTATCGTCCTCAACCTCTCTGTCGGCCGCTCTCTCATGAGGGCTGGTTTCTCCATCCTCCTGTGCTAAATCTTGCTCGGGGGGATTTTCTTTGGCGCTTTATGGGGTATTATTATCTCCCGTGCTGGAATCGCCGTTTTTGTGTTGGCGGGATTTTGAGCGGCGCCGCTGACGCCGGCGCTTTTGCTGTTTCTTGGAGGGGTCATCCTCCGCTGTTCCATCGCCCTCTCCCTCTTTTGGGGTGTCCACCATGTATATGTCATATGACAAGGTGGCTTTCCAGGGCCTAGTAGGCGCTGGTTCTTCATCATCTCCTTCATCGGTGTCCATACCGTCGATGTCTTCGTAGTCGAAGTCGAGCATGTTGGTTAAGTTGTCGACAATGGCTACGAAGTGGATGGTGGGTGGGTCTTGAATTTCTTCATCATCCGTACCCCAACCTTGCTGACCGTAGTCCGGCCAGGGCTCTCCTGACAAGGAGAGAGACTTAAGTGATTTCAGGATATCGCCGAAAGGTGAGTGCTGAAAGATGTCCGTGGCCGTGAACTCCATGATCGGCGCCCAATCGGATTCGCTTGGCTGGGGCGCGGAGGGTTCAGAGTCTGAAGAAGAATCCGGCTCCTTGGAGTCACGAGCCTTACAGAGTACGAGGCTGGTGTTCGGCTCAGTCGCTGTTGGGATCGCAGCCCCCGAGGTGGCGTCCAACCGCCCATCCTCAATCGGCACGGTCGTCTCCGAACTAGGGGTCGGAGCCGATGCGGGTGCGGCCTCCAGGGCACTGTTCGGCGGCAGAGCTAGATCATGCTCATCGTGACAGTGCGGTGCGCTCGGCAGTGGTTCGAATCCGTCAAAGATCAAGTCCCCGCGGATGTCGGCCGGGTAGTTTAAACTTCCGAATCTGACCTGACGGCCAGGGGCGTAGCTTTTGACCTGCTCTAGATGGCCGAGTGAATCGGCCCGCAGTGCGAAGCCGCCAAAGACGAAGATCTGTCCGGGGAGGAAGGTCTCACCCTGGACTGCATCGCCATTGATGATCGTAGGAGCCATCGGGCCTAATAGCAACGGCGCAGAGGAACTCTCAATGAAAGCACCAATGTCGGTGTCAAAACCGGCGGATCTCGGGTAGGGGGTCCCGAACTGTGCGTCTAGGCCGGATGGTAACAGGAGGCAGGGGACACAAAGTTTTACCCAGGTTCGGGCCCTCTCGATGGAGGTAAAACCCTACGTCCTGCTTGATTAATATTGATGATATGGGTAGTACAAGAGTTGATCTACCACGAGATCAGAGAGGCTAAACCCTAGAAGCTAGCCTATGGTATGATTGTTGATGTGTATGTTGTCCTATGGACTAGAACCCTCCGGTTTATATAGACACTGGAGAAGGTTAGGGTTACATAGAGTCGGTTACAATGGTAGGAGATCTGAACATCTGTATCACCAAGCTTGCCTTCCACGCCAAGGAAAGTCCCTTCCGGATACGGGATGGAGTCTTCAATCTTGTATCTTCATAGTCCAGGAGTCCAGCTGAAGGTATAGTTTGGCTATCCGAACACCCCCTAATCCAGGACTCCCTCATAGGGAGTAGTTCACCCTCGGGGCTGAGGGTATGGACCAGTAGCCATGTGTTTGATCTCTCTCTCTCTCTCGTGTTCTTGAGGTGATACGATCTTGATGTATCATGAGCTTTGCTATTATAGTTGGATCTTATGATGTCCCCCCCCCTCTACTCTCTTGTAATGGATTGAGTTTTCCCTTTGAAGTTATCTTATCGGATTGAGTCTTCAAGGATTTGAGAACACTTGATGTATGTCTTAAGTGGGATACCCGTGGTGACGATGGGGTATTCTATTGATCCACTTGATGTATGTTTTGGTGATCAACTTGCGGGTTCCGCCCATGAACCTATGCATAGGGGTTGGCACATGTTTTCGTCTTGACTCTCCTGTAGAAACTTTGGGACAGTCTTTGAAGTACTTTGTGTTGGTTTGAATAGATGAATCTGAGATTGTGTGATGCATATCATATAATCATACCCACGGATACTTGAGCTGACATTGGAGTATCTAGGTGACATTAGGGTTTTGGTTGATTTGTGTCTTAAGGTGTTATTCTAGTACGAACTCTATGATAGATTGAACGGAAAGAATAACTTCATGTTATTTTACTATGGACTCTTGAATAGATCGATAAGAAAGGATAACTTTGAGGTGGTCTTCTACCCTACCATAATCTCTTCGTTTGTTCTCCGCTATTAGTGACTTTGGAGTTACTCTTTGTTGCATGTTGAGGGATAGTTATATGATCTAATTATGCTATTATTGTTGAGGGAACTTGCACTAGTGAAAGTATGAACCCTAGGCCTTGTTTCAACGCATTGCAATACCGCTTGTGCTCACTTTTATCATTAGTTACCTTGCTGTTTTTATATTTTCAGATTACAAAAACCTTTATCTACCATCCATATACCACTTGTATCACCATCTCTTCGCCGAACTAGTGCACCTATACAATTTACCATTGTATTGGGTGTCTTGAGGACACAAGAGACTCTTTGTTATTTGGTTGCAGGGTTGCTTGAGAGAGACCATCTTCATCCTGCGCCTCCTACGGATTGATAAACCTTAGGTCATCCACCTGAGGGAAATTTGCTACTGTCCTACAAACCTCTTCACTTGGAGGCCCAACAACGTCTACAAGAAGAAGGTTGTGTAGTAGACATCAAGCTATTTTCTGGCGTCGTTGCCGGGGAGGTTAGCGCTTGAAGGTATATCTTTAGATCTTGTAATTGAATCTTTTTGTTTCTTGTTTTATCACTAGTTTAGTCTATAAAAGAAAACTACAAAAAAATGGAATTGAGGATACCTCATATGCTTCATCTTTTTAATATCTTTCATGAGAATAAGGATTCTGATAATTGTGCTCAAGTGCTAGAAGAAGAATGCATTAAAATGTTTGGCACTAAATCTTTGAATGATGAGCATGATTGCAATGTTGTTAGTATTAATGCTTTGAATATCCATGATGCTAATGATATGCAAAGCCACAAGCTTGGGGAAGCTATGTTTGATGAAGATGATATTTTTTGTCCCCCAAGTTTGGATGAGCAAATTTATTATGATGAAAGCATGCCTCCTATTTATGATGATTATATGGATGAAAGTGTATTTGGAGAGGTCATGACTTTACTTTGTGATGAATCCACTATTCCGGAAGAGGTTCCAATTGATTATGAGAACAAAGTTGCTATCTATGATGATTATTGTGATGACTTGTATGAGATAAAGAATAATGATATCCATGAAACTTGTCATCATGATTTTAGTTTTCAATTGGATTATGCCTCACATGATAATTATTTTGTTGAGTTTGCTCCCACTACTATTGATAAGAAGAAATTTGCGTATGTGGAGAGTAATAAAAATTATATGCCATGAAAAGAGTGCTTTATGTGATAGTTATATTGTTGAATTCATCCATGATGCTACTGAAAATTCTTATGAGGGAGGAATATATGCTTGTAGGAGTTGCAATAACATCATGTTTCCTCTCTATGTGCTTAAAGTTTTGAAGTTATGCTTGTTTTGCCCTCCTATGCTAGTTGATTATTGTTCCCATAAGTTGTTTTTTCACAAAATCCCTATGAATAGGAAGTGGGTTAGACTTAAATGTGCTAGTCATATTCTTCATGATGCTCTCTTTATGTTACAATTCTGATCTTTTATGTGAGCATCATTGAAATCATCATGCCTAGCTAGGGGCGTTAAACGATAGCCCTTGTTGGGAGGCAACCCAATTTTATTTTTATTCCTTGCTTTTTGTTCCTGTTTAGTAATAAATAATTCATCTAGCCTCTGTTACTATTGAGTTTTTATGTCTTAATTAGTGTTTGTGCCAAGTAGAACTATTGGGAAGACTTGGGGAAAGTCTTGTTGATCATGCTGTAAAAAACAGAAACTTTAGCGCTCACGAGATTTGCTGCCATTTTTATTGGAGAGTACTATTTAGTTAATTATTTTTTCAGATTATTAATAGATAAATTCCTCACATACAGCAATTTACTTTGGAATTTTTGGGGTTCCAGATCTTGCGTTAGTTACAGATTACTACATACTGTTCTGTTTTTGACAGATTCTATTTTTCGTGTGTTGTTTGCTTATTTTGATGAATCTATGGCAAGTAATGGAGATTATAAACCATAGAGAAGTTGGAATAAAGTAGATTTAAAACCAATATAAACAAAGAATGAGTTCATTACAGTACCTTGAAGTGGTGTTTTGTTTTCTTTTGCTAACGGAGCTCACGAGATTTTCTGTTAAGTTTTGTGTTGTGAAGTTTTCAAGTTTTGGGTAAAGATTTGATGGATTATGGAACAAGGAGTGGCAAGAGCCTAAGCTCGGGGATGCCCAAGTCACCCCAAGGTAAAATACAAGTACACCAAAAATCCTAATCTTGGGGATGCCCCGGAAGGCATCCCCTCTTTCGTCTTCCTTCATCGGTAACTTTACTTGGAGCTATATTTTTATTCGCCACATGATATGTGTTTTGCTTGGAGCGTCATTTTATTTCATTTTGTTTTGCTTGCTGTTTGAATAAAATACCAAGATCTGAAATTATTAAATGTTAGAGAGTCTTCATATAGTTGCATAATTGTTTGACTACTCATTGATCTTCACTTATATCTTTCAGAGTAGTTTGTCAATTGCTCTAGTGCTTCACTTATATCCTTTTAGAGCCCGGTGGTGGTTTTATTTTAAAGAAATAGATGAACTCTTGTGCTTCACTTATATTATTTTGAGAGTCCTAAACAGCATGGCGATTTGCTTTGGTTATGAATTTAGTCCTAATATGATGGTCATCCAAGCGGGATATAATAAAAACTTTCATACAAGTGCATTGAATACTAAGAGAAGTTTGATACTTGATGATTGTTTTGAGATATGGAGATAGTGATATTAAAGTTGTGCTAGTTGAGTAGTTGTGAATTTGAGAAATACGTGTGTTGAAGTTTGCAAGTCCCGTATCATGCACATATGGTAAACATTGTGTAACAAATTTGAAACATGAGGTGTTATTTGATTGTCTTCCTTATGAGTGGCGGTCGGGGACAAGCGATGGTCTTTTCCTACGAATCTACCCCATAGGAGCATGCGTGTAATGCTTCGTTTTTGATGACTTGTAGATTTTTGCAATAAGTATGTGAGTTCTTTATGACCAATGTTGAGTCCATGGATTATACGCACTCTTACCCTTCCATCATTGCTAGCCTCTTCGGTACCGTGCATTGCCCTTTCTCACATTGAGAGTTGGTGCAAACTTCGCCGGTGCATCCAAACCCCGTGATATGATACGCTCTTTCACACATAAACCTCCTTATATCTTACTCAAAACAGCCACGATACCTACCTATTATGGCATTTCCATAGCCATTCCGAGATATATTGCCATGCAACTTTCCACCGTTCCGTTTATTATGACACGCATCATCATTGTCATATTGCTTTGCATGATCATGTAGTTGACATCGTATTTGTGGCAAAGCCACCGTTCATAATTTTTCATACATGTCACACTTGATTCATCGCAATCCTAGTACACCGCCGGAGGCATTCATATAGAGTCATACTTTGTTCTAGTATCGAGTTGTAATCATTGAGTTGTAAATAAATAGAAGTGTGATGATCATCATTTTCTAGAGCATTGTCCCAAGTGAGGAAAAAAAGAGAAAGTCCATAAAAAAGAGAAGGCCCAAATAAAATAAAAATAAAAAATGAGAGAAAAAGAGAGAAGGGACAATGCTACTATACTTTTACTACACTTGTGCTTCAAAGTAGCACCATAATCTTCATGATAGAGAGTCTCCTATGTTGTCACTTTCATATACTAGTGGGAATATTTCATTATGGAACTTGGCTTGTATATTCCAATGATGGGCTTCCTAAAAATGCCCTAGGTCTTCGTGAGCAAGCAAGTTGGATGCACACCTACTTAGTTCTTTTGTTGAGCTTTCATACATTTATAGCTCTAGTGCATCTGTTGCATGACAATCCCTACTCCTTGCATTGACATCAATTGATGGGCATCTCCCTAGTGCATTGATTAGCCGCGTCGATGTGAGACTTTCTCCTTTTTGTCTTCTCCACAAAACCCCCTCACTATATTCTATTCCACCCATAGTGCTATATCCATGGCTCACGCTCATGTATTGCGTGAAAGTTGAAAAAAGTGTGAGATTACTAAAGTATGAAACAATTGCTTGGCATGTCATCGGGGTTGTGCATGATGAGAGCATTCTTGTGTGACGAAAATGGAGCATGACCAAACTATATGATTTTGTAGGGATGAACTTTCTTTGGCCATGTTATTTTGAGAAGACATGATTGCTTGGTTAGTATGCTTGAAGTATTATTATTTTTATGTCAATATTAAACTTTTGTCTTGAATCTTATGGATCTGAATATTCTTGCCACAATAAAGAGAACTACATGGATAAATATGTTAGGTAGAATTCCACATCAAAAATTCTGTTTTTATCATTTACCTACTCGAGGACGAGCATGAATTAAGCTTGGGGATGCTGATACGTCTCGAACGTATCTATAATTTTTTATTGTTCCATGCTATTATATTATCAACCTTGGATGTTTTATATGCATTTATATGCTATTTTATATGATTTTTGGGACTAACCTATTAACCTAGAGCCCAGTGCCAGTTTATGTTTTTTCCTTGTTTTAGAGTATCGCAGAAAAGGAAAATCATACGGAGTCCAATTGACCTGAAACTTCACAGAACTTATTTTTGGACCAGAAGATGCCCACTGAGTATTGGAGTTGGACCAGGAGAGTCCTAGGTTGCCCACATTGGTGGGGGGCGCGCCCACCCCCCTAGGCGCGCCCCCTGCCTCGTGGACAACCCGGAGGTCCACCGACGTACTTCTTCCTCCCATATATACCCATATACCCTAAAAACTTCGGGGAGCAGAATAGATTGGGAGTTCCGCCGCCAGAAGCCGAAGGGGGAACCCCTCTCCGGTGGCCATATTCATCATCCTGGCGCTCTCCATGAAGAGGAGGGAGTAGTTCACCCTCGGGGCTGAGGGTATGTACCAGTAGCTATGTGTTTGATCTCTCTCTCTCTCTCTCTCTCGTGTTCTTGAGGTGATACGATCTTGATGTATCGCGAGCTTTGCTATTATAGTTGGATCTTATGATGTTTCTCCCCCTCTACTCTCTTGTAACGGATTGAGTTTTCCCTTTGAAGTTATCTTATCGGATTGAGTCTTTAAGGATTTGAGAATGCTTGATGTATGTCTTGCGTGGGTTACCCGTGGTGACGATGGGGTATTCTATTGATCCACTTGATGTATGTTTTGGTAATCAACTTGCGGGTTCCGCCCATGAACCTATGCATAGGGGTTGGCACACGTTTTTGTCTTGACTCTCCGGTAGAAACTTTGAGGCACTCTTTGAAGTACTTTGTGTTGGTTCGAATAGATGAATCTGAGATTGTGTGATGCATATCGTATAATCATACCCATGGATACTTGAGGTGACATTGGAGTATCTAGGTGACATTAGGGTTTTGGTTGATTTGTGTCTTAAGGTGTTATTCTAATACGAACTCTATAATAGATTAAATGGAAAGAATAGCTTCATGTTATTTTACTACGGACTCTTGAATAGATCGATTAGAAAGGATAACTTTGAGGTGGTTTCATACCCTACAATAATCTCTTCGTTTGTTCTCCGCTATTAGTGACTTTGGAGTGACTCTTTGTTGCATGTTGAGGGATAGTTATATGATCTAATTATGTTATTATTGTTGAGGGAACTTGCACTAGTGAACGTATGAACCCTAGGCCTTGTTCCAACGCATTGCAATACCGTTTGTGCTCACTTTTATCATTAGTTACCTTGCTGTTTTTATATTTTCAGATTACAAAAACCTTTATCTACCATCCATATACCACTTCTATCACCATCTCTTCGCCGAACTAGTGCACCTATACAATTTACCATTGTATTGGGTGTGTTGGGGACACAAGAGAATCTTTGTTATTTGGTTGTAGGGTTGCTTGAGAGAGACCATCTTCATCCTATGCCTCCTACGGATTGATAAACCTTAGGTCATTCACTTGAGGGAAATTTGGTACTGTCCTACAAACCTCTGCACTTGGAGGCCCAACAACGTCTACAAGAAGAAGGTTGTGTAGTAGACATCAGTCCTCCACCACGCGGGGCAGTTTACCCTTACGACGCTGGCCTTTGTCCTGCGTGTTGGTATTAGCCACAAAATCTAAACCGCTATCCGCTTTACGCTTACCGCTGTGACCCGCCTGGTTATGTTGCTACCCTTTGGTGCTGCCACTCTTCTTTCCCTTCCCTGTCTTGTCGTCATCATACTCGGGGTCCTTGGTACTATCAGAGTCGGCATACTTCACCAGAGCCGCCATAAGTGTTCCCATGTCACTGCAATGGCGTTTGAGCCATCTCAACTTCAACTTCAGAGGCGCAAACCGGCAATTGCCTTCCAATGTTAAAACTGTTGTGTGTGCGTTGATGAGGTCTGATGAATGAAAAATCTCCGGAACCCGGCACACCCAGCAGGTTGTTGATTCTCCTTCCTCCTGGACACAGGCAGCTAAATCCACAATTGACATGGGCTTCTTGCACATATCCTTGAAATTTTGGATAAACCGGGCCCTTAACTCGGCCCACAACCCAATGCAGTTGGCCGGCAGGTTTTTCAACCATGTGCGAGTTGTTCCCTCCAACATCATGGTAAAGTAATTGGCACATGCCGCATCGTCCAGATCCAGCATCTCCATTGCCATCTCATAGCTTTCAACCCATGACTTGGGGGATAAATCAACAGTGTAATTCGGCACCTTACGCGGGCCTTTGAAATCCTTGGGCAGACGTACATTGCGCAGCGCTGGGACAAGACACGGCACCCCCAAAGAACTGGAGGTAACCCTTGGTTCCACCGACGTTGTTGGACGAACCGGAGTAAGTTGGCGAGCTTCATGCTGCGCAGCTAACTCAGCCTCTCGACGTGCCCTAGCGCGATCCACTACATCCTGAGCATTGCCACCGCCACCCGCTGGGTTATGGCCACGGGGCAGATTACGATTCCGTGCACTCCTTGATACGACCGGTTCAACGATATGCCTGTTGTAGCTCTAGCTCAGGCGGGGAGTAGAATGAATCCTTTCGCGGCTATATGAATAAGCATGCTGCTGAGTCAAGGTTGTCTGAAGGAGCTCCCTAGCCCGTCGTGTTTCAACTGCTACTGGGGACTCGCCATCCATCGGGAGAGCTTCCAATCGTGAAGCGGCGGCAATGATGTTATCCAACGGGTTAGAGTAATGACCCGGAGGCGTTGAGACGTGTCGTATGGGACATCGTTCTGACGAGGCTGAGGGGGCGGATCCATCGCACATGGCTGAACCGGTGCCCTGGTCCCAGGCGCCTCCGCCCGGTTTACCACTGGCTGGTTGCTCGTGCTTGGTCCTGGTGTGTTAAAGAGGTTTCTTCCTTCATAAACCGGCGGCAGGTGAGATTGGTACCTTCTCCTCATGACGTCATCTCACGCACTCTCGTCCAGCATAAGCCGATAGGCCTGTGCCTCTAACCCGGCCCGCTCAGCGGCCATCCTGGTGTTCTCCGCTGCCAGATCCACCTTAGCTTGAGCTATCTGATCTTTCACCTTTGCAATCTCCGCGTTGTGCTGATCCCGGTTTGCCGCGTGAACCTCCGCTGCCAGCAACTATCGGGGGTTGGTGCGACATATGCCAAAGGATGGCTTATCATGGTGGGGGCGAGTAGAACGTCGCCGGTGCCTGGAAACGGGATGAGGCGAAGACATGCACGCCGGCAAATCTTACCCAGCTTCAGGGCTCTCCGAGGAGATAATACCCCTACTGCTGCTCTATGGGGTCTCCGCATGATCACTATGGCAAAGTGTTTACATGGTTGCTCCTTGAGCTGTTTCTAGGAGGTAGGAGAGGGCAAGGCTAGCTCTCTCCCTTCTATATAATCTAGTCTAGAGCTAATGGGTTCCAACCCTTTGCATGGGTGCCCTGGGGACTTTATATAGGCCTCCCCCCAGGGGTACAAGGGTAATCCGGCTGGACGCGGGACCAGTCGGCAGCGCCTCTGGCCTCCGTCTTCTTTGCCGACCGCTGGGGCCCGCTGGCTGGCGGGCCCCGCTGACTGGCCCGGTACGGAGCCGACAGGCCGCGTCCGCCGCGTCGGGTCTTGCCGGCTGCTGATTACTGTAGCCGTGCTTCTGATGACGCGGGCTTGATCATGAGGTCATGGCAACAGCCCCGCCGCCTGGCGGGCGATCACTATTGCCACTCCCCATCACATCTTGATTAATGGCGCGTGGGCCCCGAGGGAGGGCTCGGCCGACTCCTAGGGGCCGACTCCCGACGGGTTCGACTGGTGGTCCTCTTGCCGTCTCCTGGGGTCTCACTGACTGGTGGAGCCCACTGCCTCTAGGCCATACAGACAAGCCGTCGTGGGTGCAGGATTCGGCCATGCGGTGCTGATGTTAGGGCCGGCATGGCAACAGTGCCACACTACACAGAGATCTTTCGGAGTACGGCGTGCTGTGGCCATGCCTGCCCTTGGTAAGGGGCAGGGGCGGGCTTCATCGTTGCCACTCCCCTGCCCCGTCCCACTTGATGAGGTCGTGGGGGGTGTTGGAGTCGCAAGCCGACTCCCTAAAGCCGGCTTCTCTTGAAGTCGCCAGTCGGGTGTCGGCTTTCCCCGAAGTCGTCTTTGGGACTCGGCCGTGAGTGGTTAGTTGGCCATCTTGCCGTTGGCTTCTTGAAGGCGGATCTTCGTCCTGGGGTCTTGAGGGGCGCCGCCTGCCCCGATGTCTTGAAAGGTTCTGGGGCTCGGGTTGGCCTACCCGTGGCCCATTACTCCGACAGTAGTCCCCGAAGCTGGTGAGGCACCGCGGACGATCGGCCGGGAAGCCTCAGCAGTTTCTCTTTCCGGGTGCTCAGCACATGGTCTTTGATTGACTTCTGCCGGGCCGACTAGAAGGAGTCGGACTTGCTCAATTCGGACTCACTCAATTCCGACTCGCACAATATTTCGAACGTCGCGGCGGGATCCAAGTAGCGTGCTGGCTAAGCCTCCAGGCCGCCGCCCGTTCTACGCCTGTCATGCGATGACACGTGGCTGGGCCGTCCTGCCAGTCTATGCAAGCGACGGGACAGGCCCATAGGCGGGGCCCGCCACTACCGCGCCTCGGCGCCCGAGCGGATAGGCTGCGGCCCCGGCGGACGGTTGGGATTTCCATGCAGTCACTGCGCATAGTAACTTTATCGTGGAGCGTGGGGGTCGTGGGGCCGTGGGCACAGTAAATCCCCACGTCCCCCCCCTCGGCTTCGCAGCCCACGGGGCTATAAGTAGGGAGAAGAGGGGGGCACGTGCGCCCCTCCTTCCCACCACTCCTCGCTTTCTTCCTCCTCACTGCTCCTCGCTCTCCTCCTTCTCACTGCTCCTCGCTCTCCTCCTTCTTCTTCTTCGCTCCGCCGCGCGCCCAAGCTCCGGCGAACGCCGCGGCGATCAGCTCGCGATGAGTTCTTCCTCCGCCGCCGCGCCTCCCCCGGTGCGCTCCGGCACCTGGGACGGCTCCGAAGTTCATGATGACCACATCGAGTTCCTCTGCCGGACTCGTCGGCTCCCCGGCGAGGATCACGTGCAGGTGCGTCTTGCGCCGAAGGAGGAGATTTCCCCCGCGCCGCAGGAGGGCGAGCGGGTCATCTTCCGCTTGCACTGCCTGCGTGGGTTGGGGCTGCCGGCGAGCAGTTTCTTCCGATCCTTCCTGGAGTTCTACGGCCTCCAGCCGCACCACCTCACCCCCAACACAGTGGTGCTGCTGTCCGCCTTCGTGGCCTTGTGCGAAGGCTTCCTCGGAGTCCTCCCCACCCTCGAGCTCTGGGGGGAGTTCTTCTTCTCCAAGCTCAGCACCCAGGCCGCGGGCGTGCCGGCTCAGTGCGGTGCTTTCATCGCCGTGCGAAGGTCGGGGGCCGACAATCCCTTCCCCTCCATCTTGCTGATAAAGTCGGTGAGGATGTGGCAGAGATCCTACTTTTACATCAAGAACTCTCCGCAAGGGGGGACTGGGTCAACCTGCCGGCTTTCGAAGTCGGCCCGCCGGCTGGGCGACTGCCCAACTGGTCATACCAGGCCAAGTCGCTGACTCCTGCAGGAGCCGGCGCCATCGCACGACTTCGAGTGCTGACGCAGTCGGAGGGTTTGACTGGTCCAGACCTGCTGGCCGCCTTCATGGCGCGCCGAGTTCTCCCACTCCAAGGCCGCCCCCACATGATATGCCAGATGAGCGGGCACCGCGACCCGAGTCGGATGTGCACCAAGGACATGCCTCACGAAGAGGTGGCCTTCATGGTGAACTACCTCTCAGACAGCAAGCTCCTGGAGGATTGGCAGTTCGGCAAGGAGCCATACTCCCGCGCCAACCCCCCGCCCGTGGTGAGTTGCCTTTCCCTTCTTCCTTTGGATTGTCTTCTCTCTCACCAAGTTTGTTTTGATCAGTCGGCTCTAGAGGATGACACCGAGGGAGGAGGAGGAACAGCAGCCGACTTCAGGCCTTCGGCTATTTTCGCCGAGTGGCCTGACGACGACGCCGAGGGGGAAGTCGCCCCCCGCCATCGGCCAGGAGCCAGCCAGCCTGGCGCGGGCTCTTCTGCCGCGCCGGGTGCTCCAAGCGGTGGGAAGAAGCACAGGGCCATGCCAACCTTGTTCGGTAGTCGGCCGAAGAAACCAAAAGGTTCGGCTGCGGCGACCCGGCGGGACGAGGCGGCCGCGAAGGCCATCCGCTTCCGTAAGGAAGTGAAGAAGCCGCCATTAGTCTCCCCGTGAGTATTCTGACTCAATGATTTATTCTTTCTTTGTGACTCTGTCTGAGTCTTTACTTGCTCCCCTTGCTTCAGGGCTCCCCTCACTCTTGAGAGGGTCACCGCTGCCTCCGTCATGGAGTCAGTGGAGACGTCCGCCACCACTCGGCGGATTGACCCCGCTGCCGACCTCCGGGAGGCGACATAGCAGAATGCGCAGGAGAAGCGCAACCAAGAAGAGCCCGCTCGCCTGGAGAAGGCGGAGGCCGACAGGGCGAAGGCCGAAGCCGCCGCCGCGACGAAGCGGCAGGCTGAGGAAGCCGCACGCCGCCACTCGGCGGTGTTCGTCATCCCGTTGAACTCTGCGCCGCCGCCTCCGGAGTTCACGGGGCAGACTAGAGAAGCCGGCGGAGAGAACCCCGTCGTGGAGAGGGAAGGCGGCAACCCCTCTATGCCAGACGTGAACGTTCTGCCGCCGCCTCCGCTGCCGTCTGAAGGTGCGCAAGGTAAGCAGCCAGCGGACCCTCCGGTGCCGCCGACCGAAGACGAGGCCGTGGCGAGGCTACTCCTCCAAGTCTGCTCGCCAATGCGCCACTGTCTGGAGAAGGCGACTTCGGCACCCTGCTCCCTGGAAGCCGGCACCGCCAGCTCGGCGATCCCAGACGCCGAAGCGACGAGCGCTGCGCCCATTGGGTGGGTGCGAGGAGGTGGCACAGGGCCGTTGAACCAGGCGTTTCTGGACGTCCAGGCGAAGCTTCATGCCGAGGGCGACGCTCTCCAGAATTGCACCAAGGTGTACCTGGCGTCGCGGGCAGCCGTCCGGGTATGTTTTTCCTTTGGTGTTTGTTTTCTTGTTCCTCTCTGTGGGGGCGCGCCAGCGCACCCACTGGGTGTAGTCCCCGAGTTTCGGGCTGGCTGCTGAGCAGGCGGCCCGGAACTCCAATTGATGAACTCTGGGTATTAACTTTTTGTCTGAAACATTTGTCGCTGGACTACCACAACCTCCGCGTTACTGCCTTCAACCGTAACGTTGAAGAGCTGGGCAAATGGACCGCCTATTTGTCGGAGAGCCGGAGTATGTCTTTTTCCTTCTTTGCGGGGGCGCTGGCGCACCCGCGGGCTGTAGTCCCTGAGATTCGGGCCGACTGCTGAGCAGTCGGGCCAGATCTCCCTGACGACCTTCTTTACCTGATGACTTAACGCCTTTTTTCTTCCTTCTTTTCAGGAGCCAATGCTGCTCTTCAACAGCAGCTGAGCGATGCCAACTCCGCTTTGCGCGCCAAAGAGGAGTGCAGCAAGCTCGCCACGGAGCGCGACCTGCTGGCCACTCAATTGGTAGAGCAGGAGCTGCTTGTGAAGACGCAGAGGGAGGCGGAGGAGACGGAGACCGCCCTCCTGGCCGAGTTGCGAGCGAGCGCTCCTCCTGGTCTGACAAGGAGGTGTTGCTGGCCTCCGGCTTCCATTTAAGTCATGTCGACTCCCGGTTTTTGACTTGCTTCTTTGTTTCTTCCTGTCTCTGCAGACTTCTTTCCTGGGCACTCGCAGGCCGCCATCCAAGCCATCGAGGCTAACCGAGAAGGTCGGAGGGCGGAGGGCGCAGAGATTGCCGCCGACGCCCCCCGAACCCTTGACGAGCACATCCTGAGCATCGAGGCTCGCCTTTGGCCGGCTCACGCTGCGCCGGCTTCAGCGTGTTGGTGCCCAGGTGATTGCCGCCCTGTGGCCGGACATGCAGGCTCCGCGCACCCCCAGCCTGACGGCCGACTGGCTAGAGGTCGCGGCTGGTCGTCTTGAGGCCTGGAAGGGCGCTTCGGACTGAGCTAGAGCGCGTCGGGCCTTGGAGTTCGTCAAGGCATGGTATCCGGGGCTGGATCTAGACCGGCTGGCCACGCTTCGGTCGGAGGCCCAGCCGGAGCTGGCAGCCGCGGAAGATGCCCTCGTCAAGCGTGCTGCAGCGATCGCCGAGTACACCGACACTAGCATCTTCGTCCTCGAGCGGTCTGAAGACGGCGAGGAGGCACCGCCAGAGTGGTTTGGGATGAACCCAGACTATGGCGAGGACTCGGCAGAGGTGATTGGCTCCAGCGTCGAGGAGGAAGGCGAGGCGGATGACGGAGGCGAGACGGAGGCACCAGAAGACGGAGCAGACGGCCAGCCTTAGCTCGACCGTGCCTCCAGCAACGAGCCGCGTGCGACCGACCCGACTGCTGGCGGAGGCGATCAAGCCGAGACTAGCCAGCTGGCCGCCCCGATGCCTGACACTGCCGCCTCCTCCGATCCTCCGAATCTGTCTGCTGCTTCCTAAGCTGCCGCTTTTCCTTTATTTTATCTGCTTCAGTAGTCTTTGAAGAACTTGTTAATTCGCACAATTCCACCTGCGGGGTGTATTTTGAACTTCTGCTCGAAGGTTCGGCCAAGGGCCTATGTTATGTAAATATATTTATGCGAGTTCTATCTTTTCTTGCTCGTTGCTCTTTTGGCTTTTTTCCTTTGCTACTTTCTCTTAGTTGCTTGCCTTGCCAATCGGACAGCCGCTCTGCGGACTGCCGCTGGATCAAATGCTTGTCTACTTTGGGAAGGCAAGTACTTAGCCGTTTTAAGAGTTTTTTGAGCAAGTTGAATAGAAGACGGTAATCCGACTTTTCGAGAGTCGGTTTGCGAGAGAGGCTGGAAGCTGTCTTGAGCTATGCTTTATGCTTTGAGTCCTTAACCATTTTTCATGTGAACGCCCATTCTACCTTACCTCTGCCCACTGTATAGTCGCTCTGCGAGCTGCGGCTTCTGACAGAAGACGGTTTAGGTGTTACACACTACTTGTCCGGCTGCAGGAAGCATTTCATAGTGCAAGGCGGCAAGTCCCCGGGCTGACTTGTCGAGCCCGGTGCCAAGCGGCATGACAAAGAGTAACATACTTGTAGGAATAATTTTTATCATACAGACAAAAGAGGGCAGTCCCTGAGTTCGTCTTGGGGGGCCCGAAGTCTTGGTACTTTAATACAAAAGGTAACGTGGTACATACTGTATCAACTGTAAAATCTTCGGAGGAGATTTGCATTCCATGGCCGCTCTGTCTCCTTGCCGGAGTCGTCCCTCTTACGTGCTCGGGGCTTCTGAGTGTCAATCAGGTAGTAGGAGTCGTTGCCAGTACTTTGCTGATGATGAAAGGGCCTTCCCAAGGCGCCGACAGCTTGTGCTGGCCGGCTGTTTGCTGGATCATCTGGAGCACAAGGTCGCCTTCTTGGAAAGATCTTGGACTGACCTTCCTGTTGTGGTATCAGCGCAGGCTCTGCTGGTAGATGCTGGACCGGCTGAGTGCCAACAGCCGGCCCTCTTCCAGCAGATCGACGCCGTCTTGTCGTGCTTCTTCTGCTTCCTCCTCGGTGTACATGGTGACTCATGGGGAATCGAACTCTATGTCCGTTGGGATGACGGCTTCGGCACCATAGACGAGGAAGAAAGGCATGAAGCCGGTTGACTTGTTTGGAGTCATGCGCAGACTCCAGAGGATGGCTGGTAGCTCATGGAGCCAGCAGCCAGTCGAGCGCTCCAGAGGCTCGATCAGCCGGGGCTTGATGCCGGACAGGATGAGGCCGTTTGCTCGCTCCACCTGGCCGTTTGACTGTGGATGGGCGACGGACGCTAGGTCCAGTCGGATGCCCTGTGTTGCGCAGAAATGGGCCAAGGCGCCTTTGGCGAAATTTGTGTCGTTGTCGGTGATGATGCTGTGTGGTATGCCGTACCAAATTGTGATATCGGTGATGAAAGTCATGGCAGTTGGACCGTTTAGCTTCTTGATTGGCTTCGCTTCTATCCACTTGGTGAACTTGTCCACTGCGACAAGTAAGTGAGTTAAGCCACCTCGTGCTGTCTTGAATGGTCCCACCATGTCTAGACCCCAAACTGCGAAAGGCCAGGCAATGGGGATGGTCTTGAGTGCAGAAGCTGGCTGGTGCGGCTTGGAGCTGAACTTCTGGCACCCTTTGCATTTTTGGACCAACTCCTTGGCCTCTTCCAAGGCAGTTGGCCAGAAGAAACCGTGTCGAAAGGCTTTGGCGACGAGTGCTCTTGAAGCCGCATGGTGGCTGCACTCGCCTAGATGGATGTCTTTGAGAATCGCTTGGCCTTGCTCTGGCTCTACGTAGCGCTGGTAGACACCAGTGACGCTGCGCCTGACCAGCTCTTTGTTGACTATGGTGTATGCTGCCGCCCGGCGTTGTATTTGCCGAGCTGAGGTCTCATCAGTCGGTAGATCTTTGTTCACCAGGAATTTGAGGATGGGCTGGACCCATGAGGGTGCTGCTATTTCTTCGACTACCAGAACTGCGACTTGGACGAGGGCGATTGGGCTGGGAGGCGGTGGGTTGGAGTCAACAACCGTTTGTTGGGTTAATGAAGTCCCCAGGACAACTGGTGCGGTCCTTGGGCTGAGTTCTGGAGTCTTCGAGTCCGCCACCGCAGCCCCCGGGCCGGGTATGACTGTGGTGGCTTTGGAGTCATCCGCCAAAATCCCCGTACCGATTGCCGGAGCTCTGGAGTCGGATCCGACATCTTCGGGAGGAGCCGGCACAAAAATAGAGTTTGATTTTGGTGAAGGCTTGACAGACGGCTTGAGGAGGTGTTGAAGGGTGACGCCAGATTGTATTGCTTGGCGGGTGGAGCCGATTCGTGCAAAGGCATCTGCTTGGTCGTTGTCGTTTCTTGGCACATGGAGAAACTCGCACCTTTCGAAATACCCGCTGAGTTGCTGCACGAGGAAATGATAAGTCGCCATGTTTGCATCTTTCGCGTCCCAGTCGCCAGATGATTGCTGGACCACTAAGTCCGAGTTGCCATAACACAAGATCCGGCGGATGCCAAGTTCTTTGGCAAGCCGGAGCCCGTGAATGAGCGCCTCGTACTCGGCGACGTTGTTGGAGGCGGCAAAGTGGATTTGCAGCGCGTATTTGAGCTTATCGCCTTTGGGAGAGGTGAGGACGATGCCGGCTCCCAAGCCAGTGCGCATCTTGGAGCCGTCGAAATACATCCGCCAAATGGGTGGAATCAGGCGCTGGAGGTAGGTACTGGGTCTTGGCCCAGTTAACGAGAAAGTCGGCCAGTGCTTGTGACTTGATAGCGGTGCGGGGCTGGTAGTGGATGGTGTAGGGAGCCAGCTCTATGGCCCATTTGGCCACTTGGCCAGAAGCATCTCGGCTACCAATGATCTCGGCAAGCGGGGCCGCGCAGACCACCGTGATTGGATGCTCTTGAAAGTAAGGCTTCAATTTCTTGGCAGCAAAGTGTACGCCATAGCACATCTTCTGGTAGTGGGGGTAGTTCTACTTGGAGGTCGATAGTACCTCGCTCAGGTAATATATCGGTCTCTGGATAGGTAGCGCCTTGCCTTCCTCCTTGCGTTCCACTACAATGACCGTGCTGACTACCCGGCTGGTGGCGGCGATGTACAGGAGCATAGGTTCTTTGGGAGTCGGAGCCGCCAGGACGGGTGGAGTAGTCAGCACCTTCTTCAACTGGTGAAAAGCTTCGTCCGCCTTATGGTTCCACTCGAAAGAAGTGGTCTTCTTCATGAGTTGGTATAAGGGGAGAGCTTTCTTGCCCAGCCGACTGATGAATCGGCTGATGGACGCCAAGCAGCCGGTGAACTTCTGCACATCCAGCAGTCGGCTGGGTGCCTCCATTCTCTCAATGGCCTTGATCTTTACTGGGTTGCATTCTATGCCGCGTTCAGAGACCAGGAAGCCTAGGAGCTGGCCGGCTGGTACTCCGAAGACACACTTCTCGGGGTTGAGCTTGATCTGGAATCGGTGCAGGTTCTCAAAGGTCTCCTTGAGGTCTTCTAGCCGTGTTCCACGCTTTTCCGTCTTCACCACCACGTCGTCCACATAGACGTGGGCGTTCCTACCGAGCTACTAGAGGAGGCACTTATGCATGCAATGCTGAAAGGTGGCACCGGCATTCCTTAAGCCGAATGTCATGGTGAGGCAGCAAAAGGCTCCAAACAGTGTGATGAAGGCGGTCTTCAGTCTGTCAGCCGGGTTCAACTTGATCTGGTGATATCCTGAATATGCATCCAAAAAACTCAACAGCTCGCATCCGGCTATGGAGTCTATCACCTGATCGATTCTTGGTAGAGCAAACGGGTCCTTGGGGCAGGCCTTGTTGAGGCTCGTGTAGTCAATACACATTCGCCACTGCTTGTTCTTCTTCAGTACCAGGACCGGATTTGCTAGTCATTCTGGAAAGAACACTTCCATAATGAAGCCGGCTGCTAGGAGTCGGGCTATCTCTTCTCTGACAACTCTTCTCTTCTCTTCTGATAGGCGGCGCAGGGGCTGCCTAACCGGCTTTGCATCAGATCGGACATGTAACTTGTGCTCGGCGAATTCCATCGGTACACCTGGCATATCTTTGGGGGACCATGCGAAGATGTCCCGATTCTCACGGAGGAAATCGACAAGCTCGCCTTCCTATTTGCTGTCGAGGTTTGCACCTACGATGGCGTACCTCTCTGGGTGCTCCGGATCCAAGGGTATCTTATTTGTCTCTCTGGCCGGCTTGAACGAACCCTCAGCCTCCGACTCTTTTGGGTTGGGCAATACCTTAGGCTGCTTGCCGGCCATCGCCACAACTCGCTCGAGGAGCCGCTTCTCGTCCGCGATTACCAGGGACTCGGCCAGCCGACTACTGTCAGCCGCGCAAGCAAATGACTTCCGGTAGTCGCCAGCCACAGTCAGAATTCCCCTGGAACTGGGCATCTTCATCTTGAGGTAGGCGTAGTGGGGGACTACCATGAACTTGGCCAGGGCGGGTCGGCCAAGTAGTGCATGGTATGGGCTCTCAAGGTCCACCACCTCAAACCAAACAGACTCTCTGCGGAAGTGATCTTTGTCTCCAAAGAGGACGTCCATCAGGATCTTGCCGATTGGTGAGTAGGAATGCCCGGGAACAATGCCGTGAAACACAGTTCGGCTGTTTTGAAGCTGTCTTTGCTTGATTCCTAACTTCTCCATGGTGTCATTGTACAGGATATTGATGCTGCTGCCTCTGTCTATCAGAACTCGCGAGAAACGCGCGGCTCGTCTGTCTGTAGCAAAGGTGGCGTCCAGGACCAAGGCATAGGAGCCCGGACTCGGCATCACTTCTGGGTGGTCAGCCCTGCTCCAGCTGATGGGCTTCTTAGACCAGTGCATGAACTCTGGCGTCTCCAACGCTACTGCATTCACCTCTTGTTGCTGCAGCCGCCTACTGCGTCGATCATCAACCACACTGGTGAACACCACATAGGCTCCGTGCTCTTCAGGGTATTCGTCTTGTACCGTGCCGACTGGCCTGTCAGCCAGCTGCTGGGGTGGCGGCGGAGGCGGTTGCCCAGCAGGCGGGGGAGGCAGGAGGCCGTCTCCCTTGGCGATCCTGGTGAGCCAGTGGCACTTCCGGGTGGTGTGATTCGACGGCTTCGCGCCGCTATGGAACTTGCAAGGTCCATCCAAGGTCTGCTCATAGGAGAAGGCTGGCAACCAATTTGGCTTGCCGCCTTTCTGTCGCTTGGGCGGGGGCTGCTCATCTGGCTGCTGGGCTTCGACGGTCGCGACCTGCCGGCTGCGGGGCCTTGCGCTTGTGGTCGCCCTGCTGTTGTCGCCGGCTGGCGTCTGCTGCCGGAGTTCTTGGAGCTTGAGGAGCCACTTTGCCAGTTGTGCTGATTTGAATCTCCGCCTTCATGGAGGAGTCGGCCATGGTGTACTTGTCCGCTATGATCAGCAGCTCGTCGAGGGTTTCTGGCTCGTCGCAAAGGAGCTTGTGCTTGAGGAGGGTGCCTTCTCTGCACCCGGCTGTGAAGTACTCGATGGCCTGCACCTCGTGCACGCCCTCACAGGAGTTTCGAAGCTCGGCCCAGCGTGTGAGGTAATCGCGAGTTGACTCGTCGGGGCCTTGCACGCACAAGGAGAGCTGACGAGGCTTGGGAGGACGCTTGTACGTGCTGGTGAAGTTGCGGACGAATGCTTCGGTGAAGTCGACCCAGTTGTTGATGCTGCGGGGCTTTAGGCTGTTCAGCCATGTCCGGGACGTGCCCTAGAGCATGAGCGGAACGTACTTTACGGCGACACGCTTGTTGCCGTTTGCTATGCTGACAGCCGTGGAGTAGTCGACTAGCTAGTCTTCCGGCTTCACGGGGCCGGTATACTTGGGCGTGTCTCTTGGGAGCGTGAACCCTCTGGGAAAGGGCTCGTCCCGAATACGGGGCCCGAAACAAGGCGGACCCAGCTCGTCTTCTTCTTCCAGCACTAAGGATCGATGAAGTCGGTCGATCCGGTGGCGGGCGTCATTCTCTCCAACTCCCTCTCGGTGGCCAAGGCGGTCGCCGAGAGTCTGATGGTCAACAGGCAGCGAGGAGACTCGCCTCTCCTTGCGGGGAGGGGGAGGCGGACAGTCATCCCATCGTTCCACTGCTCTCGGGCGGCCGTCTCGGTCGCGCTCTATGGTAATGCGAGTCCGACTGTGGCTGACAGCTGGCTCCTTGCCTCTTCTTCCTTGGGCGCCGCCGGTCGGCGTCCGAGACGTCGCGCCTTTATCTCGGTGAAGGTCGTCGTTTGGCCGCTGCGGCGCCTCCGTGCGACAGCCGGCCTCGTTCTGCGCGGCGACCGCGTCGAGGAGCCACTAGACTCATTCCATCATGAGGCGGCGCTCTTCTCCCTCGAAATTGTCCAGCTCATCCGCCGCTGCTTGGGCGGCTCGGATGTTCTCCGCTGGTGTAGCGTACACAGGGCGGCTTGCCCCAAACAGGTTGGCGATGGCTACGCCGTGCTGCTGGACCGTGCCAAAGCGGCTGGGCCCCGCTGGGGCCGGCGAGCCACCGACGGCGCGATCCATCTCCCGCTGGTAGGCTTCTGCCAAGCGCCTCATGCTGGAAAGCTTCTTCGCGCCTTCAACAAGCTGAAGGCGGCGCGCCTCCAATGTCTCTGCGTCAGCGTCTTCCGGAATGGGCGCAGTTAGGTCTTGCAGCGCCGTGCTGAGTGAGTCGTGCGCTCCTCCGCCAGGAGCTCGTCATGACTGATGACTAGCACCTCGGTGACGGTGCTTCCGTTGCTCTCCGCGCGAGGGAGAGGTTCGTCGTAGACCACCACATTGGTGGGGAACGCGTCGAGCGACGCGGTGTCGGAGTCGACCAGCATCAGGTCAGTGGAACCTACGGACTCCAAGTCTACGGCAGGCTCGCCGGAAACGTGGAGTTGATCGTGGAGGCCCGCGAGGAGCTTCTTGGGGCCGCCCGTGCCTCCGTTGGACGCAGGTTCGTCGGAGAGGCAGACCTCGCCAACAAGTTCGGCCAAGGAGCTGGCCGCGCAGGCGATCTCAACGCCGCTTAGCGCGTCGGTGCAAACTCCGTCTGGCGTGTCTGGCTGGCTGCGCTCGCCAGGGAGAAAAAGGGTTCCCATCCAGAACAGATCTCCGGACGGCGGTGCACCAGGCCCCACGGTGGGCGCCAAATGTCGGGGGTTTGGTGCGACATATGCCAAAGGATGGCTTATCATGGTGGGGCGAGTAGAACGTCACTGGTGCCTGGAAACAGGATGAGGCAAAGACATGCACGCCGGCGAATCTTACCCAGCTTCAGGGCTCTCCGAGGAGATAATACCCCTACTGCTGCTCTACGGGGTTTCCGCATGATCACTATGGCAAAGTGTTTACACGGTTGCTCCTTGAGCTGTTTCTAGGAGCTAGGAGAGGGCAAGGCTAGCTCTCTCCCTTCTATATAATCTGGTCTAGAGCTAATGGGTTCCAACCCTTTGCATGGGTGCCCTGGGGGGTTTATATAGGCCTCCCCCCAGGGGTACAAGGGTAATCCGGCTGGACGCGGGCCCAGCCGGCAGCGCCTCTGGCCTCCGTCTTCTTTGCCGACCGCTGGGGCCCGCCGGCTGGCGGGCCCGCTGACTGGCCCGGTACGGAGCCGACAGGCCGCGTCCGCCGCGGGCGGGTCTTGCCGGTTGCTGATTACTGTAGACGTGCTTCTGATGACGCGGGCTTGATCATGAGGTCATGGCAACAGCCCCGCCGCCTGGCGGGTGATCACTATTGCCACTCCCCATCACATCTTGATTAATGGCGCGTGGGCCCCGAGGGAGGGCTCGGCCGACTCCCAGGGGCCGACTCCCGATGGGTTCGACTGGTGGTCCTCTTGCCGTCTCCTGGGGTCTCACTGACTGGTGGAGCCTGCTGCCTCTAGGCCGTACAGACAAGCCATCGTGGGTGCAGGATTCGGCCCTGCGGTGCTGATGTTAGGGCCGGCATGGCAACAGTGCCACGCCGCATGGAGATCTTCCGGGGTACAGCGTGTTATAGCCATGCCTGCCATTGGTAAGGGGCAGGGGCGGGCTTCATCGTTGCCACTCCCCTGCCCCATCCCACTTGATGAGGTCGTGGGGGGTGTTGGAGTCGCAAGCCGACTCCCTAAAGCCAGCTTCTCTGGAAGTCGCCAGTTGGGTGTCGGCTTTCCCCGAAGTCGTCTTTGGGACTCGGCCGTGAGTGGTTAGTTGGCCATCTTGCTGTTGGCTTCTTGAAGGCGGCTCTTCGTCCTGGGGTCTTGAGGGGCGCAGCCTGCCCCGATGTCTTGAAAGGTTCTGGGGCTCGGGTTGGCCTACCCATGGCCCATTACTCTGACAGCAACGTTGCCAAAGTGTTAAACAAATCAGATAAAACCTGAGCCGAAGGCGGTGTAGAGCCCCCTGCTCCTGGTGGTGTTGTTGTTGCTGAACCGGAAATCACTGCTCCGGCGATAGAAGAGTGATGCACCGATTGTGTACCGGCCATGAAGATCGCAACTTGGCTCGGCGGTCAAAGAGGTCTGGAATACTGTCACCATCGGAACTACCGCTAATCCGGCCATCATGCAGCTGATACAGCAACTCAGTTTCTCCGGTTTAACACTCGTCATCAGAGTAAAGGACGGTTTCGCCGCCAGATACCGATCTATCCTCAGATTCCGCTCCGTGGATGACTCCCATGAAGGCACGCTTCACGGTAGGCCGAACGCGAGCAGATCTCGCATGCTGAGTCGTCTCGATGATGTTGGTGCAGATGTCCGGCTCAGGGCCCGGTTCACCGATCTTGCCAATGAAGACATGTATTCCGCCAAAGGGGACCCGGTACCTGTACTCGATCGAGCTGGCCTCGGGGCCCCAGCCTGCATCGTTGGTGTAGAGCTTGCCGCGACGACTCTTGGTCATCTGGCCCACAGCGTAGCCCTTGAGTCCTTCGAAGCTGCCCCTCAAGAACTCAAAACCATCGTGCGATAGCCCCACGGTGGGCGCCAACTATCGTGGAATTGTCACGGCAGATGTCCTCGTGAAAGGACTTAGTCGTGGAGCCATCGCAACGGGTTAGCTTAAAGGGGTTAAAGCGGACAAGGGACTCAAGGGTTTATACTGGTTTGGCCCCTTACGGTGAAGGTAAAAGCCTACGTCCAGTTGTGATGGAATTGCTTGGGTTTCGATAACCAGGGAGTAAATCTGCTTTGCCTGGTTCTTGAGTTATTGTTTGTTGTCCCTAAACCGCCGTCGGGTCACCCCTTTATATACATAGGTTGACGCCCGTCGGTTGACAGAATCCTGAGGCTGGCTCATAAATGTGTCTGGCTCGGTCTCTACTCTTTCTATCTTACATCACAAGTTTACATACCAAAGTCGGTTTATGTCTACAAGCCTTAACCCGCCTTTGGGCCTTGGGCCTTCATAAAGCGCCACCATCTTTTTCTTTATGGGATTCGAATATAATAATCATTATGGGGATAATCCGGCCTCTCCTGGCCGGTTTATGTCCAGTAGTAATATCCCCAACACACCTACTGTTATCGATGAAGGCATTCGTCCATTGGATGGCCAGTTCCGCAAAGCTGCATCTTACTCCACTAATGATGACTTTACCACTCATGACTCTACCGCCAATGCTTCAAAGCAACATCCTCAAGCCATAGCTCCAACGGTATTGACTGGTCGTGAGCTTCTCCTCAGTCTTCACCAGAAGGTCGATCGCAACCACAAATGGGTCAAGCGTCAGTTTGGTTCAGTTCTTCAGAACATGACCATCACTCAGAATTCAGTGAAGAAGAACCATTACTACCTCCATGAAGTATTTGATCGCACCTGGGCTATTCTGTCTCATCTGTACGGTGAAGATGATCTCAACAAGATGGGCTTCAAGCAGGACTTTGACTGGTCTCAGCCACCTTTGAAGAAACTCAATAAGGTCAAAGTTCCTCACTTGGTGGCCAGCTCTTATTCTTCATCACGCAAGACGGATGAGCATGAAGATTTGGACGACACTGCGGCAGGCCCTACTTCAACAACCGACCCCAACAATGTTGTTGCTCCTCCATCGACTCGGTGATGATATTCTTCAGGGGCGTTACTCCTCACTTTTCATCCCTTTTGGTCTTTCGATGAAAAAGGGGGAGAAATTTTGAGTTAGTCTTCAAGCGGGTCTTTATATATGGCCTTTTTTTGCTAAGTTACAACTCTCATTCTTTTTGAAGACTTTGTTGGATCAAGTTGTAATCTTAAACCCGATGGTGGTCTGATACTTTTGCTATGTTCTTCTGCATGCTATTTCCTCATGTATGATAATGCACGCATGTTGAATTACATCAGCCACCATATTTCATCATGCATTTCAAATTCTTCATACCATATGTTAAATGCGTGTATGAATTACAAGATATAGGGGCAGATCTCCATGATTCCACTCTTCAAATGTGCATTGCTTCAAAAGCAAATTCCTCACTATGCACATCTTCAGGGGGAGTTCTTCTATATCTTGTAATGAAATTCCTCAATATCAGTATTTACACTTCATATGTTTATCCCCATTGAAAACTTAACCTATATTGTCATCAATCACCAAAAAGGGGGAGATTGTAAGTGCATCTAGTGCCCCTTAGTGATTTTGGTGTATTGAAGACTTATAGGTTAAGAGGCTGATGCATTTGTGAGTGTACACAGGTCAAGAAGTCTATGAGGAGTTTGATATTTACAGAGAAAGTCGACCCCTAAAAATGAATGTCTTCAACTGAAGACTTTGGATTTTTGAAGACTTTTTGAAGACTCTGAAAGTGAAGAAATTGGTGTGACCATGAAGACTTGATATTCATGCGAGGAACATGAACCGTGAAGACTTTTGTTTTCTTAGTTTCATTTTCTCATTCTTGAGTCATAGGAAACACCGTACTGTTAAAGGGGGCCGAGGTAAAACTAAGGAAAAGTTTCTAGGTGATGCTCAACTCAAAATCCTACACATACCAATCCCTTCGAGTGAAGCCATTGGAAATCTCATATAGTTCAGTCAATTTCTTCAGTGACAGAGATGTAGTTCTTCTGGTCTCTGCGGAATTTGTCCTGACTGAGGAGTTAGGAATTCGCCAGTGCGCATTGCCTACAAGTGAGGAACCCCCTGAGGAATTTGAGCCTCAAATTTTTTATCGTTGTTGTGCTACGCGCCAGCTGTCCCAAAATATCTGTTGGGGAACGTAGTAATTTCAAAAAAATTCCTACGCACACGCAAGATCATGGTGATGCATAGCAACGAGAGGGGAGAGTATGTCTATGTACCCTCGTAGGACGAAAGCGGAAGCGTTTGTCAATGTGGTTGATGTAGTTGTACACCTTCACGATCCGTCCTGATCAAGTACCGAACGTATGGCACCTCCACGTTCAGCACACATTCAGCTCGATGACGTCCTTGCCTTCTTGATCCAACCAGAGGGGCGAAGTAGTAGATGAGTTCCGGCAGCACGACGGCGTGGTGACAGTGTTGGTGAAGAACAATCTCCGCAGGGCTTTGCCTAAGCACTACGAAAACTATTACGGAGGATAAACTAGAGTGGACGGGGTTGCCGGCACACAGCTTGGTGTTTCTTGATGTGTCTTGGGTGCTAGCCCTACCCCTCAATTTATATGTTGAGCCTTGGGGTCGAAACTTGGAGTAAAAGCCTCCACAAAGTCGGTTTCACCCGAAAGGCAAGAGTTCTTCTCGGACCCCAGGGCCAGACGCCAGGGTTCCCGGCGTCTAGACCCAGACGCCAGGGACCCTGGGGTCTGGCCCCTAGACTCCGCAAAACATCCTTTTGCGCTTTCCAAAAACCTTGTGGGATTTCCCCTTTGGCCCAAATAAAGTGTTCTCGTACCCAAACATTTCGGGAAACATCCGGAACCCCTTCCGGTGAATTTCGGAACCCTTTCGGTGACCAAACACTATTATCTCATATATCAAACTTTATCTCCAAACCATTCCGGAGTTCCTCGTCATGTCCGTGATCTTATCCGGAACTCTGAACAATATTCAGTTACCAACATACATAACTCATAAATACTATATCGTCAACGAACGTTAAGCGTGCGGACCCTATGGGTTCGAGAACTATGTAGACATGACCGAGACACTTCTCTAGTTAATAACCAATAGCGGAACCTGGATGCCCATATTGGCTCCTACATATTCTACGAAGTTTTTTATCGGTCGAACGCATAACAACATATGTTGTTCCCTTTGTCATCGGTATGTTACTTGCCCGAGATTCGATCTGTGGTATCTCAATACCTAGCTCAATCTCGCTACCTGCAAGTCTCTTTACTCATTTTGTAACACATCATCCCGCAACTAACTCATTAGTTGCATTGCTTGCAAGGCTTATAGTGATGTGCATTACCGGAGGGCCCAGAGATACCTCTCCGACAATCGGAGTGACAAATCCTAATCTCGATCTATGCCAACTCAACAAGTACCATCGGAGACACCTATAGAGCACCTTTATAATAACCAAGTTACGTTGTGATGTTTTGTAGCACACAAAGTGTTCCTCCGGTAATCGGGAGTAACATAATCTCAGTCATAGTGTCGTGGTTTTGTCACGGCAGATGTCCCATTGTGAGGACGTCGTGAGGCCAACGCATCTATGTGGTAGATTGAGAGGGGTTGAGAGGAATCAAGAGACGCAACGCAAGACAGGGATTTAGACAGCTTCAGGCCCCGGGAAACATCATCCGGTAACAACCCTACATGCTGTTTGAGGCTAGGTCTCATTATCATCACGAGGGAGTCGCCGTAAACCAGCTCTCCTCTTTGTGTCTATCCCTAAGATTGTTTCTTCTTGCTTGTCCCTCTTTGGGGAGCCCTGCCCCTCCTTATATAAGTTAGAGGGGCAGGTTACATGTGGAGTCCTAGTAGGACTAGGATTAGTCTATCTTCTCTTACAAGTTGATTACAAGTCCGGGTCTTGCTTCCTCGTAAAGGAGATATTCCTCACGCCTTTCCTCTTAAGCCGGCCTACCATAACGTAGCCGGCCTTCTGGGCCTTGAGCCTCTTGGGCCCCCGGGTCTTGTCGCTCATTTGATCCGCCTGCCAGGTCACCCATAAGTCGCCAGGCTCAGGCGGGTCACTTAGTGAGTCGTCCAGTCAGGGCGGGTCATTAGTGAGTCGCCAAGTCCGACCGGGTTATACATCTGGCCTGGTCATACCGCGGGGTATATCCCCGACATTAGCCCCCAAGTTTAATTTGGGTTTATCCATGTTAAACTGATCTGCAACATAAACACAAGAACAAATTGACAGGTTGCACTCCGGGTTAAATATTCTTGTAAGCCGGCACTTGATCATCCTTAAGTCCTTGTCATCTCCTCCTTCTGGAAAATCCGGGTCAATGGACCAACTTCGTAGTCAATTTGCTTGTAGAAGAAATATTGTAAATAAAGCATCCATTTGAGTCGGCCTTCAATGCTCTGACTTGACAAAAATATTGGTTTTCAAATATTCAACTTATATTCAGCCGACTTGAGATATAAAACTTGCCGGTTTATGATTACCAAAATTGCCGGGTTATAAATAGATGATGCCGAGTCATAATTGTCGCCTGACGCCGGTTTATGATTTTTGCAGACACCGGGTCAATCTGATTTACTCAAACTGAAAATTTGAAGATATTTCTCCCTTATATCCATAATACCTGTAGCCCACAAGGGCCGGTTTAATCAGCATGAATAAGCCGGGACTTATCACCATGGCTTTAGATGAAATCCAGTTTTGTAGCCCCCATGAGTCGGCTATAGTCATAGTAGTGTAGCCGGGTCATCCTAGAATTGTCTTAAGCAAAGAGTAATATGCATTAGCCCCCAAGTGTCGGGTCATTATGTAATAATGAGCAGGGACTTTGTAAATATGATGGTGTAAATTTGAGCAGTAACGTGTAGCCCCCAAGGGCTGGCTTAGTAAGATAATACTAAGCTAGGACTTTTCATTGAAAATAATATCATATGATGTAACCCCCATCCTGGGGCTTGAACCCACGTCCACAAGGTTAAGAGCTTTATGCTTTACCAACTGAGCAGTGGATCTTTCAATATATAATGGAATAAGGCTTGTGTATCTTGAATTTTAACAGGAGCAATTGGTAGCCTCCAAGGGCCGGCTCATTACAATGGGATGAGTCGGGTCTTCAATAAGGCCAATAAAAATGACTTTGCATTAGCCCCCAAGTGTCATGGTGCATGCTTGCAGCGACATGAAACTTGCATATTTGATGTAACCTCAACTTGAATAATGTAGCCCCCAAGTGCCGGGTCGTAAGCCTGCAGCGACTCGGGACTATTTCCTCCATTGTAAAATAAATCATGCCCATTGATAAAGATAATAGCTTTGGCGCTAAAGCGACTTTGAAAACCTCAATCATAATACTGGTTATTGATAATCATAATAGAAATCTAGCCATGTTGGCTATTCAAAATTTGAATAATATAATCCGGTATGAAAACCTCAATCATTCAATATCATCATTGAAAATCCAGCCATGTTGGCTATTTAAAGAATTCAAATACCTTATCTATTGACAAGTAAATCCGGAGTTTAAATACCCGGTGGCTCTTGGCTGATGGCGATTCAATACACCTTCATTGTAAACCGGAATTTTCATGACCCGGCGGCTTATAGCCTTTTGAGAAAAATCCAGAATGGATAATCATTTTGAAGCATCAACTTTGGTAATGAGCTTGAACTTAATCATTAACATGTCATATTTCTGCAAATCCTGCAGAGATTTTAAACAATATATGCCCTGGTGACTTAACGTCAAAACCAGGGTGGGTCATAATATCTCACATATAACTACTGTGATATTGAATTTGTACTGCCGGCTTACATAACCTGTGCAGTAAGGGTGATAACCCAATCCTTAGAAGCCAATGCTTCCACATAGATGATGATTGTCATAAACTGGCGACTTATAGTCAAAAGTCAAGCCGGGTTAAGCATAAAACACTTATATATATTTGAGATATAATCCCAAAAAGGTCTCAAGTTAAGTAATTGTGGCTGCAATAAACTTTACCAGAGACAGAATAAAACTTTTTGAGGCTTCTGATTCGGATACGATTAGTAAACCGTTCCAAAGGGGTTAAGCTAAGATTCGAATACGATCATATAGCCCCCAGTGGCTTTGGCGATGCCGATCAAGAGGGTATCGACAGTTATGTTCTCTTTGGTTCGAATACGACCTATGTTTGAACAGGAAGCCCCCAAATGACCTTAAGAGTTGTTTAGCGACGCTGATTTGAATACGATGCACGTCGATTCCCAAAGGGGTTGAGCTATGATTCGGATACGATCAAGAAGTCCCCAAGTGGGTTCGTCAGTTTGCCAATCAAAAGGGTATCGACAGCTATGTTCTCTTTGGTTTGAATACGACCTATGTTTGAACAGGAAGCCCCCAAGTGACCATATAAGTTTTGGAATTGCGCCGATCAAGAGGGTACTGATAGCTATGCCCGATGAGCAGGAAGCCCCCAAGTGACCATAATAAAATAAGCCGTAAGGCAGGATACCTATGTTTGAACCGCGCAACATGGCAGCAAATTCTTTTTGGCAACCTTTAATTTTTGTAAGAACTCGAACTTGCAAGAGATTAATTCTTTTTGAACTGGAACTTTAAACCGGATTTGAAAGCTTCAAAATTTTGTGAGGGACAAATTTACCTTGAGCCGGATTTTGAACCGGATTTGAGAGCTTCAAAAATTTGTGAGAGAGAGATGTCTCTTGAGCTATATTTGAAACCGGCATCTTCATCATGAGCTGGAAATTTTCTGACGGCCTTTAAATATTCGCCAATAAAGCAGTAGCCTCCAGGGCCGGGTTATCTTTCCTTCAATGACCTGGAGTTCTTGAATTCATTGAAACCGGCTAATTTTGCCGAGTCATACCATTGTAGCCCCCGAGTCTCAAGACGACTCAAGGAGTTGGCTTGAGATTCTCCATATTTGACCAGAGTAGAAGGTGTATATCATCGGCGCATTGATAGCGCGATGTGAACCCATAGAAGGTTGAGGTGACTGCGGTGAGTTATAAATGATCCCGTATGAGCCGTGTCAGCAACTCGGCCAATGGCTCCTTCCGACGAGTTGTTTGAAGTTTAACCAAACTGTAGTGGCGGCGACTTATACGACTGCCCATTGAACCATCCAGTGCAGACGGCGGCTGCTAACATATGATAATTTGCCTCCAAATTGTTAGAAGAAAACCGGGCTTCCCAAGTAGTGACTTGCTCATATTTAATAAACAGCTCATCCAGACAAGTGTGGCCCGGTGTGTTGATGTAAACCAGGCCGCGAGAAACGGACAGTAAAGACGACTGTAACATCAGATATGGCACAGACAGATGAGTCGGTCGTGGCACTGTAAGCCGGTGCGGGCGAGTTAACCACGTCGTTTTGATGTAGTGGACAATTGTCCTGCATCAAAATATTGCAGACCAAGGCAAAGATAAACTGCTCTTCGGCAAAAATAATATGTGCCAATAAAATATATTTTAGATGGATACCACCTGACTCGTCCGGACAGTAAATGAGTCGGCTGCGGCGTTGTAAGCCGGTGCGGACGGAAGAGTCGACCGCGGTGCTGTAAGCTGGCGCGGACGAGCGAGTCGGCCACCGCGTTGGAAGCGGCGCAGACGCGTGTGAATCGGCCGCGGGCGCGGACGACGAGTCAACCGTGTGCCTTGATGTAGTGGGGGTGACGACTCTCTCGTTCGCGCTAGTGCAAAAAATAATATTGGCGCACGTCCCTTTGCGACACCTTTGTAACGAATAATAGTCCTGCGAAAAAATAGCACAGACCAGAGTAATTGTTCTCAAACAATTTAATATGCACTGATAACATATATAGAAAAGATAGCACATGTTATTTTTTTGTCGGATGATCGTGGATACTGTTGTTAAATAATACTGGATACTGTTGGATAACACTTTGGCACTAGAGTAGTACTACTCCCGTTGCTATCTCCTTGGATATTGAGCTTTGAGGAGAAGTGATAAACAGAAATCATGTTGACTCCTTCTCTATCTTTCTTTTCTCCAACAAGCAATGGAACGCCTGGATGGCAGCTGGTGTGAGCGCGGCGGGAGGTGGAGTAGCCGGCTCAGGGCGAGGTCATCAGTGGTAGCAAGGCGCACTAGCGGCTCAGAGGAGGCGAAGCGCACTAGCAGCTCGGCACAAGCAGAAGTGGCCTGACGCAGCCGCGGGGGCAGCGGAATCAGCCAGGCGCAGCTGTGGTCGAGGCCCGCGGCAATCTGGCCACAGTAGTGGTGGTGCATCAGTGGAGGCCGTGTCTCCGTTCGTTTCCGGGTGACGGTCAACTCGGTTGACTCCCATTGGAACCCAAAGTGACTCCCAGGTTGAGCATCCCGTAGTCTATTTTAGTCAATCCAAAGTCAATATTTATTGACAGATACGTGAGTCCCATTGCAGCTTGCACCAAGCTCAACTAGCGATCTGAAAAAAATCGTCTGAACAAGTTACAGGCGAGTGCAACGGAAGCCCGTAAGCGGCTCACAGCCGCGGGTTAAAGCAATGGAGATCGCGGCGGGTCGAACGGGGCCAAGGCACAGCCGCAGAGGCGTGTGGCCGGCTCGAAGCCATGGCTTATAGCCTCAGAGACAACAACGGCAGGCTCAGAACGACCGCGGCGGCCCGAACGGCGGAAGCGTGCTCGACGGCGACTCAGAGGCCGGGTCGTAATCGGTTTGACTCCCATTGTAGGTTTTCCTTTTCTTGATTGTTTCTTCAGATCCGACTTGTGCTAGTAGCACTTGATATCTTCTTTTCACGTACATAGCAAGCGGGGATCAAACTCTGTAGCATACCATGATGAGTACTAGTACTGCTTGATAATTTGGTATGGGCTAGCTGACTAGCTCAGTCTCCACGCGGTCGGTTCAGACGGCGCAACAGACACGGGCGGCTCATCTTGGAGCAGGCGACCGCGACCCAACATGCAACAAGAGTCATCCGAGTTCGTGCTCACGCCTGGTCCCTTCTCCAAGTCGCGGCCGGTTTGACCAATCCATCCCAGTCGTAGTTGATCTCCGATTTTGTGATTGACTGTACGCGCGTGGATTCGATCGGCAGCGTGTCTTCTTGATGAATAGTAGTACTCAAGTAGTACTTCTTGATTAATCTTGACTGAACTAGTTGGAATAAACAATAGATTTGATTGACGGCCCCTTGAATTGCAGTGTCGTAGTAAAAAATTCCTTATCCATCAACCTGTATCATGATGAATCGCCCAAGGCTAACTCAGACTCGGCGGAATCTCCACAGCGCATGAGGCGGCCGCACGATCTGTAACCCCTAAACAATCTCAATCTCATATCCGCCGCCGCAAGAACACCCCGTCAATCTTGACTAATGAACTCATTGTTGATGTGAATTTTTCCACACCGGTTTTTGTTGAGCCGGAAAATTGCAAACTTCTCAAACCCTAAAAAAGATCCTTTCAAGAACTTAACACCATCATGCGCAGGCCCCATGGTGGGCGCCAACTGTCGTGGTTTTGTCACGGCAGATGTCCTAGCGTGAGGACTTAGTTGCGAGGCCAACACATCTATGTGGTAGCTTAAGAGGGGTTGAGAGGAATCGAGAGACGCAACACAAGACAGGGATTTAGATAGCTTCGGGCCCCGGGAAACATCATCCGGTAACAACCCTACATGCTGTTTGAGGCTAGGTCTCATTATCATCACGAGAGAGTCGCCGTAAATCGGCTCTCCTCTTTGTGTCTATCCCTAAGATTGTTTCTTCTTGCTTGTCCCTCTTTGGGAAGCCCTGCCCCTTCTTATATAAGTTAGAGGGGCGGGTTACATGTGGAGTCCTAGTAGGACTAGGATTAGTCTATCTTCTCTTACAAGTTGATTACAAGTCCGGGTCTTGCTTCCTCGTAAAGGAGATATTCCTCACGCCTTTCCTCTTAAGCCAGCCTACCATAACGTAGCCGGCCTTCTGTGCCTTGAGCCTCTTGGTCCCCCGGGTCTTGTCGCTCCTTTGATCCGCCTGCCAGGTCACCCATAAGTCGCTAGGTTCAGGCGGGACACTTAGTGAGTCGTCCAGTCAGGGCAGGTCATTAATGAGTCGCCAAGTCCGGCCGGGTTATACATCTGGCCGGGTCATACCGCGGGGTATATCCCCGACACATAGGAACATGTATAAGTCATGAAGAAAGGAATACAGAATGGGTCAAGTCAATCACATTATTCTCTAATGATGTGACCCCGTTAATCAAATGACAACTCATGTCTATGGCTAGGAAACTTAACCATCTTTGACTCAACGAGCTAGTCAAGTAGAGGCATACTAGTGACACTCTGTTTGTATATGTATTCACACATGTACTAAGTTTCTGGTTAATACAATTCTAGCATGAATAATAAACATTTATCATGATATAAGGAAAGAGATAATAACTTTATTATTGCCTCTAGGGCATATTTCCTTGAGTCTCCCACTTGCACTAGAGTCAATAATCTTGTTCACATCTTTATGTGATTAGTTCACATCTCTATGTGACTAATACCCAATGGGTTTACTAGAGTCAATAATCTAGTTCACATTGCTATGTGATTAACACCCAAAGAGTTATCATGTTTTGCTTGTGAGAGAAATTTAGTCAATGGGTCTGCCACATTCAGAGCCATATGAATTTTGCGAATTTTGTATGTCTACAATGCTTTGCACTTTTGATATGTATCTAGATCGAGACTTAGAGTCATCCAGATCGGTGTCAAAGCTTGCATCGACGTAACTATTTACGACGAACTCTGTCACCTCCATAACCGAGAAACATTTCCTTATTCCACTAAGGATATTTTGACCGCTGTCCAGTGATCCACTCCTGGATCACTATTGTACCCTCTTGCCAAACTTATGGTGAGGTACACAATAGGTCTGGTACACAGCATAGCATACCTTGTAGAACCTATGACTGAGGCATAGGGAATGACTTTTCATTCTCTTTCTATTTTCTACCGTGGTCTGGTTTTGAGTCTTTACTCAACTTCACACCTTGCAACACAGACAAGAACTCCTTCTTTGATTTTTCCATTTTGAACTACTTCAAAATTTTGTCAAGGTATGTACTCATTGAAAATATATCAAGCGTCTTGATCTATCTCTATAGATCTTGATGCTCAATATGTAAGTAGCTTCATCGAGGTCTTTCTTTGAAAAAATCTTTTCAAACACTCCTTTATGCTTTCTAGAAAATTCTACATTATTGCTGATCAACAATATGTCATTCACATATACTTATCAGAAATGTTGTAATGCTCCCACTCACTTTCCTGTAAATACATGCTTCACCCCAAGTCTGTATAAAACCATATGCTTTGATCACTTTATCAAAGCATATATTCCAACTCTGAGATTCTTGCACCAGTCCATAGATGGATCGCTGGAGCTTGCCCACTTTGTTAGCACCAGCATCGACAAAACCTTATAGTTGCATCATATACAACTCTTCTTTAAGAAATCCATTAAGGAATACAGTTTTGACATCCATTTGTCAGATTTCATAAAATGCGGCAACGGCTAACATGATTCGGACAGACTTTTAAACATCAATAGGAGTGAGAAAATCTCATCATAGTCTACACCTTGAACTTGTCGAAAACATTTTTGCGACAATTCAAGAGCTTTGTAGATAGTAACACTACTATCAGCGTCCGTCTTCCTCTTGAAGATCCATTTATTCTTAATGACTCACTGATCATTGGGCAAGTCCATCAAAGTCCATACTTTGTTCTCATACATGGATCCCATCTCAGATTTCGTGGCCTCAAGCCATTTCGCAGAATCTGGGCTCATCATCGCTTCCTCATAGTTTGTAGGTTCGTCATGGTCTAGTAACATGACTTTCATAACAGGATTACCGTACTACTCTGGTGCGGACAGTACTCTGGTTGACCAACGAGGTTTAGTAGTAACTTGATCTGAAGTTTCATGATCATCATCATTAGCTGCCTCACTAATTGGTGTAGGAATCACTAGAACTGATTTCTGTGATGAACTACTTTCCAATTCGGGAGAAGGTACAATTACCTTATAAAGTTCTACTTTCCTCCCACTCACTTCTTTCGAGAGAAACTCCTTCTCTAGAAAGGATCCATTCTTAGCAATAAAATATCTTGCCTTCGGATCTGTAATAGAAGGTGTACTCAATAGTTTTTTTGGGTATCCTATGAAGACGCACTACTCTGATTTGGGTTTGAGCTTATCAATTTGAAACTTTTTCACATAAGCATCGCAACCCCAAACTTTAAAAATGACAGCTTTGGTTTCTTGCCAAACCATAGTTCATACGGTGTCATCTCAATGGATTTAGATGGTGCCCTATTTAACGTGAATGCAGCTGTCTCTATGCATAACCCCAAAACGATAGCGGTAAATCAGTAAGAGACATCATAGATTGCACTATATCCAATAAAGTACGGTTATGATATTCGAACACACCATTACACTGTGGTGTTCCTGGTGGCGTGAGTTGCGAAACTATTCCGCATTGTTTCAAATGAAGACCAAACTCGTAACTCAAATATTCTCCTCCACGATCAGATCGTAGAAACTTTATTTTCTTGTTACGATGATTTTCCACTTCACTCTGAAATTCTTTGAACTTTTCAAATGTTTCAGACTTATGTTTCATCAAGTAGATATACCCATATATGCTCAAATCATCTGTGAAGGTGAGCAAATAACGATACCTGCCGCGAGCCTCAATATTCATCGGACCACATGCATCAGTATGTATGATTTCCAACAAATCTGTTGCTCGCTCCATAGTTCCAGAGAACGGCGTTTTAGTCATCTTGCCCATGAGGCACGGTTCGCAAGTACCAAGTGATTCCAAAAGTCCATCAGAATGGAGTTTCTTCATGCGCTTTACACCAATATGACCTAAACGGCAGTGCCGCAAATAATTTGCACTATCATTATCAACTCTGCATCTTTTAGCTTCAATATTATGAATATGCGTATCACTACTATCGAGATTCATCAAAAATAGACCACTCTTCAAGGGTGCATGACCATAAAAGGTATTACTCATATAAATAAAACAACCATTATTCTCTGATTTAAATGAATAACCGTCTTGCATCAAACAAGATCCAGATATAATGTTCATGCTCAACGCTTATTCAGGTCTAAAACTAATCCCAAAAGTAGATGTAGAGGTAGCGTGCCGACGGCGATCACATCGACTTTGAAACCATTTCCCACGCGCATTGTCACTTCCTCCTTAGCCAATCTTCGCTTAATTCGTAGTCCCTGTTTTGAGTTGCAAATATTAGCAACAGAACCAATATCAAATACCCAGGTGCTACTGCGAGCTTTAGTAAGGTACACATCAAAAACATGTATATCACATATCCCTTTGTTCACCTTGCCATCCTTCTTATCCGCCAAATACTTGGGGCAGTTCCGCTTCCAGTGACCAGTCCCTTTGCAGTAGAAGCACTCAGTCTCAGGCTTAGGTCCAGACTTGGGTTTCTTCTCTTGAGGAGCAACTTGTTTGCCGTTCTTCTTGAAGTTCCCTTTCTTCTTCCCTTTACCCTTTTTCTTGAAACTGGTGGTCCTGTTGACCATCAACACTTGATGCTCCTTCTTGATTTCTACCTCCTTAGCTTTTAGCATTGCGAAGAGCTCGGGAATCGTCTTATCCATCCCTTACATATTATAGTACATCACGAAGCTCTTGTAGCTTGGTGGCAGTGATTGAAGAACTCTGTTAATGACACTATCAATAGGAAGATTAACTCCTAGTTGCGTCAAGTGGTTATGGTACCTAGACATTCTGAGTATATGTTCACTGACAGAACTATTCTCCTCCATCTTGCAGCTGTAGAACTTATTGGAGACTTCATATCTCTCAATCCGGGCATTTGCTTGAAATATTAACTTCAACTCCTGGAACATGTCATATGCTCCATGACGTTCAAAACGTCGTTGAAGTCCCGGTTCTCAGCCGTAAAGCATGGAACACTGAACTATCGAGTAGTCATCAGCTTTGCTCTGCCAGACGTTCATAACATTTGGCGTTGCTCCTGCAGCGGGTTTGGCACCTAGCGGTGCTTCCAGGACGTAATTCTTCTGTGCAGCAATGAGGACAATCCTCAAGTTACGAACCCAGTCCGTGTAATTGCTACCATCATCTTTCAACTTTGCTTTCTCAAGGAACAAATTAAAATTCAACGAAACAACAGCATGTGCCATCTATCTACAACAACATAGACAAGCAAAATAATATCATGTACTAAGTCCATGATAAATTAAAGTTCAATTAATCATATTTAAGAACTCCCACTTAGATAGACATCCCTCTAATCATCTAAGTGATTACATGATCCAAATCAACTAAACCATGACCGATCATTACGTGAAATGGAGTAGTTTTTAATGGTGAACATCACTATGTTGATCATATCTACTATATGATTCACGCTCGACCTTTCAGTCTCAATGTTCCGAGGCCATATATGCATATGCTAGGCTCGTCAAGTTTAACCCGAGTATTTATGCGTGTGCAAAAATGGCTTGCACCCATTGTATGTGAACGTGGAGCTTATCACACCCGATCATCACGTGGTGTCTCGGTACGACGAACTTTGGCAACGGTGCATACTCAGGGAGAACACTTGTACCTTGAAATTTAGTGAGAGATCATCTTATAATGCTACCGTCAATCAAGCAGAATAAGATGCATAAAGGATAAACATCACATGCAATCAATATAAGTGATACGATATGGCCATCATCATCTTGTGCCTGTGATCTCCATCTCCAAAGCACCGTCATGATCACCATCGTCACCGGCGCGACACCTTGATCTCCATCATAGCATCGTTGTCGTCTTGCCAACTATTGCTTCTACGACTATCGCTACCGCTTAGTGATAAAGTAAAGCAATTACAGGGCGATTGCATTGCATACAATAAAGCGACAACCATATGGCTCCTGCCAGTTGCCGATAACTCCGTTACAAAACATGATCATCTCATACAATAAAATATAGCATCATGCCTTGACCATATCAAATCACAACATGCCCTGCAAAAACAAGTTAGTCGTCCTCTACTTTGTTGTTGCAAGTTTTACGTGGCTGCTATGGGCTGAGCAAGAATCGTTCTTACCTACGCATCAAAACCACAACAATATTTCGTCAAGTTAGTGATGTTTTAACCTTCAACAAGGACCGGGCATAGTCACACTTGGTTCAACTAAAGTTGGAGAAACTAACACCCGCTAGTCACCTGTGTGCAAAGCACGTCAGTAGAACCAGTCTCGCGTAAGTGTACATGTAATGTCGGTCTGGGCCGCTTCATCCAACAATACCGCCGAACCAAAGTATGGCATGCTGGTAAGCAGTATGACTTGTATCGCCCACAACTCACTTGTGTTCTACTCGTGCATATAACATCTACGCATAAACCTGGCTCAGATGCCACTGTCGGGGAACATAGTAATTTCAAAAAAAATCCTACACACATGCAAGATCATGGTGATGCATAGCAACAAGAGGGGAGAGTATGTCTACGTACCCTCGTAGACCGAAAGCGGAAGCGTTTGTCAACGCGGTTGATGTAGTCGTACACCTTCATGATCTGTCCCGATCAAGTATCGAACGTACGGCGCCTCCGCGTTCAGCACATGTTCATCTTGATGGAGTCCTCGCCTTCTTGATCCAGCAAGAGGGCTGAAGTAGTAGATGAGTTCCGGTAGCATGACGGCGTGGTGACGGTGTTGGTGAAGAACAATCTTCGCAGGGCTTCGCCTAAGCACTACGAAAACTATTACGGAGGATAAACTAGAGGGGACGAGGTTGCCGTCACACGGCTTGGTGTTTCTTGATGTGTCTTGGGTGCTAGCCCTACCCCTCTATTTATATGTTGAGCCTTGGGGTCGAAACTTGGAGTAAAAGCCTCCACAAAGTCGGTTTCACCCGAAAGGCAAGAGTCCTCGGACTCCAGGGCCAGACGCCAGGGTTTGCGGTGTCTGGACCCAGACGCCAAGGACCCTGGCGTCTGGCCCCTGGACTCTGCAAAACTTCCTTTTGCGCTTTCCAAAAACCTTGTGGACTTTCCCCTTTGGCCCAAATAAAGTGTTCTCGTACCCAAACATTTCGGGAAACATCCGAAACCCCTTCCGGTGAATTCCAGAACCCTTTCGGTGACCAAACACTATTATCCCATATATCAAACTTTATCTCCGGACCATTCTGGAGTTCCTCGTCATGTCCGTGATCTTATCCGGAACTCCGAACAACATTCGGTTACCAACATACATAACTCATAAATACTATATCGTCAACGAACGTTAAGCATGCAGACCCTACGGGTTTGAGAACTATGTAGACATGACCAAGACACTTCTCTGGTCAATAACCGATAGCGGAACCTGGATGCCCATATTGGCTCCTACATATTTGATGACCCACAGGTATAAGGGATCTATCATAGTCCTTTCGATAAGTAAGAGTGTCGAACCCAATGAGGAGCAGAAGGAAATGATAAGCGGTTTTCAGCAAGGTATTCTCTGCAAGCATTGAAATTATAGGTAATAGATAGTTTTGTGATAAGATAATTTATAACGAGCAACAAGTAACAAAAGTAAATAAAGTGTAGCAATGTGGCTCAATCCTTTTTGTAGCAAAGGACAAGCCTGTACAAACTCTTATATAGAAGAAAGCGCTCCCGAGGACACATGGGAATTACCGTCAAGCTAGTTTTCATCACGTTCATATGATTCGCGTTTGGTACTTTGATAATTTGGTATGTGGGTGGACCGGTGCTTGGGTATTGTCCTTACTTGGACAAGCATCCCACTTATTATTAACCTCTATTGCAAGCATCTACAACTACAACAAAAGTATTAAGGTAAACCTAACCATAGCATGAAGCATATGGATCCAAATCAGCCCCTTACAAAGCAACGCATAAACTAGGGTTTAAGCTTCGGTCACTCTAGCAACCCATTGTCAGGACCCCGACTCGATGTCACATCGATCTAGCTGGTAACACCTCATATCACATTGCGGCCTCACGCACGGTATTCCCCGGGTGTCGTCTTACCTTTTCCCGGGACCGTTTGCGCCTTTTGGCTCACGTATATGATAGTGTCGCTAGCATCCATATGATAAAGAGCCCGGGCTGACATGACTAGTCGTAAACCCAAAGTGGCACAGACTTACAGGGACAGGCATCCATGACCCAGCTTCGAACGTGTCGGTCATCAGCAAGTGGGTCCGGGCTGTAGCACTGGGCTAGCAGGACTCCGGTAAACCGGGCTGTAGCGGGCTAACAGGACTCCGGTACTCAAAGCGTGACATTTCCCCGAAGGGACAGACACAGGAACGAAGAAGGACACATGCCGGCCAGCCTAAGTGTTCCAGAGCAGTAGCAAGCTACCATGGCTCAGCGGTAACACTAGGAGACATTTCCCGGTAAGAGAGGCTACTAAAGATAAACAACTAGATGGTCAGATCCCACACATACCAAGCATTTCAATCATACACACAATATGCTCGATATGTGCAAATACAACGAAGCATCACAACATGACTCTACGACACAGGTACTTTATTTAAGGCTCAGTGAGCCATACATAACATACACAAAGGTACGGGTCTCACGACCCCACATACAAGTCATACAGTCATACAAACCAGCAGCGGAAGTAACTTGTCTGAGTACAGACAACTAGTAAAATAAAAGAGGCTTGGAAAGCCTAGCTATACTACGTGGTCCTTCACAAGCTCAGGGTCACCACCTGGGTCTTTAGCCTACTCGTTGATGTCAACGTCTACATAGAACCCATCAGAAGGGGTTGCAGCGTCTTCTGTAAAAATGTAGATTATAGCAACATGAGTACAAAGGTACTCAGCAAGACTTACATCAGATCCTACATACATGCATAGTATCAAGAAGGGTTGGTGGAGTTATTGCAGCAAGCCAGCTTTGACTCTTGGCTAGGCTATCCTACGATACTCCAACTTGAAATGGTTTTGCGCACACGAGTCCACTACTCACCACTTCAATACACTACCGAGGATCCACCTCCGTCTTCCTACGGAAGAGCCATCCTCGGCACTCACACTTATCTTGAGGCTTTTAGTAGTTTCCGTTTACTTGTCTATGAACTGTATAGGCAACCAAGTAGTCCTTTACCGCGGACGCGGCTATTCGAATAGATCATGTTAACCCTGCAGGGGTGTACCTCCTCATACATGTTTCCACCACTTAGCGTCTGCACACGACATGTGCTCGGCAGACTTCAAGCGAAAGCCGACGTGGGTGTAGACCACGACCTACCTAAACACTTAAGCCTCTAGTCCAGGTTTATCGCCTATTCAGGTTCCATCCGCAGGGAGTCCGGCCGAGGTTTCCCATACGGCCCCGAACGATGTGAACAGGGTTCCCGAGATACCTAACGGGTATTCGGTACACCCGGCCACGTACCTACCGCATCACAGCCCACCCCTACGGTCAGCGCTGTCCACGGCCTCCAGTAGGCTACAAACACCAGAAACTACTTGCAACTCCTGGACAGAGAGCTAGGGTGAATAAGAAGTCGAGCGGGGTCATATTTCAGGGCCCAATGCATGGTAGTAGCTGTATCTTAAATCACATATACAGATCTCAGTGCTTAAGGTCGGCTTCAATGAAACAACCCACCATGTACTCCTACATGGCCTCTCATCGATACCTTTACCAAATCGTGTTCACCACACCACTCTCATTACCGATATAATCATTTCACTCTAGCCCATCACCCAGATGAACCAGACCTGACACGACTCTAAGCATAGCAGGCATAGCAAGGTAGGAACAACACATACATATGGCTCAATCAACTCCTACACATGCTAGTGGGTTTCATCTAGTTACTGTGGCAATGACAGGTCATGCAGAGGAAATGGGTTCAACTACCGTAGCACACAGCAGTTTGAATCGCGTTGTCTTAATGCAGTAAAAGAGAGCAGGAGCGGGAACATGGGATTGTATCGATATGATCAAATGGTTGGTTGCTTGCCTGATGGTTCGATGCACGGATATGATTCTTCGTTAGGGTAATCACGGTACTCCTCGGGGACAGATCCTGTCGCAAAGGACATCGATACACAAGCATCACCAAACAATGTGCAACAATATGATGCATGCATGAAACATGGCAATATGAGTGTGTTGGGCTAATGCAACTAAAACCAGAAGGGTTTGAACAAATTTGAATCAAAGATTCAAATTCCAAATTCAAATATGGCCTTTTAAAGTGCCTTTTCTTGTTCTGCTTAAAACATCAATTTAACTTGTTTGATCATGCATGAAAATAGTACAGATGGATAGATTGGATTTTTCTGATCATTTTTCATATATAATTTGTCCAAATTGGAGTTACAGAATAAAATTTATGATTTTTTGAAGTTTAAATAATATTCTGGAATTTCCTGATTAAAATTAAATCCAGAAAATCAATTACTGCGTCAGCCTGACGTCAGTGTGACGTCAGTGGTCAACTGCGGCTGGCTGAGGTCAAACCTGACGTGTGGGGCCCACATGTCAGTGACAGGGGGGGTTAAACAGGATTAAATTAATCCTAATTAGGGATTAGTGGCGCTGGGGCCCACTGTCAGTGTCAGGGGGGGTTGACTAACAGTAGTTAGCGCTAATCTAACCACCTGGCCGACAGGGCCCACGCGTCAGTGACCCTGGGGGGTCAAACCCCAGGTCGGACAAGTCAAACCCCACCGGCGACATGACGCCGGCGAGGTCCGAGACGGCGGCGAAAGTGCTTTTTGCCATTCCGGCAACCAAATGGACGGCGGAAGGCATCTACGTGTTGCTGAGGTTGAGCCGCGACTATTGGTGGTGGTGGTTGGGCTCGGGGTGGCCGGAGTTGACGGCGGCGAGCTCGGCTGCGGCGGCCGGAGTTCGGGTGCGGTCGGAATCGGCGTTGCAGGGCGTTAGGGGAGGTGTTGGTGCGTGCTACGTGCTCCTAGTGAGGTGTGGAGCACGATGGTGTGCTCGGTTGGGCGCTACGGCGACCGTGGCCACGACGGCGACATCGCCGGCGGCGTGGAGCTCTCGGCCAAGGTGGGGCTAGGGCCTAGAGGTCGGGAGAGACCAGGGGAGAAGGGGAAAACGATCCGGGGGCTCACCGCGGAGCTGCAGGGATGGTTAGCGGGCTCGGGGACGCGCTGGAGACGACGAATTCGACGGCGACGACGGTCGGAGCCCGAAGAGGGGAACGGCGACGTGGCGACGATGCAGGGCTTCCGGGGAGCTGTGGAGTGGTGGGGAGGAAGAGGGGGTCGTGGCGGAGCTTCTGAGCTAGTCGGGGGAGCGAGGGGTGGTCGGAGACGGCGGCTATGGCGAACGGCGGCGACGGTGGTGTTCGGCCGTGAGAGAGAGAGAGGGAGCAGCACGGGAGAGAGAGGGGGGATAAGGCCAGGGGATCGGGGCGGCACCGAGAAGAAGCGCCGCGGCGTCGCGCTGGCGGGGGAGGCAGGCAGACGAGCTGGTGGCGTGGCGCTCCGGCCGTGCGCGCGCGCCGGCCACACGCCTGGCCGACTGGCGCCAGGAGGACGACGGCGGTGGTGGGCTGGGCTGGCTTGCTGGGCCGGCCAGCTGGCTGGGCCGCACAGGGAGGAGCCCAGGTAAGCTCCTCCTGTTATTTCTTTTTCTGTTTTCTAATTTCTGACATTTGTTTTGATTTAAATAATATATTAAATCATTTATTTAACTTATGCCAATTTTTGCAGGAGCTATTATATTATTCCAGAGCTCTTTTATAAATGGCATAATATTTGGGCATATATTAATATATATAATTAATATATTTCCAATGCAAATATTTATGCATTAATTCCAAATGCCCAAAATAAATGTCCATGAGCCACTAAAAATATTGGTTTGATTTTTATCTCTGTCCAATATTTTCAGAGAGCAACATGAGCATTTTCTTGGACCCTTTTGGAGAAATTTTTATTTGGGTCATTTTCAAAATGGTTCTGAGGGTTTCACAGATCCCCATTTCAAGTTTCTGATGAAAGAGTAAACATGATGCAACACTCTAATGCATGACTAGCTAGGGTGTGACAACTCACCCCCACTCAAAAGAATCTCGTCCCGAGATTTGGGTTCCTCCGGGAAGAAAGCGGGATACTCGAGTCGAAGACGATCCTCCCTTTCCCAGGTTGCTTCATCCTCAGAATGGTGCGACCATTGAACCTTGAGAAACTTGATATTATGACGTCGCGTGGTACGTTCGGCTTGATCGAGGATACGAATGGGGTACTCTCGATATGTAAGATTATCTTGGAGATCAAGCGTTTCGTGGTCCACTTCACGGATAGGATCCGAGAAGCAACGCCTGAGTTGAGAAACGTGGAAGACATCGTGAACTCTGGAGAGGTGCGGAGGTAGTTCCAACTGGTAGGCAACTTCTCCTCGTTTGGCAAGAATGCGAAAAGGTCCAATGTAACGAGGAGCCAATTTGCCTTTGATACCGAAACGATGGGTTCCCTTCAGAGGGGTGACCCGAAGATAAGCCTTCTCGTCAACCTCGAAAGTCATAGCCTTATGTTTTCGGTCATATTGACTCTTTTGACGAGATTGGGCTGTTTTCAACTTTTCACGAACGATACGAACTTGTTCTTCTGCTTCCTGAATCATGTCCGGGCCAAAGAATTGTCTTTCCCCGGTCTCTGACCAGTTAAGGGGTGTTCGACATCGTCGTCCATAGAGAACTTCAAAAGGGGCTTTACCCAAGCTAGATTGATAGCTGTTGTTGTAAGCGAATTCGGCAAATGGAAGGCACTTCTCCCAGTCCATTCCGAAAGAGATAACAGAGGCTCGAAGCATGTCTTCTAGAATTTGGTTGACGCGTTCCACTTGACCACTCGACTGCGGGTGGAAAGCGGTGCTAAAGGAGAGACGAGTTCCCATAGCATTTTGGAAACTTTCCCAAAATCGAGAGGTGAAAAGACTTCCTCGATCCGAGTTAATTTCCAAAGGAACACCATGGAGAGACACTATTCGGGAGATGTACAAATCTGCCAGTTGACTAGCGGTTATACTCTCACGAACAGGTAGGAAATGGGCTACCTTGGAAAGACGATCGACCACGACGAAAATAGCATTATTCCCTCTCTTGGTCCTGGGAAAACCGGTAATGAAATCCATACCAATTTTATCCCATTTCCATTCAGGAATAGCTAAGGGTTGAAGGGTGCCAGCAGGCCGTTGGTGCTCTGCTTTTACACGACGACAGACGTCGCAATTAGCAATATACTGAGCAATTTCTCTTTTCATCCTAGTCCACCAGAACCTCTGGCGTAGGTCCTGATACATTTTAGTACTACCGGGATGAATGGTGAGAGGAGATTCATGAGCCTCCTTAAGGATCAGCTGCCGTAGATGCTGGTTCTTGGGAACCACTAGACGGTTCTCAAAGTACACAACACCATGATCATTTGTGGAGAAACAACTAGCACCTCCGCTAGCAATGTTCTCTTTGATTTTAGATATTCCCTTATCTCGCTTTTGGGCAGCGATGATTTGATCCGTAAGAGTAGGTTTTGCTACCAAGGTGGCAAGAAAACCTTGAGGTACAATGTGAAGAGTAAGCTTCCGAAATTCCTCATGGAGAAGCGGTTGACTTTGTTGTAACATCAGGTTGTTACAATAAGATTTACGACTTAGCGCATCAGCCATGACGTTGGCTTTTCCTGGGGTGTAGGTTATTCCTAAGTCGAAGTCTGTGATCAATTCAACCCAACGTCTCTGCCTGAGATTCAAATCCGGTTGGGTGAAAATGTACTTCAGACTTTGGTGATCAGTGAATATTTCGCAACGATTACCAAGGAGGTAATGTCGCCAGGTCTTAAGTGCGTAGACTACGGCTGCAAGCTCTAGATCATGAGTGGGATAATTCTCCTCATGTGGGTGCAATTGCCGTGAAGCGTAAGCAATTACGTGTCGATCTTGCATAAGAATGCAACCTAGTCCTTGTCGCGAGGCGTCGCAGTAGATAACGAAGTCCTTGGAGAAGTCTGGCGGTACCAGCACGGGAGCAGAGGTCAGGCGTCTTTTCAGTTCCTGAAAGCTGTGCTCACATTGTGGAGTCCATTCGAACTTCTTATCTTTCTTGAGGAGTTCGGTTAGAGGTTTAGCAACTTTGGAGAAGTTCTCGACGAAGGGACGACAATAGCTCGCTAAGCCTAGAAAACTCCGAACTTGCTTGACGGATTCAGGTGGAGTCCAATTAAGGACGGCTTGAACTCGCTCAGGATTAACAGCAATACCTTTACCAGATATTACATGACCCAGATAGGTCACTTCTGACAACCAGAATTCACATTTCGAAAATTTGGCATAAAGGCGATGCTCTCGAAGTTTCTTCAACACTAGCCTTAAATGTTCGGCATGGTCTTCCTCGTTCTTGGAGTAGATGAGTATATCATCGAGATAAACTACGACGAATTTATCCAAATACTCCATGAAGATTGAGTTCATTAACCGAGAAAAGGTGGCTGGAGCGTTGGTTAAACCGAAGGACATGACGGTGTACTCGTATTGGCCATAACGAGTAACAAAGGCCGTTTTAGGAATGTCCCCGTTTCTGATTTTGATTTGATGGTAGCCCAACCTCAAATCCATCTTGGAGAAGACTGAGGATCCAGCGAGCTGATCATACAGATCGTTGATCCTGGGAAGTGGATATTTGTTCTTGATTGTGACCAAATTGACAGGTCGGTAATCTACAACCATCCGGTCCGTACCATCCTTCTTCTTGACGAATAGAACGGGGCAAGCCCACGGTGATGAACTAGGGCGGATGAAACCCTTTTTCAAGGATTCATCGAGTTGTTTCTTAAGCTCGGCTAGTTCTAGTGGTGCCATCTTATAAGGTCTTCTAGCAATCGGAACGGTTCCTGGAATGAGGTCTATTACGAACTCAACATCCCTGTCAGGTGGAACACCTGGCAATTCCTCTGGAAAGACATCCGGGAAGTCACGGACTACCGGAACGTCCTCGAGGTCTGGCAAAGGGCTGGCGTTAAGAGAATATAATTGTCGCTTGGCTATCCGGGTCAAGACATTGACTATCTTCCCCGAAGGATGGGTGAGTTGAACAGTCCTAGAGAAGCAATCAATTTGGGCATGATGAGCTGACATCCAGTCCATACCCAGAATGATATTAATATCTGAAGATTTAAGGGCTATCAAAGACGCAAGGAAAACAAGTCTGTCGACTTGGATCTCATTTCCATAACTTACCCTAGAGGTCTGCCATCTAGACCCGGGAGTAGAAATTTCCATAGTGGATGGCAAGTCACAGAATGCAACGTTATGCAAACGAGCATAATTTTCAGATATAAAAGAATGAGAGGCTCCTGTATCGAAAAGAACAGATGCCGGGTGGCAATTAACAAGAAGCGTACCGAGAACGACGTTGGGATCCTCTTGAGCTTCTTCGGCAGAGATACAGTTGACATGGCCACGTGAAGCGGTGACCGGCTTGGCGTGGAATATTTTTCCTGTCGGCTTGCCACGGCCAACAGCTTTAGCAGACTGATTGGGGTTAGTCTGGGGACACTCACGCATATAGTGACCAGATTCCCCACACTTGAAACAGGTCACGGAACTGGTACGTGGAGGAGCATTATTGGTTGGACCCCCATAGGGCTTGGCTGGAGCAGACTGTTGTACAGGGCGAGGCGCCTGGAAAGATGGCCTCGGTGTGAACCTGGGTGGCAGGGCGGTGTTGGGTACCCACACGCGGCGCTTCTGAGGACCAGCACCGGATGAGGAACCCATGTCACGTCCATGCTTGCGTGTTGCGTCATAGTCAGTCTGACCAGTTTCAGCACTGATGGCTTTGTTGACAAGTTTCGAAAAAGATGTGCACTCATGCAGACGGAGGTCGCGGCGAAGCTCAGGACTAAGGCCCTTACGGAACCTTGCTTGCTTCTTGGCGTCAGTAGACACTTCCTCAGTTGCATATCGTGCGAGATTACCAAACTCCCTGCTATAAACATCCACAGAAAGTCGGCCTTGGGTGAAACTGCAAAATTCTTCACGTTTGCGGTCCATGAGACCCTCCGGAATGTGATGTTCACGGAAAGCCTCGCTGAACTCAGCCCAAGTAGTGACATGGCCCGCTGGGCGCATAGCTCCATAATTCTCCCACCATAGACTGGCGGGGCCTTCAAGATGATATGCAGCAAAGGTGACCTTGTCAGCCTCCGCTACCAGCGCGGAACGCAGTTTGTGAGAGATACTGCGAAGCCAGTCATCAGCGTCGAGAGGCTCGACGGAGTGGTGGAACGTGGGTGGATGCAATTTGATAAAATCACTGAGTGACACCATGTTAGCCCTCTGATGGTGTGCTGTATTCTGTTCAATACGCTCCAACAAACGGTTTGTCTCCCGCTTGTTTCTCTCAGCTTCCATCATAACCTCGGCTAGTGAAGGAGGATGAGGCAGATTTTCATTCCTGGCTTCACTGCCTTCGGCCTGCTCTTGGGAAGCAGGGTTAGCGCGCGTGTTGACCATCCTAGGTAAACAAGACAATGATTTAGTCAGAACGATAAGATTCCGACATAGGATACATAATGTAAGGAATAACTCGGAATGCAAGATGATCATCCGTATGACATGGTAGATACAGAAACTGCTTCTTTATTCCATCGTCATACACACCATACAGGGTTTAGTACAAGAACAAACAAAGCACTAATACGGTGAAAAGAGGATTACATCTCATCGGAGGCACCCCAAGCTCCTATACACTATTTTTCTACACCTCCGGAAAGAGTACAAACTAGGTCATATCCCACGAGTCACGCGGAACGATAGACGACACAGCTAGTGCGAACTAGTGATACTACCACTAACTCAGACCGATCCGTAGTAGTCCTCGTAGAAGTCACCTCCATAGCCTGGAAGTTCAACATGATCATCCGGAAACAGACGGTCTCGCGGAGCTTGTGGACCATAGGGGCTAGGATGAGGCCTTGGACCAACAAACGGTGGCCTACGGGGACCGCGAGGTGGGGTGATGCCTCCTACATCACGCCAAACCATCACGTCCGGCAGAGCAGATCTCACAGGATAGAGATCGCGCATATCTGAGAATCCAGCTTGCACCGCCGGTGCGAACCGAGTCAAAGTAGCCCAGTGGTCAGCACGGGTATTGAAGAGCTCTAACCTTAAGGCCCGATTTTCACGGTCCTTATCCTCGAGCATCTCAGCAGTGGTGCGAGTCCGTGAATCCTCCTGAGTGGAGTCAGCATAGATAGCCTGGAGATACCCTTGTGCTCCCGGAAGTGATCCTGGCATATACCGGAAATCAGAGTCCCGAAATAGACCAGATCTGACTCGCATAATGGTCATCATAGAGTAGGCGGCGTCCTGCACAGCCATCTCAATAGTAACCCCGAGTCCATAGGAGCAGTGAAGAGGCTCGGTGGATCCAGGATAAGATGGAAATATCCTGACAGTGCAGAGATACTGGCTTTGATTAAAGTCTCGGAATTGCTCTTCGACCGTGTACTCAGGATACCAGCGGTATCCAGCCTCAGTCATTACCCTGACCAACTTAGCAGTATGGCCGGGTACATCTAGGCATCGAGTCAGGCGAACCACTTGATTGAGGTCGCGAGTGGCCATCTGAAAGCACATTCATAATGCAAAGGCATTAGAACTTCTAGCAAAATTTCGGCAGCATAACAGCTGTAAATGCTCAAAAAGGATATTGAGACATTTGACAAAGGATTTCGTACATACTCAACATCATCATATCAAAGTTCTGAACCATTCTGGCTACATAATGTGGTAGTAGAACTGAACTAGGCTTGTAACCATCAAACTTATAAGGTACTACTGATTAGTAACACGTGATCCTGATAGAGAGAATAGATCCTAATTCCTTAACCCCCGGTGGAAGAATGGACTGACTCAGATCAGAATGTCATAAGATAAGGAGTAAAAAGAGCCTTACGTTCCAACCCACAAACAATTCCCCTACATATAACTAAAGAATTTCTAGACTCAACATCGACCAGTTTGGCTTGGAGAACCTACAGGCAGTCCGGCTCTGATGCCAACGCTGTCAGGACCCCGACTCGATGTCACATCGATCTAGCTGGTAACACCTCATATCACTTTGCGGCCTCACGCACGGTATTCCCACGGGTGTCGTCTTACCTTTTCCCGGGACCGTTTGCGCCTTTTGGCTCACGTATATGATAGTGTCGCTAGCATCCATATGATAAAGAGCCCGGGCTGACATGACTAGTCGTAAACCCAAAGTGGCACAGACTTACAGGGACAGGCATCCATGACCCAGCTTCGAACGTGTCGGTCATCAGCAAGTGGGTCCGGGCTGTAGCACTGGGCTAGCAGGACTCCGGTAAACCGGGCTGTAGCGGGCTAACAGGACTCCGGTACTCAAAGCGTGACATTTCCCCGAAGGGACAGACACAGGAACGAAGAAGGACACATGCCGGCCAGCCTAAGTGTTCCAGAGCAGTAGCAAGCTACCATGGCTCAGCGGTAACACTAGGAGACATTTCCCGGTAAGAGAGGCTACTAAAGATAAACAACTAGATAGTCAGATCCCACACATACCAAGCATTTCAATCATACACACAATATGCTCGATATGTGCAAATACAACGAAGCATCACAACATGACTCTACGACACAAGTACTTTATTTAAGGCTCAGTGAGCCATACATAACATACACAAAGGTACGGGTCTCACGACCCACATACAAGTCATACAGTCATACAAACCAGCAGCGGAAGTAACTTGTCTGAGTACAGACAACTAGTAAAATAAAAGAGGCTTGGAAAGCCTAGCTATACTACGTGGTCCTTCACAAGCTCAGGGTCACCACCTGGGTCTTTAGCCTACTCGTTGATGTCAACGTCTACATAGAACCCATCAGAAGGGGTTGCAGCGTCTTCTGTAAAAATGTAGATTATAGCAACATGAGTACAAAGGTACTCAGCAAGACTTACATCAGATCCTACATACATGCATAGTATCAAGAAGGGTTGGTGGAGTTATTGCAGCAAGCCAGCTTTGACTCTTGGCTAGGCTATCCTACGATACTCCAACTTGAAATGGTTTTGCGCACACGAGTCCACTACTCACCACTTCAATACACTACCGAGGATCCACCTCCGTCTTCCTACGGAAGAGCCATCCTCGGCACTCACACTTATCTTGAGGCTTTTAGTAGTTTCCATTTACTTGTCTATGAACTGTATAGGCAACCAAGTAGTCCTTTACCGCGGACGCGGCTATTCGAATAGATCATGTTAACCCTGCAGGGGTGTACTTCTTCATACATGTTTCCACCACTTAGCGTCTGCACACGACATGTGCTCGGCAGACTTCAAGCGAAAGCCGACGTGGGTGTAGACCACGACCTACCTAAACACTTAAGCCTCTAGTCCAGGTTTATCGCCTATTCAGGTTCCATCCGCAGGGAGTCCGGCCGAGGTTTCCCATACGGCCCCGAACGATGTGAACAGGGTTCCCGAGATACCTAACGGGTATTCGGTACACCCGGCCACGTACCTACCGCATCACAGCCCACCCCTACGGTCAGCGCTGTCCACGGCCTCCAGTAGGCTACAAACACCAGAAACTACTTGCAACTCCTGGACAGAGAGCTAGGGTGAATAAGAAGTCGAGCGGGGTCATATTTCAGGGCCCAATGCATGGTAGTAGCTGTATCTTAAATCACATATACAGATCTCAGTGCTTAAGGTCGGCTTCAATGAAACAACCCACCATGTACTCCTACATGGCCTCTCATCGATACCTTTACCAAATCGTGTTCACCACACCACTCTCATTACCGACATAATCATTTCACTCTAGCCCATCACCCAGATGAACCAGACCTGACACGACTCTAAGCATAGCAGGCATAGCAAGGTAGGAACAACACATACATATGGCTCAATCAACTCCTACACATGCTAGTGGGTTTCATCTAGTTACTGTGGCAATGACAGGTCATGCAGAGGAAATGGGTTCAACTACCGTAGCACACAGCAGTTTGAATCGCGTTGTCTTAATGCAGTAAAAGAGAGCAGGAGCGAGAACATGGGATTGTATCGATATGATCAAATGGTTGGTTGCTTGCCTGATGGTTCGATGCACGGATACGGTTCTTCGTTAGGGTAATCACGGTACTCCTCGGAGGCAGAACCTGTCGCAAAGGACATCGATACACAAGCATCACCAAACAATGTGCAACAATATGATGCATGCATGAAACATGGCAATATGAGTGTGTTGGGCTAATGCAACTAAAACCAGAAGGGTTTGAACAAATTTGAATCAAAGATTCAAATTTCAAATTCAAATATGGCCTTTTAAAGTGCTTTTCCTTGTTCTGCTTAAAACATCAATTTAACTTGTTTGATCATGCATGAAAATAGTACAGATGGATAGATTGGATTTTTCTGATCATTTTTCATATATAATTTGTCCAATTTGGAGTTACAGAATAAAAGTTATGAATTTTTGAAGTTTAAATAATATTCTGGAATTTCCTGATTTAAATTAAATCCAGAAATATAATTATTGCGCCAGCATGACGTCAGCATGACGTCAGTGGTCAACTGCGGCTGGCTGAGGTCAAACCTGACGTGTGGGGCCCACACGTCAGTGACAGGGGGGTTAACAGGATTAAATTAATCCTAATTAGGGATTAGTGGCGCTGGGGCCCACTGTCAGTGTCAGGGGGGGTTGACTAACAGTAGTTAGCGCTAATCTAACCACCTGGCCGACAGGGCCCACGCGTCAGTGACCCTGGGGGGTCAAACCCCAGGTCGGACAAGTCAAACCCCACCGGCGACATGACGCCGGCGAGGTCCGAGACGGCGGCGAAAGTGCTTTTTGCCATTCCGGCAACCAAATGGACGGCGGAAGGCATCTACGTGTTGCTGAGGTTGAGCCGCGACTATTGGTGGTGGTGGTTGGGCTCGGGGTGGCCGGAGTTGACGGCGGCGAGCTCGGCTGCGGCGGCCGGAGTTCGGGTGCGGTCGGAATCGGCGTTGCAGGGCGTTAGGGGAGGTGTTGGTGCGTGCTACGTGCTCCTAGTGAGGTGTGGAGCACGATGGTGTGCTCGGTTGGGCGCTACGGCGACCGTGGCCACGACGGCGACATCGCCGGCGGCGTGGAGCTCTCGGCCAAGGTGGGGCTAGGGCCTAGAGGTCGGAAGAGACCAGGGGAGAAGGGGGAAACGATCCGGGGGCTCACCGCGGAGCTGCAGGGATGGTTAGCGGGCTCGGGGACGCGCTGGAGACGACGAATTCGACGGCGACGACGGTCGGAGCCCGAAGAGGGGAACGGCGACGTGGCGGCGATGCAGGGCTTCCGGGGAGCTGTGGAGCGGTGGGGAGGAAGAGGGGGTCGTGGCGGAGCTTCTGAGCTAGTCGGGGGAGCGAGGGGTGGTCGGAGACGGCGGCTATGGCGAACGGCGGCGACGGTGGTGTTCGGCCGTGAGAGAGAGAGAGGGAGCAGCACGGGAGAGAGAGGGGGATAAGGCCAGGGGATCGGGGCGGCACCGAGAAGAAGCGCCGCGGCGTCGCGCTGGCGGGGGAGGCAGGCAGACGAGCTGGTGGCGTGGCGCTCCGGCCGTGCGCGCGCGCCGGCCACACGCCTGGCCGACTGGCGCCAGGAGGACGACGGCGGTGGTGGGCTGGGCTGGCTTGCTGGGCCGGCCAGCTGGCTGGGCCGCACAGGGAGGAGCCCAGGTAAGCTCCTCCTGTTATTTCTTTTTCTGTTTTCTAATTTCTGACATTTGTTTTGATTTAAATAATATATTAAATCATTTATTTAACTTATGCCAATTTTTGCAGGAGCTATTATATTATTCCAGAGCTCTTTTATAAATGGCATAATATTTGGGCATATATTAATATATATAATTAATATATTTCCAATGCAAATATTTAGGCATTAATTCCAAATGCCCAAAATAAATGTCCATGAGCCACTAAAAATATTGGTTTGATTTTTATCTCTGTCCAATATTTTCAGAGAGCAACATGAGCATTTTCTTGGACCCTTTTGGAGAAATTTTTATTTGGGTCATTTTCAAAATGGTTCTGAGGGTTTCACAGATCCCCATTTCAAGTTTCTGATGAAAGAGTAAACATGATGCAACACTCTAATGCATGACTAGCTAGGGTGTGACACCCATCATCTACTTATTACTTCCCAATGCCTTCCTCTAGGCCCAAATAATGGTGAAGTGTCATGTAGTCGATGTTCACATAACACCACTAGAGGAGAGACAACATACATCTTATCAAAATATCGAACGAATACCAAATTCACATGACTACTAATAGCAAGACTTCTCCCATGTCCTCAGGAACAAACGTAACTACTCACAAAGCATATTCATGTTCATAATCAGAGGGGTATTAATGTGCATATAGGATCTGAACATATGGTATTCCACCAAGTAATCAACGCTACTAACAACCCACAGGTACCAATCCCAGACTTAGAGACAAGAATTGGATACAAGAGATGAACTAGGGTTTGAGAGGAGATGGTGCTGGTGAAGATGTTGATGGAGATTGACCCCCTCCCGATGAGAGGATCGTTGGTGATGACGATGGTGATGATTTCCCCCTCCCGGAGGGAAGTGTCCCCGACAGAACAGCTCCACCGGAGCCCTAGATTGGTTCCGCCAAGGTTCTGGCTCGTGGCGGCAGAGTCTCGTCCCGAAAGCTTGCTTATGATTTTTTCCTCCATGAAAGACTCCATATAGCAAAAGACGGGCATCAGAGGGCCACCAGGGGGCCCATGAGGCAGGGGGCGCGCCCAGGGGGGTAGGGCGCGCCCCCACCCTCGTGGCCAGGGTGTGGGCCCCTTATGGAACTTCTTGCACTCAGTATTTTTTATATACTCTGAAAATAGCTTCCGTGAAGTTTCAGGACTTTTGGAGCTGTGTATAATAGGTCTCTAATATTTTCTCCTTTTCCAGCCCAGAATCCCAGCTGCCGGCATTCTCCCTCTTTATGTAAACCTTGTAAAATAAGAGAGAATAGGCATAAGTATTGTGAAATAATGTGTAATATCATCCCATAATGCAATAAATATCGATATAAAAGCATGATGCAAAATGGACGTATCAATATTCTACGAAGATTTTTATCGGTCGAACCGCATAACAACATACGTTGTTCCCTTTGTCATCGGTATGTTACTTGCCCGAGATTAGATCGTAGGTATCTCAATACCTAGCTCAATCTTGTTACCGACAAGTCTATTTACTCGTTCTGTAACGCATCATCCCGCAACTAACTCATTAGTTGCATTGCTTGCAAGGCTTATAGTGATGTGCATTATCGAGAGGGCCCAGAGATACCTCTCCGACAATCAGAGTGACAAATCCTAATCTCGATCTATGCCAACTCAACAAGTACCATCAGAGACACCTGTAGAGCACCTTTATAATCACCCAGTTACGTTGTGACGTTTGGTAGCACACAAAGTGTTCCTCCGGTAATCGGGAGTTGCATAATCTCATAGTCATACGAACATGTATAAGTCATGAAGAAAGCAATAGCAGTAAACTAAAACGATCAAGTGCTAAGCTAACGGAATGGGTCATGTCAATCACATTATTCTCTAATGATGTGACCCCGTTAATCAAATGACAACTCATGTCTATGGCTAGGAAACTTAACCATCTTTGATTCAACGAGCTAGTCAAGTAGAGGCATACTAGTGACACTCTGTTTGTCTATGTATTCACACATGTACTAAGTTTCTGGTTAATACAATTCTAGCATGAATAATAAACATTTATCATGATATAAGGAAATAAATAATAACTTTATTATTGCCTCTAGGGCATATTTCCTTCAATATCTACCCACCTAACGGTCATATCATTGAAAGGCATTTATGTCTTATCATGTCGGGCTGCTCCCTAGGCTATAAATAGCCGCCCCCTACAACCACTAGCTGGTTGGCTACTCCGCGAGAAACTGGCACTTGTCATTGAGAGCATCCCATCCTCCGAGGACTTTGAGAGAAAATCATCAAGTGAGGAAAAACCAAAAACCCAAACCCAAACACCTACAAACCCAAAGTGATTGAGCATCACTGAAGAGATTGTTCCTGTGTGGTATCAATGCTTGTTACCTTTGAGGATTGTGCATCCTCGAGACAGTTAAGCGTCATGGTCTAGAGCATCCAAGAGAAAATTGTGGATCACCGGGTGACCGAGTTTGTGAAGGATTGGAAGTTGAGGGAGTCCTGGATTAGGGGGTCCCCGGACAGCCGGACTATATCCTTTGACTGGACTGTTGGACTATGAAGATACAAGATTGAAGACTTCATCTTGTGTTTGGGTGGGACTCTCCTTTGCATGGAAGGCAAGCTTGGCAATTCGGATATGTAGATCTCCTCCCTTGTAACTGACTCTGTGTAACCCTAGCCCCCTCCGGTGTGTATACAAACCGGAGGGTTTAGTCCGTAGGACGACAACAATCAGAATCATAGGCTAGCTTCTAGGGTTTAGCCTCTACGATCTCATGGTAGATCAACTCTTGTAATACTCATATCATCAAGATCAATCAAGCAGGAAGTAGGGTATTACCTCCATCGAGAGGGCCCAAACCTAGGTAAACATTGTGTCCCCCGCCTCCTGTTACCATCCGCCTTAGACGCACAGTTCGGGACCCCCTACCTGAGATCCGCCAGTTTTGACACCGACATTGGTGCTTTCATTGATAGTTCCACTGTGTCGTCACCATAAGGCTTGATGGCTCCTTCGATCATTGGCAACGATGCGATCCAGGGTGAGGTTTTTCTCCCCGGACAGATCTTCATATTCGGCGGCTTCGCACTGTAGGCCAACTCGCTTGGCCATCTGGAACAGATCGAGAGCTACGCCCCTGGCCGCCAGGTCAGGTTTGGAAACTTAAACTATACTGCCGACATCTGCGGAGACTTGATCTTTGACGGATTCGAGCCCGTGTCAGTGCGCCGCACAGCCACGACGAGCATGACTTAGCTCTTCCGCCGGACAGTGTTCGGGAGATCACACCTATGGAAACTCCGGCCCTCGATCCAGAACATATTGCGCCGTCCGAGGACGGGTGGATGGACCCCGCCACGAAGGCCGCACACTCAGCGGCGATAGAGCCGATTACCGACTTCACCTCCTACGAGACCTGTGTTGCCGGATCCTTGGATTCGTCTCCGGCCACGGGCTCTGAACCGCCTGCGTCCATGCCTATCGAATCTGATTGGGCGCCGATCATGGAGTTTTCCTCCGCGGATATCTTTCAGCACTCGCCCTTGGGCGATGTGCTAAATTCATTATGGTCTCTCTCCTTGTTAGGAGGTCCTTGGCCGAACTGTGTCCGACTTGAGTGGGAAGCGGACGACAAAGAAATTTATCCCCCACCCACCACCCACTTAATAGCCACTATCGACGACTTAACCAACATGCTTGATTTCGGCTCCGAAGACATCGATGGTATGGACGACGATGTAGGAGAAGAACAGGAACCACCGCCCGCAGGGCGCTGGACTGCCACCTCATCATATGATATATACATGGTGGACACCCCCAAAGAAAGCGATGGCAATAAGGCAACAGAGGATAATCCCCTCGAGAAGCAATCTAAGCACCGGCGTCAACGGCGCCGCTCTAAGCCCCGCCATAGCAAAAATGGAGATACCAGCACAAGAGACAATAACGCTGTGGATAGCGCCGAAGACGAAGACAATCCCCTCCAGCCAGGCCTCGAGCGGGAGGATGGGCAAGACAGCCCTAAGGAACAGGCAGCAAACGGAGAATCAGAGGATGACAATTACATGCCTCTCTCCGAAGGCGAGGTGAGCCTCGGCGATGAAGAATTTATCGTGCCTGAGGATCTCGCCGAACATGAGCGCTTCAAACGCCGGCTTATAGTCACAGCAAAAAGCCTAAAGAAAAAGCAACAGCAGCTTCAAGCTGACCAAAATCTGCTAGCGGATAGATGGACTGAGGTCCTGGCGGCTGAGGAATACGAACTCGGGCGACCAACCAAAAGTTACCCAAAACGCAGGTTGCTACCCCAACTCGAGGAGGAAGCATTAAAGCCTATACTCCCAGCATATCAGGCCGAAGTCCAGCCCGCACCCCGTTGCCAGTTAAACAAAAATACCAAGGCCCGGGGTAACACGCAGGACCTGCGAGACGTATTGGAAAACAAGGCAGGACATGCAAGATCGATCTATGGATCACGGGGACGCGCCCCAACGCGTTACGACGGCCGTCACGCCGGATATACTAAAAGCAAATCCGGCCGGACTGAATACAGCAGATAAGACTCATATGAACTGTGTCGTGATACAGCCCGGCACAGAGGCGCCGCACACCCCATATGCTTCACTGATGAAGTAATGGATCATGAATTCCCAAAAGGGTTTAAACCCGTGAACATCGAATCATATGATGGTACAACAGACCCCGCGGTATGGATTGAAGATTTCCTCCTCCACATCCACATGGCCCGCGGTGACGATCTACATGCCATCAAGTACCTCCCACTAAAACTCAAAGGGCCGGCTCGGCATTGGCTGAATAGCCTGCCGGCAAACTCCATTGGCAGTTGGAAGAACTTGGAAGATGCATTCCTTGATAACTTCTAGGGCACTTATGTGTGACCACCGGATGCTGATGACTTGAGTCACATAACCCAACAGCCAGGGGAACCAGCCAGGAAATTCTGGACTCGGTTCCTAACTAAAAAGAACCAAATTGTTGATTGTCCGGATGCCGAGGCCTTAGCGGCATTTAAGCATAACATCCGCGACGAGTGGCTCGCCCGACACCTCGGCCAAGAGAAGCCGAAGTCCATGGCGGCCCTCACGACACTCATGACCCGCTTTTGTGCGGGCGAGGATAGCTGGCTGGCTCGCAGCAACAACACATCAAGAAACCCTGGCAATTCAGATGCCAAAGATAGCAACAGCAGGCCACGTCGCAATAGACACAAGCGCCGCAACAACGGCGACAACGCCGAAGACACGATAGTTAATGCCGAATTTAGTGGCTCTAAATCTGGTCAGCGGAAAAAGCCGTTCAAAAGAAGCAATCCGGGTTCGTCCACCTTGGACCATATACTCGATCGTTCGTGTCAAATTCACGGCACCCCCGATAAACCAGCCAACCACACCAACAGAGAATGCTGGGTGTTCAAACATGCCAGCAAGTTGAATGCCAAAAACAAGGAAAAGGGGCTGCATAGCGACGACGACGAGGAGCCCCAGCCGCCGAACACAGGAGGACAGAAGAAATTTCCTCCCCAAGTGAAAACAGTAAACATGATATATGCAACCCATATTCCCAAGCAGGAACAGAAGTGTGCACTGAGGGACGTCTATGCGATGGAGCCAGTCGCCCCAAAGTTCAACCCATGATCTTCTTGTCCGATCACCTTCGATCGCAGGGACCACCCCACCAGTATCTGTCATGGCGGTTCTGCCGCATTGTTCCTTGACCCCATCATTGATGGATTTCACCTCACTCGAGTCCTTATGGACGGTGGTAGCAGCCTGAACCTGCTTTATCAGGATACAGTGCGCAAAATGGGTATGGACCCCTCAAGGATCAAACCCACCAAAACCACCTTTAAAGGTGTCATCCCAGGTGTAGAGGCTTGTTGTACGGGCTCAATCACTGGAAGTGGTCTTCGGATCTCCGGACAACTTCCAAAGCGAGGAGTTAATCTTCGATATCGTCCCCTTCCACAGTGGCTATCACGCACTGCTCGGACGAACCGCATTTGCCAGATTCAATGTGGTACTGCATTATGCATACCTAAAGCTCAAAATGCCAGGACCTCGCGGGGTTATAACAGTTAATGGAAACACAGAGCGCTCGCTCCGCACGGAGGAGCACACCGCGGCCCTCACAGCAGAAGTGCAAAGCAACCTCATGATGCAAACCGCCAATTCGGCGAAAGACCCCGGACACCTTCAAGCGAGTCTGGAGTACCCTGCAATAGGATCGCCAGGCACGTTTAGAGCTTGCCTAGCAATTTGGCCTTCGTCCTAGTCCCAGTCAAGCGGCGAAATTTGCGCCGTGCGTACATAATTACGCACTCAAGATACCATGGGCATAGGCGAAGGCACGGCCATGGAACGGCCCACAATGCGGCTCAACCGCTTCAGGACCCGTATACCTTTAACATTTTCTTCCTTTCATGCCCCTATTCTCTGAAGGCCCTCTCAGATCGTCTAATTTTCACACCCGTCATGGGAAGGAAACACCAAGGAAGCAAGAAGCTTTGACGTACAAGGGAATCCCCAGGTGGTCTCTGATAATGATCGCTATACCTGTTTTACATACCCACACGCAGCTTGCCCTTGGATAGGACATGTCAAATAGTCCTATTTTTGCTTATTGCACTACTTGTATACATACGCTTTGACGTATCATTTAAATAACAATGTACAACATTAGCTTATTATTGCATTTCTTCATCTTTTTTCCCTGTCTGCTTATTTACGACAAATTGCACCCATACATTCTGGTACGTCCAGTGCGCCAGGGGCTTCAGTGTACCCCATAACACGACAAGAAAAGTCCGAACACTTTCGACAGTGCGGCACCCCAAACTTATAGCATTATATGCATCAGCACTGAGTCATGTCTTGGGTCAATAGTTGGGTTTGCCCGGCTCCCATGTTTTGGTACCTTACGTTCCGCTATATCGGCTAAGGTAGCACTGGGAGAACTACTGTGCTCGTGTCCCATTCTTCCGGACGAGCACCTCACTAGAGAAAGCCGAAAACTGATTGTCATGATGCGGCGAGAGCTGGTCGCTGTTTGAGAGGTCTCAAATCCTTCAAGATTTTTCCTCTTCGGGCGAGGAGTCGGCCTTGTCTGACTTAGGCGTACATAGCACCCCAAGTTCGGCCTTCCGAATACTAGGGGCTTCACCGAAATTTAAAATTGTAGACTTCTATGGCTAAGTGAGAGTGATAAAGCTTTATAGTCTGATTGCCTGGTTCGTTGTGCTGAACACCTCCTTCGAAGGACCCAAAACTGGGATAAAGAGTGATCAGGTTTATCTCGAACACCTCGGTACTAGTTACATGGGGGCAAAAGCCGACGACTGTCCAACTCTCAAATTTTATAAACTGCCGCACAAAAGGTAATATTTTAAATTAACAAGCGTTACATAGCACACGTGAACTCCTTTCACATTTACAGGATCACATGAGTACATTCATTCAAATATTACATCCTTAGCACATTCATCTGCCACAAGGCGGGCACCCTTCAGGACACTGTCATAATACTTTTCGGGGTGGCGATGCTCCTTGCCCTCCAGTGGCCCCTCCTTCACCAGCTTCTTGGCGTCCATCTTCGCCCAGTGCACTTTCGCCCGGGAAAAAGCCCTATGCGCACCCTCAATGCAGGCGGACCGCTTTATGACTTCAAGCCGGGAGCAGACATTTACAAGCCGCCTTACCAGGACGAAATAGCTGCCGGGCAGGGGCTCGCCAGGCCACATCCGAACTATGAGGTCCTTCATGGCCAGTTCGGCCGCCATGTGAAGCTCGACGAGCTGCTTCAACTGGTCTCTCAAGGGCATCAGATGTTTGGTCCCAGTATACAGAGACCAGAACAACTTCTCCGTCAAGATCCCTTCCTTGACCCGATAGAACTCCGCGGCATTCGACACACTATGGGGTAGACCTGCGAATGCTCCTAGAGAGCTCCGAATTCGGGTAAGTAAAAGGAAAGTTTCCTTCACATGCTTGCTTTGCATAATGAATGCCTTACCCGCCGCTATCTTCCTAACCGCCTCAATTGCCTGGAGAGCCTTTTGGGCTTCAGCCTTGGCATTTTGTGCGTTCTCGAGGGCCTTTGCAAGATCGAACCCTTACGTCTTAGAGTCACGCTCCAAGGACTCGTACTTCTTGACAAACTCCTGGAGCTCTTGCTGATCCTCGCCGACTCGGGCCTCTTGCTTCTCGCACTCGGCGCGCTCCTTGGCCGCTTTCCTTCGGCCTCTGACAACGCCTTCTTCAGGGTCGCCACCTCGGTCATGGCCCCTAGCAAAATTCGTGATGATCCTATGATCTAACAACCAGTTTCCTCTTTCTTTATCAATAAATAGATGAGGTATCACTTACCTTTGTTGTCTTCGAGCTGCCTCTTGGTAAGGCTGAGCTCTTCCTCAGACCGCTCAAGGTCCCGCTTCTGTACGGAGACCTCCGCCATGTGAGTGGCAGCGGCCAGCAGTGAAGCCTGCTTATTCACATAGACATATTCTGATTAGACTCCTGTGATTATTATTTGATCCTCTGTTTGGCCTTTCTTTGCGAACACCAAACAGAGCATCAGGGGCTACTGTCTATACTGTAACATTTTCTCATAATTTGATTACTTACCTCAAAGCCTGTTAGGAGGCTGGCATGGGCTTCAGTCAGTCTGCTTTTGGCGGACCGAACCTTCTTGACCACCGCACTCATGATAGTGCGGTGCTCTTCGTCAATGGAAGCGTTGCGAAGCACTTCCTACAAATTGTCCGATGCCTTTGGATGGACACAGGCCATTGGCACAAACGGCTTGCCCCCCTCGGCGAGGGGTCACCTGACAGAATCCGGAACCACTGGAGGTTTCGACGCAGTATTCGGCTGGGGGCTAGACTTGCTGCCCTCCGCATTAGAGCCCATGGGAGTCTTGCCCCTCGTGCACCCAGCGTCCGGAATATCGCCTTGGGGCGCCTCCGGAACTGTCTCCCCTTGGATCAGTACCCTTTGAGACAACACCTCGATGTCGTCCGTAGGGCGGGGGAGGAGGCGATCGGGAGTGAATCGCTGTTCATCTCCAACGGGCCCAAAGACACTGATACGTCTCCGTCGTATCTACTTTTCCAAACACTTTTGCCCTTGTTTTGGACTCTAACTTGCATGATTTGAATGGAACTAACCTGGACTGACGTTGTTTTCAGCAGAATTACCATGGTGTTATTTATGTGCAGAAACAAACATTCTCGGAATGACCTAAAACTTCACGAAGCAACTTTTCAGAAAATATGAAAAATACCTGCAAAAGATGAAGGCCAGGTGCCCCACCACCTCTCCACGAGGGTGGGGGGCATGCCCCCCTACCTCGTGGGCCCCCTGTTGCCTCTTCGACTCCAACTCCATATATTGTGTTTCGGGGACAGAAAAATCAGAGAGAAGAAATCATCGCGTTTTACAATACGGAGCCACCGCCAAGCCCTAAAACCTCTCGGGAGGGCTGATCTGGAGTCCGTTTGGGGCTCCGGAGAGGGGAATCCGTCGCCATCGTCATCATCAACCATCCTCCATCACCAATTTCATGATGCTCACCGCCGTGCGTGAGTAATTCCATCGTAGGCTTGCTGGACGGTGATGGGTTGGATGGGATCTATCATGTAATCGAGTTAGTTTTGTTAGGGTTTGATCCCTAGTATCCACTATGTTCTAAGATTGATGTTGCTATGACTTTGCTATGCTTAATGCTTGTCACTAGGGCCCGAGTGCCATGATTTCAGATCTGAACCTATTATGTTTTCATCAATATATGAGAGTTCTTGATCCTATCTTGCAAGTCTATAGTCACCTATTATGTGTTATGATCCGTTAACCCCGAAGTGACAATAATCGGGATACTTACCGGTGATAACCATAGTTTGAGGAGTTCATTTATTCACTATGTGTTAATGATTTGTTCCAGTTCTCTATTAAAAGGAGGCCTTAATATCCCTTAGTTTCCGTAAGGACCCCGGTGCCACGGGATGGTAGGATAAAAGATGTTATGCAAGTTCTTTTCCATAAGCACGTATGACTATATTTGGAATACATGCCTACATTATATCAATGAACTGGAGCTAGTTCTGTGTCACCCTAGGTTATGACTGTTACATGGTGAACCGCATCCGGCATAATTCTCCATCACCGATCCATTGCCTACGAGCTTTCCATATATTGTTCTCCGCTTATTTACTTTTCCATTGCTATTGCCATCATCACTACAAAATACCAAAAACATTACTTTTACTACCGTTACCTTTTGTTGCCGTTATCACTACTATCATATTACTTTGCTACTAAACACTTTGCTGCAGATATTAAGTTTCCAGGTGTGGTTGAATTGACAACTCAGCTGCTAATAATTGAGAATATTCTCTGCCTCCCCTTGTGTCGAATCAATAAATTTGGGTTGAATACTCTAACCTCGAAAACTGTTGCGATCCCCTATACTTGTGGGTTATCAAGACTATTTTCTGGCGCCATTGTCGGGGAGCATAGCTCTATTCTTTGAGTCACTTGGGATTTATATCTGCTTATCATTATGAAGAACTTGAAAGATCCAAGAACCAAGATTTATCCCTCAACTATGAGGGGAGGTAAGGAACTGCCATCTAGCTCTGCACTTGATTCACCATCTGTTTTGAGTAAGCTTGCGACACCTACACCTGCTTCTGCTATTCGTTCTGATATGTCGCATGTTATTAATGATGCCACTTCTGCTATGCATAATACTTATGATGAAACTACTTCTATGCTTGATACTACTGTGCCACTTAGTAAATTTCTTGATGAACAACTTGCTAGAGCTAGAGAAATTAAAAATATTGAATCTGATGATACTGATGAAAGTGATGATGAAGAATCACTTGTTATTCCTAAGGGTTATGTTTTTGATCAAGAAGCTTCTTTAGCTATTTTTGCTTGCAAAAATAGAAATGAACTCAAAAGGTTATTAGCTAAATGGAGTAAGCAATCTCTAAATGCTAGAATGAAACCTGACCCTTCTTTTGCTACTTCACCTATCTTTGTTACTGATAAGGATTATGAATTCTCTGTTGATCCTGATATAATTACTTTGGTTGAATCTGATCCTTTTCATGGTTATGAATCTGAAACTGTTGTGGCACATCTTACTAAATTGAATGATATAGCCACCCTGTTCACTAAAGATGAGAGAACTCGTTACTTTTACATCCTTAAAGTATTTTTGTTCTCGTTAAAGGGTGATGCTAAGATATGGTTTAATTCTCTTGATCCTGGTTGTGTGCGTAGTCCCCAGGATATGATTTATTACTTCTCTGCTAAATATTTCCCTGCTCATAAGAAACAAGCTGCTTTAAGGGATATATACAATTTTGTGCAAATTGAAGAAGAGAGTCTCCCACAAGCTTGGGGGAGGCTTCTCCAATTACTTAATGCTTTGCCTGATCATCCTCTTAAGAAAAATGAAATACTTGATATCTTTTATAATGGACTAACCGATGCCTCCAGAGATTACCTGGATAGTTGTGCTGGTTCTGTTTTCAGGGAAAGAACACCGGATGAAGCTGAAATTCTATTGAATAATATGTTGACAAATGAAAATAATTGTGTCAGGACCCCGACTCAATGCCACATCGATCTAGCATGTAACACCTCATATCACTTTGCGGCCTCACGCACGGTATTCCCACGGGTGTCGCCTTACCTTTGCCCGGGACCGTTTGCGCCTTTTGGCACACGTATATGACAGTGTCGCTAGCATCCATATGATAAGGAGCCCGGGCTGACATGGCTAGTCGTAAACCCAAAGTGGCACAAACTTACAGGGACAGGCATCCATGACCCAGCATCGAACGTGTCGGTCATCAGCGAGTGAATCCAGGCTGTAGCACTGGGCTAGCAGGACTCCGGTGAACCGGGCTGTAGCGGGCTAACAGGACTCCGGTATTCATCGCGTGACATTTCCCCGAAGGGACAGACACAGGAACGAAGAAGGACACATGCCGGCCAGCCTAAGTGTTCCGCAGCAGTAGCAAGCTACCATGGCTCGGTGGAAACACTAGGAGACATTTCCCGGTAAGAGAGGCTACTAAAGATAAACAACTAGATAGTCAGATCCCACACATACCAAGCATTTCAATAACATACACACAATATGCTCGATATGTGCAAACACAACATGGCATCACAACATGACTCTACGACTCAAGTATTTATTCAATAGGCTCCGAGGAGCGAGACATTACAATCATGGGTCTCATGACCCAACACTCAGAGCATACAAGTCAAAGCACAAGCGGAAGCTATCAAGTCTGAGTATAGACATCTATAAATGAAAAAGGCTAAGAAGCCTGACTATCTACCAGATCCTGCCGAGGGCACAAGATCGTAGCTGAGGTAACAAGCTAAACGTCGAAGTCCACGTGGAACTACTAGTGAGACTGAAGTCTCTCTGCAAAAACATAAATTAAGCAACGTGAGTACAAATGTACCCAGCAAGACTTACATCAGATCTATCTACATATGCATCATTATCAACAAAGGGGATGGTGGAGTTTGACTGCAGCAAGCCAGCTTTGACTCGGTGGCTATCCTAAACTACGACTGCAAGTAACTCTTTTGAGGTGGCGCACACGAGTCCACATATTCACCATATCAATACAGCACTATGGATCCGCTCCCGTCTCCCTACGAGAACGCCATCCATAGCACTCACGCTTATCTTGCGTATTTTAGAGTATCCACTTTCACTTGTCTATGAACTATGCAAGGGGTCCAAGTTTCCATATCCGAGGAATCCGGCTATTTGAATAGATAATGATAACCCTGCAGGGGTGTACTTCTTCACACACGCTCCCGCCACTTATCGCCCTGTACACGTCATGTACCTCGGCAACCTTCAAGCGGAAGCCGGGCGAGGGAGTCGGCCACGACCTGACTAACCGAACAAGTCTCTAGTCTAGGTTTATCACCTATTCGGGTTCCATCCGCAAGGAGATCCGGCCGGGGTGTCGCTCACGGCCCCAAACGATGTGAGCAGGGTTCCCAAGCCCACCATCCGGGTGCCACTTGGTACACCGTGCCACTGTGCCTAGTCTGTCCCAAGCCCACCTGTACCGGGTGCCACTTGGTAGACTACTAAGACTACCTACAAACACCAGAAACTAGTTGCAACTCCTGGACAGAGATCAAGTTGATTAATAAGTCGAGAGGGGCACTTAAGCATTCCAATGTGTGGTAGTAGCTGGTCATGGATCACAAACACAGAACTCAGTTCCTGAGGACGGCTGCAATGAGAAAACCCACCATGTACTCCTACATGGCCTCTCACCGCTACCTTTACCAAATCGTGTTCACACACTTAGCTCACACACAGTAGGACATGTTCACACGCCTCTGATTCATCCCCGATGAATCAGACCTGACTCAACTCTAAGCAATAGCAGGCATGACAACAAACATGAATGAGTAGGCACAAAAGGGCTCAAACAACTCCTACTCATGCTAGTGGGTTTCATCTATTACTGTGGAATGACAGGTCATGCAAAGGATAAAGGGGTTTAGCTACCGCAGCAAGTAACAGTTGAATCGTTGTTGTCCTAATGCAGTAATAAAGAGCAGGAGCGAGAGAGTGGGATTTTATCGGAATGAACAAGGGGGTTTTGCTTGCCTGGCACTTCTGAAGATAATATAGCTCTTCGTCGGTGTCATCGATCACATCGCCGGTACACGTCTATCGAGAGGGGACAATTACCGGCAAACAAGGAAAAACACAATCAATGCAATGCGACAATATGATGCATGCTATGACATGGTAATATGAATGTGTTTTGGGCTAATGCACTTAGCTATGATTTAAATGAAGTTGGTTTGAATACATGATTCAAATTCCAACTCCATATATGGTTATTTAAATGCCCTTTATTTGTTTTGTCCAAAATAGAGGACAAACATTGTTCAAACATGCATGAAAATGGTACAGATGGATTCCTTGAATTTTTCTGATAATTTTTCGTATATAATTTATTTCATTTGGAGTTACGGTTGATTTTCTATGAATTTTAGAAGTTTTTACAATTTTCTGAAAATAATAAATCATTTATGATTTATTTAAATTCCAGAAAGGAATTATTGCGTCAGCATGACCTCATAGTGACGTCAGCAGGTCAACAGGGGCTGGTCCGGGTCAAACTGACCTGTGGGCCCTGCGTGTCAGTGTCTGGACTAACTAACCTAATTAAAATTAACCCTAACTAACTTGGTTAGCCGGGCGGGGCCCGCATGTCAGTGAGTCAGTGGCTTAATTAAAATTAGTTATTAACTTAACCAAAAGTTAGCAGGGGACGGGCCCACACGTCAGTGACCCAGGGGGGTCAAATGCCTGGTCAACCGGGGCTAATCCACCGGCGTCTAGCCGCCGGCAACGACCAGACGCGGCGGTGGCTCGCCGGAGTTGCGCCAGAGACGACGGATCGACGCGCCAAGGGCACCAGGAGGTAGCCCGTGCCCGTGCGCATCTAGGGGGACCAACGGGAGGTGCGGGGGTGGCCGGAGCTGCCGGCGGCGAGCTCTTTTGCCGCTGCCGGAGTTCGGCTATCGACGGAAACCATGCCACAGAGCACGGGAGGAGCAGCAGTTGAGTGATTTGAGCTCCTTCGGATGCACTGAGCGTGTTGGCGGGCTCATAAGCAAGCGGCGACGGCTGTGGCCGCGACGGCGCCATGGCCGGCGGCGAGGGATTCTCGGGCAAGGTGGTGGGGCTAGCTAGAGTGCGCAAACAGGAAAAGGATGAGAAGGGGGAGATGTGGTAGCTCACAGGGAGGCCGGAGAGCGGTTCAGCGGGCTCGGGGACGCGTCGGAGACGGCGAATCGGCGCGCGGCATCCGGCGGCCATGGACGGGGAAGAAGGGTCGCGGCGTCGTCTTGGGGTCCTCCGGCCTTGCGTGGGTCGGCGGAGAGGTGCTCGGGTTCTAGGCGGAGCTCGTGGGCTGGTCAGAGAAGCGAGGGGGAGGCGGTGGCCACGGTGGTTGCGAGCGACGTCGGCGGCGGCTCTCGGTCATGGGGTGGAAGCAGAGGAGCGAGGGGGAGGGAGGTCCAGAGAGCGAGGGAGAAGTGAGAGGGGGTCGGGGAGGCGCGTGGCGTCACCGGGGCGTCGAGGAGGAGCCAGGCAGGCTGGGAGGGAGGAGGTGGCCGGGGCGCGTGGCCTGCGCGCGCCACCGAGCAGCTTCGGGGTGAGGGGGAGGAAGACGACAGGGGGAGAAGCGCCGGTGGGCTGGGCCGCTGGAGGAGCTGGGCCAGGCAGGTAAGTCAGGTAAGTGGCTGGGCTTCTCTCTTTTTTTTTAAATTTCTGTTCTGTTTTGTTTTTCAATTTATTTTGCCACTGTTTTGAATTTAAAAATAATTCAAACAATGCCAAAAGCTCCTCTGAATATTTTTATTTTGCTAGATGGACTTTTCCAAAAGCTCATAAAATATTTCAGGGATATTTGAAATTATATTCTAATTATATGAATATAATTCAAATTCAAATAGCTAATGAATTAAATTCAAAGTCCCAAAAATAAATCCTGAAAAATGTTCAATATTTTGGTTGGGACCAGAACCCTTGCCAAAAATTATCAAACATTTAAGAAGAGCATTTTGGAACAATGAATGAGATTTTTAGGGTTTTTGCCCTTCTTTTATTTAGGGTTTTGAGGCTTCCAATTTCCCTCAGTTCAAGTTTCAAAATTTAAACATGATGCAAACACCAGGCAACACCAGAAGCTAGGGATGTGACAACTCACCCCCACTAAACAAGAATCTCGTCTCGAGATTCAAGCGTAGGGTAAGATGAAGGGGGAACGCAAAGTAGCACAATCTTCACGATCCAGGTTGCACTTCAAATGAACGTTGATTCGATCACCATCATTGTCTTGATGTCTTGCTCTGAGAACTCTAGCTAATCATGACAAGAAGAGGAAAGGAAAACTCCAGAAGGATCGATCTTCTCGAAGACCGAACAACTCAGGATCAACTCATGGGATGAGACATTGTCACCTCTCTCGAGCTGAGACACAAAGCATACATCTGAGGAAATGGAGTGAGACAGATGACGAGGGCTCGCTAGGTAGACAACAATTCCAGACTTAAGAATGTGGTGATCGGTTGTCAACGTAGCGAGGAGTTGAATTGCCATGATACCATAACGAGACACCTTAGGAACCGTGACTCGTAGATATATCCCCTTAAGTGGCAAAAAGAATTACCTTTGATTCAGAGATCATTGATACTCTTCATACCAGCCTAAGGCAATTCACAACGATCGTTTGGCAGGGTGCAAAGGAATGGTACACCCGGACTAGAATGGATGATGTGGACTACCTTGTTGAAGACAACGCAATGGATGATTTTTGCTTATCACCGGAAATGGAAGAGACCCATGGTAGAATGGCACATTGGCGGTGCAAGCTGGGAACAAAATGCAAATGCTGGGAATGATTCTGGTAACTGGGGAAGAACCCAACAATAGAGAGTGAATTCACTGTTTGAAAAGGTCATAGCATTGCCGAGGAAACTGAGAGGAATCCTAGTTAGTGCCGATGATAACACGTAGCGCTTGTGCGTGCTCTCAAGAACTTGAGCATTTCCATATTCATCAAGGTTTTACCAACATCCGTGTCAAGGGTCCGGTAACACAAATTACTACCATGATGAATGGTGATGGAGGATGCAGATGCAAAGGAAGATAACACCTTCTCAGATTTCACCTTAACAAGGCCAAGGGGACGAAATCTGGATGATCGACCGAGAGACATTTAGCACTCCGCTTCTAATGTTCTCCTTGATGTGCTAGTGTAACCCATTCATAGATATGGTTTGATATCTAGAACATCAAGTAAAAGGTCGGACTTTGGAACACAGAAATCCATAGGGGCAACTAGGAAGTACATCCTACGAAATCCCTATGGGGAGGTGGCCAACTTCCTCAATCAAGATATTATAATAACAGGTCTTCCGGCTGGGTGTGTTGGCCACGACATCCACTTTACCGGTTTCCGAGGGACCGATATTATAGTTCTTGGGAAGTGTTCCAAACCATCATATCTGCCTAAGATTCAGATCTGGTTGGTTTCAGGATATTCCAGACTCATCGAGTCTAGGAATAAAAATGAAAGTTTGCAACACAAATCGACGAGATGACGTTGCGAGATTCTCGGGAAATGAACTACGATAGCGAGCTCCAAAACATGAGCTGGTTCTGCTACACACATGTGAACACTCTGTCCCAGACAAGCATGACCACATAGTAGTCTTATAATAAAACACTACCGAGTTCAGGTTGGGAAACCATCATTGCGGTTAACGAAGTCCTTACATAAGTCATATGATTAGCTCTTATAAGGAAACTTCTTCTCCTTGAACAATTCAATCAGTGGCTTGGTGTGCTAGGATACACATATGGAATGAAGATGATCAGTCTATCAAATCACAGAATACTTCGCACGTGCATAACTGACTTGGGATGGTTCCAGAGGAAGTAAAAACATGCTTTCTCGAATTCACGGCGGCAACTTACATCAAATGCACGTGAATCAAAGGAAGTCACTTCTTTCATCCAAACATATACCTCAGAGACGGAACTCGAAGGCATTGTTTACAAAGTTTCCAACACTAGCTTAATGTCCAACAAAATCATGGAGGAGATAAGGATGTTGTCGATGGGCTCAACAACAATTCATCCAGGTTCCCTTTTAAAAGGAATTCCATAGTTAAGTGAACACGGTGATAGCATTGGTCAGACCAAAAGATATAATGGTGTATGCTCGAGGAAAATCCACGAATAAGACAGCATTACGAACATCGTTGGTTCTGATTTGATTTGACGATAGCCCATACTTAATCAAAGGATTGATAAGACAATAGGTCCAGCAACTGATCACAGGGACCAATCGATGAAGATATCATCTTTCTTCAACACACACTACACAAGAATATCCCTTTGGAACGAACTAAGTTAGTCAAGCTTTTATCTTCCAACTCTCCAAGTTGTTGTCTAGCTTAACCAACTAGCTCAGGGATATCTAACACCGATTTTTGGGGAAGGGGGTGGTTTACAAGAAACCAACTTGATCACGAGCTCAACATAGCGGTCAGGTGACAACCTGGTAATACTTCCGAGAAGATATTCGGAAAATCACGAACCACCGGTATGTTACTAAGCTCGAGAGCAATCTTTCTTTTCAGGGCAAGATGATATGATCAAATGAGCGAGGACTTGACAAAATCCTAACTCATCAATCAAAGAGTGCACCAGGAAATAAGGACTAGGTAGCACAATCAACCTTAGGGCGATGATTCAAAAATCAACATGCTAAGAATGAGGTTATTGTCCATTAACTACCAAGCAACAAGGTTGCTAGGAGTATTGAATTCACACATCACGATTCACTTGTCGGCATTCCGGTTGCGACAACACGGAACCGAGGGATGAATAATGATGGCGAGAAGTATCACTACATCAAGAATTCACAAGAGCCGGTGCAATCCTCATGAAAATCCTGACATAAAGACGGTAATACTTCAGGGTAGAACAGAATCAAAAGCTGGGCTGGCATTTTGATCTGCGGAGCATGACTACCTTGACCCAATCCTAGATATGGATGAGGTACTGGAGTTCATTTCTCCTAGTCATTCTGGAATAGAATGGCTTGATGGACCACAAGAGTAATAGGTATCGATGAACGATTGCACGCATACTCTTGACTATCAATTGATAGACGAGGGCCAGAAAACAACTAAAGAGGGACAACTCAAAGGAACATATGATTTTCCAAGTTGTGGATGCATGGACTAGCATGTCGAACGAATTCAACATATTTCTTCCGGATAACCCATGCAGAAAGGTAGAACTGGCAGAGTCACAATATAGAATCGAGAACCCATCAAGAGCACTCTGATTGTGATCTTTCGATCAGCGAGGAACATCTGCCATAAATGGTTCATAGTATTTGGAAGAAGGAAATACCACGAACATCGAGGACTAATGCAAGGGTTACTAATAACCTAAAGGAACGAGCAAAACTATCAACATGAAGTAAGTAGAGTGAATCTCGGGTTCAAGAACCCAGGAATAGAATACCTACTCCTAAGTAGCATCACGGGACGCTTTCGGGAATGATGGCCAGAATCATCACACTGGGATCACAAAACATGGCTAGACTACTAGATGATCACCTGAGACACCTAGGGTCATAATAATAACTCCAACATAAATGTCGAGGCAATAGAGTACCTCAACTCAACAATTAGTGTGGTTAATCTGGCCCAAAGGAACATCGAAATGGGAGGAAGGAATTTGCAAATTGCTTCAAACTATTTAGAAACCTGGGATGACTCGGACAGCATAACGGCTGTAAATGCTCAGAAAAGATTTGAGACATTCACAAAAGGGTGGCATAACCACTCAGAAGCACAATATCAAGGTTTGGAGATCAACAGTTAACATACAGAAATAGTAGGAACTGAACTCAAGCTTAAATCCAACAATCTTATAAGTCTACGGATTAGTAACACGTGATCCTGATAGAAACAAGAGATAGCCTAGTTCTTAATCCCCGTAGGAAAGATAAGATGACTCAGATCAGAAGGGCATAAGGTATAAGGAGTAAAAAGAGCCTAACGTTCCATCCCACAATAAATTCCCTTACATAACTAAAGCATTTCTAGACACAACTTCGACCAGTTTGGCTTGGTAATCCTACAGGCAGTCAAGCTCTGATACCAGCACTGTCAGGACCCCGACTCAATGCCACATCGATCTAGCATGTAACACCTCATATCACTTTGCGGCCTCACGCACGGTATTCCCACGGGTGTCGCCTTACCTTTGCCCGGGACCGTTTGCGCCTTTTGGCACACGTATATGACAGTGTCGCTAGCATCCATATGATAAGGAGCCCGGGCTGACATGGCTAGTCGTAAACCCAAAGTGGCACAAACTTACAGGGACAGGCATCCATGACCCAGCATCGAACGTGTCGGTCATCAGCGAGTGAATCCAGGCTGTAGCACTGGGCTAGCAGGACTCCGGTGAACCGGGCTGTAGCGGGCTAACAGGACTCCGGTATTCATCGCGTGACATTTCCCCGAAGGGACAGACACAGGAACGAAGAAGGACACATGCCGGCCAGCCTAAGTGTTCCGGAGCAGTAGCAAGCTACCATGGCTCGGTGGAAACACTAGGAGACATTTCCCGGTAAGAGAGCTACTAAAGATAAACAACTAGATAGTCAGATCCCACACATACCAAGCATTTCAATAACATACACACAATATGCTCGATATGTGCAAACACAACATGGCATCACAACATGACTCTACGACTCAAGTATTTATTCAATAGGCTCCGAGGAGCGAGATATTACAATCATGGGTCTCATGACCCAACACTCAGAGCATACAAGTCAAAGCACAAGCGGAAGCTATCATGTCTGAGTACAGACATCTATAAATGAAAAAGGCTAAGAAGCCTGACTATCTACCAGATCCTGCCGAGGGCACAAGATCGTAGCTGAGGTAACAGGCTAAACATCGAAGTCCACATGGAACTACTAGTGAGACTGAAGTCTCTCTGCAAAAACATAAATTAAGCAACGTGAGTACAAATGTACCCAGCAAGACTTACATCAGATCTATCTACATATGCATCATTATCAACAAAGGGGATGGTGGAGTTTGACTGCAGCAAGCCAGCTTTGACTCGGTGGCTATCCTAAACTACGACTGCAAGTAACTCTTTTGAGGTGGCGCACACGAGTCCACATATTCACCATATCAATACACCACTATGGATCCGCTCCCGTCTCCCTACGAGAACGCCATCCATAGCACTCACGCTTATCTTGCGTATTTTAGAGTATCCACTTTCACTTGTCTATGAACTATGCAAGGGGTCCAAGTTTCCATATCCGAGGAATCCGGCTATTCGAATAGATAATGATAACCCTGCAGGGGTGTACTTCTTCACACACGCTCCCGCCACTTATCGCCCTGTACACGTCATGTACCTCGGCAACCTTCAAGCGGAAGCCGGGCGAGGGAGTCGGCCACGACCTGACTAACCGAACAAGTCTCTAGTCCAGGTTTATCACCTATTCGGGTTCCATCCGCAAGGAGATCCGGCCGGGGTGTCGCTCATGGCCCCAAACAATGTGAGCAGGGTTCCCAAGCCCACCATCCGGGTGCCACTTGGTACACCGTGCCACTGTGCCTAGTCTGTCCCAAGCCCACCTGTACCGGGTGCCACTTGGTAGACTACTAACACTACCTACAAACACCAGAAACTAGTTGCAACTCCTGGACAGAGATCAAGTTGATTAATAAGTCGAGAGGGGCACTTAAGCATTCCAATGTGTGGTAGTAGCTGGTCATGGATCACAAACACAGAACTCAGTTCCTGAGGACGGCTGCAATGAGACAACCCACCATGTACTCCTACATGGCCTCTCACCGCTACCTTTACCAAATCGTGTTCACACACTTAGCTCACACACAGTAGGACATGTTCACACGCCTCTGATTCATCCCCGATGAATCAGACCTGACTCAACTCTAAGCAATAGCAGGCATGACAACAAACATGAATGAGTAGGCACAACATGGCTCAAACAACTCCTACTCATGCTAGTGGGTTTCATCTATTTACTGTGGAATGACAGGTCATGCAAAGGATAAAGGGGTTCAGCTACCGCAGCAAGTAACAGTTGAATCGTTGTTGTCCTAATGAAGTAATAGAGAGCAGGAGCGAGAGAGTGGGATTTTATCGGAATGAACAAGGGGGTTTTGCTTGCCTGGCACTTCGGAAGATAATATAGCTCTTCGTCGGTGTCATCGATCACATCGCCGGTACACGTCTATTGAGAGGGGACAATTACTGGCAAACAAGGAAAAACACAATCAATGCAATGCGACAATATGATGCATGCTATGACATGGCAATATGAATGTGTTTTGGGCTAATGCACTTAGCTATGATTTAAATGAAGTTGGTTTGAATACATGATTCAAATTCCAACTCCATATATGGTTATTTAAATGCCCTTTATTTGTTTTGTCCAAAACAGAGGACAAACATTGTTCAAACATGCATGAAAATGGTACAGATGGATTCCTTGAATTTTTCTGATAATTTTTCATATATAATTTATTTCATTTGGAGTTACGGTTGATTTTCTATGAATTTTAGAAGTTTTTACAATTTTCTGAAAATAATAAATCATTTCAGATTTATTTAAATTCCAGAAAGGAATTATTGCGTCAGCATGACCTCATAGTGACGTCAGCAGGTCAACAGGGGTTGGTCCGGGTCAAACTGACCTGTGGGCCCTGCGTGTCAGTGTCTGGACTAACTAACCTAATTAAAATTAACCCTAACTAACTTGGTTAGCCGGGCGGGGCCCGCATGTCAGTGAGTCAGTGGCTTAATTAAAATTAGTTATTAACTTAACCAAAAGTTAGCAGGGGACGGGCCCACACGTCTGTGACCCAGGGGGGTCAAATCCCTGGTCAACCGGGGCTAATCCACCGGCGTCTAGCCGCCTGCAACGACCAGACGCGGCGGTGGCTCGCCGGAGTTGCGCCAGAGACGACGGATCGACGCGCCAAGGGCACCAGGAGGTAGCCCGTGCCCGTGCGCATCTAGGGGGACCAACGGGAGGTGCGGGGGTGGCCGGAGCTGCCGACGGCGAGCTCTTTTGCGGCTGCCGGAGTTCGGCTATCGACGGAAACCATGCCACAGAGCACGGGAGGAGCAGCAGTTGAGTGATTTGAGCTCCGTCGGATGCACTGAGCGTGTTGGCGGGCTCATAAGCAAGCGGCGACGGCTGTGGCCGCGACGGCGCCATGGCCGGCGGCGAGGGATTCTCGGGCAAGGTGGTGGGGCTAGCTAGAGTGCGCAAACAGGAAAAGGATGAGAAGGGGGAGATGCGGTAGCTCACAGGGAGGCCGGAGAGCGGTTCAGCGGGCTCGGGGACGCGTCGGAGACGGCGAATCGGCGCGCGGCATCCGGCGGCCGTGGACGGGGAAGAAGGGTCGCGTCGTCGTCTTGGGGTCCTCCGGCCTTGCGTGAGTCGGCGGAGAGGTGCTCGGGTTCTAGGCGGAGCTCGTGGGCTGGTCAGAGAAGCGAGGGGGAGGCGGTGGCCATGGTGGTTGCGAGCGACATCGGCGGCGGCTCTCGGTCATGGGGTGGAAGCAGAGGAGCGAGGGGGAGGGAGGTCCAGAGAGCGAGGGAGAAGTGAGAGGGGGTCGGGGAGGCACGTGGCGTCACCGGGGCGTCGAGGAGGAGCCAGGCAGGCTGGGAGGGAGGAGGTGGCCGGGGCGCGTGGCCTGCGCGCGCCACCGAGCAGCTTCGGGGTGAGGGGAGGAAGACGACAGGGGGAGAAGCGGCGGTGGGCTGGGCCGCTGGAGGAGCTGGGCCAGGCAGGTAAGTCAGGTAAGTGGCTGGGCTTCTCTCTTTTTTTTTAAATTTCTGTTCTGTTTTGTTTTTCAATTTATTTTGCCACTGTTTTGAATTTAAAAATAATTCAAACAATGCCAAAAGCTCCTCTGAATATTTTTATTTTGCTAGATGGACTTTTCCAAAAGCTCATAAAATATTTCAGGGATATTTGAAATTATATTCTAATTATATGAATATAATTCAAATTCAAATAGCTAATGAATTAAATTCAAAGGCCCAAAAATAAATCCTTAAAAATGTTCAATATTTTGGTTGGGACCAGAACCCTTGCCAAAAATTATCAAACATTTAAGAAGAGCATTTTGGAACAATGAATGAGATTTTTAGGGTTTTTGCCCTTCTTTTATTTAGGGTTTTGAGGCTTCCAATTTCCCTCAGTTCAAGTTTCAAAATTTAAACATGATGCAAACACCAGGCAACACCAGAAGCTAGGGATGTGACAAATTGGACACCTCCGGAGCCAATTCCTGAGCCTATTCCTAAACCAACTCCGAAGAAGAGGGGTATTCTATTTCTCAGTCCTGAAGATATGCAAGAGGCAAAGAAATCTATGAAAGAAAATGGTATTAAAGCTGAAGATGTTAAGAATTTACCTCCTGTTGAAGAAATACATGGTCTTAATTTACCGCCTGTTGAAGAAACATATGATCCAAATCCTTCTCCTATTGAAGAAACTCATGGTCTTGATAACCCGACACAGGTAGTAAAGGTAAATTCTCTCTATAGATATGATAAAGCTGAAATCTCATTTACTAAATTTGCTAGCCCATGCTTAGATGAGTTTGATAAATTTATGGCTAAGCAAGAAGATTTTAATGCTTATTTTGGTAGACAATTGAATACAATTCAAATATGATTGAACACTTGGGTGATTATATGGCTAATGTCAAAGGTGAACTTAAACTTATTAGTAAACATGCTTCTATGGTTACCACTCAAGTAGAACAAGTACTTAAAGCTCAAAATGGTTTGCTCAATGAATTGAATAGTAAGAATAATGATAATGATGTTAGAGTGGCTACTAGAACCGGTAAAATGACTCAGGAACCTTTGTACCCCGAAGGCCATCCTAAGAGAATTGAGCAAGATTCTCAGAGAAATAATATAGATGCACCTAGTTCGTCTAAAAAGAAGAAAAAGAAAAATGATAGGACTTTGCATGCTTCTAGTGATCCTATAGTTGAAACACCTGAGAATCCAAATGATATTTCTATTTTTGATGCTGAAACTCAATCTAGTAATGAACCTGAAACTAGTGGTAATGTTAATGATAATGTTCATAATGATGCTCAACCTAGTGATGATAATGACATAGAAATTGAACCTGTTGTTGATCTTGATAACCCACAATCAAAGAATCAACGTTATGATAAGAAAGACTTTGTTGCTAGGAAACATGGTAAAGAAAGAGAGTCTTGGGTTCAGAAACCCATGCCTTTTCCTCCCAAACCATCCAAGAAAAAGGATGATGAGGATTTTGAGCGCTTTGCTGAAATGATTAGACCTATCTTTTTGCGTATGCGATTAACTGATATGCTCAAAACCAATCCTTATGCTAAGTACATGAAAGATATAATTACAAATAAAAGAAAGATACCGGAAGCTGAAATTTCCACCATTCTTGCTAATTATACTTTTAAGGGTGGAATACCAAAGAAACTTGGAGATCCCAGTGTACCAACTATGCCATGCTCCATTAAAAGAAATTATGTTAAAACTGCTTTATGTGATCTTGGAGCCGGTGTTAGTGTTATGCCTCTCTCTTTATATCGTAGACTTGATTTGAATAAGTTTACACCTACTGAAATATCTTTGCAAATGGCTAATAAATCAACTGCTATACGTGTCGGTATTTGTGAGGATGTGCCTGTTGTAGTTGCAAACGTTACTATTTTAACGGACTTTGTTATTCTTGATATTCCCAAGGACGATAGTATGTCTATTATTCTTGGAAGACCCTTTTTGAATACTGCAGGGGCTGTTATTGATTGCACTAAAGGCAATGTCACTTTTCATGTAAATGGTAAATAGCATATGGTACACTTTCCGAGGAAACAACCTCAAGTTCATAGTATCAACTCTATTGGAAAAATGCCATCGGTTATATTTGGAGGTTTTGAATTTCCTCTTCCTACTGTCAAGAAGAAATATGATATTCTTATTATTGGGGATGTGCTTATCCCCGTTGAGGTAACATAATGTTATTTGAAAGTTCTCCAGTTCCATGTTATTCAGAATGAGTTCGTTAACAAGACTTGATCAACCTTGTTAGTGGATTCCTTTTGATGATCATGAGAAGGATGAAACTAGAAGGCACAACCTTCTGTAACCCACTTTTACTTTCTGTTATTTATATTAAATAAAATAAATATAAATATTTTTCTGTCTGTTATCTGATTATCCGTGCAATATAAAAATACCTCAAAAATAAAAGTTCTCCAAATGCCCTAAAATTTAAATATGATTTTTTCTAGAATATTTGGCACTAAGAACACAACAGGGGGGCCAACCACCTGCCCACGAGGGTGGAGGGCGCGCCCTACCCCCCAGGGCGCGCCCCCCTGCCTCGTGGGCCCATGGTGGCCCTCCTCCACTTATCCTTTCACCCATACACTCCTTCTTCCTCCCCCAAACACGAATAACCATCTCAAACCCGAGTCCAAGCTCATTTTGCTGCCATTTTCGATCTCCTTGCTCAAAGCACCTCTCACAAAACTGCTTGGGGAGATTGTTCCTTGGTATGTGACTCCTCCATTGGCCCAATTAGTTCTAGTGCTTTATTCATTACAAATTTTTGCTGCTTAGGTGACCCTGTTCTTGAGCTTGCATGTCAAATTTATATGGTTCCGAGTAGTTTTGATGCATGATATAGGCTCTAGGCACTTGTAGGAGTAGTTGCTATCAATATTATTGAGTTTGATTTACTTTTATTTTGAAGTTACTAAAAATTTCAGAATTTTCAGAAAATGATGAGGAGACTTTTGAGGGGCTCATCGAGCCAAAGCTCGAAGGAAAAGGCACCAAAGCCTAAATATAATCTGCCTCGCATAGCGGAGGTTCGGGCGTGTGAATGGCCTTCCGATGATTTCTTGAGAGCAGCCGGTATTTGTGAAGATTTTTATGAATTGGCTAAGAATGCAGGCCTCACCGCTTTCCTCCATGACCAATGCGATCAGTATCTCTTACTCACAAATATCTTTGTGAAAAACTTTCATTTCCATTCTAGGAGCTCACCACCTACGGTGGAGTTTTATTTATATGATGAGCATAAGGATATGTCACTTTATGATTTTTGTCGGGTTTGTTTAGTCCCTTTTGAGGGCAAGACAGAAGAACCACATCGCGATGATGTGGAGGGGTTTATTGATACTATCACTGTAGGGGAAACAAGGAAGGTTTCCGATGCACGAATCACTAGCATACATTTTCCTATTTTACGTTATTTTGCATTATTTGCTAGTCATTGCTTAATTGGTCGCGGAAACTGTGGAAACCTTAGTATCCCTGATATTATTATCGTGCACCGAGGTTTATATGGTGATAGCTCTGTTAGTATGGGCGGCATTATTGCCAAACGGTTAAGTCTAAACCGTACAAAGGGCCCCATCTTTGGAGGCATCTATGCTTCACGCCTAGCTGCACATTTTAACATACCTATTAGGCATTATGAGAAGGAAGAAAAAGTGCTGCCTCATGTTTATCTAGATTATAAAAGTATGGTGGCACATGATTTTATTGTTAAGAATAGAGAAGGAGAGCTTAAATATCAATTGTTCTTTAATAAGCATCATCCTGAGACTATTACCCTGCCCGCTCCTTCTTTGTTTGATTTATCTGTAGGCCAGTACCTTGTTCCGTTGAAGGCTATTCACGCCTACCGGAACCCTGCACCAGCCATGGAGCCAGAGCCGGAACCACAGGTTGATCCTTCACGACAGTCTAATTACCAGTGCGATCCGGAGATGATTGTCAGCCAGTGGCAATCGGAGTCTTCCTCCTCTTCTTCTCAGTACGACCCCAACTATTATTATGGATATCCGCCAGGCCAGCCATGGCCATAGACCAACTTAGGCCAAAAGCCTAAGCTTGGGGGAGTACATATTTCTCACCGACATTACATCTATGTTCACACACTCATTGCTAGATGTCGGTGCTCATACTTTTTCATTGTATCATCCATGCTAGTTTATTTTCCTTTTTATGCTTTCTTCTTGTGTGTTTAATAAACTTTAAGAAAAAACAAAAAAATAGTTGTAATTTTAGTTAGTTTAATTTCCATGCTTGTAGTATTAATTAAAAAAACCCAAAAAGATTTCTTGTTCTTCTTTTGCTTATTGGGAGCTTTCCCGTGTAAATAGTTTTATTTCTTTTCTTTTATTTGGGGGTCGATAGGAGAAGACCATAATTAATTGTTGAAGTGGCTCTTATATACATTATTGTTGATCTGACAAAAGAGCCCATATTGCTTTGTCTTCTCCTGTTCATCGAATGGTTGCAGATTCTAGCTTAGTCCAATGCACGTGCACTATTATTATTATTCACATCATTCGGTCGTGCAAGTGAAAGGCAATTATGACGATATATGATGGACTGACTAAGATAAGAAAAGTTGTTTGTCAACTAAATTGCTTGAGTACAAGCAAATGTTTAAGCTTGGGGGAGTTGATACGTCTCTGTCGTATCTACTTTTCCAAACACTTTTGCCCTTGTTTTGGACTCTAACTTGCATGATTTGAATGGAACTAACCCGGACTAACGCTGTTTTCAGCAGAATTACCATGGTGTTATTTATGTGTAGAAACAAACGTTCTCGGAATGACCTGAAACTTCACGGAGCAACTTTTTAGAAGATATGAAAAATACCTGCAAAAGATAAAGGCCAGGGGGCCCACCACCTCTCGACCAGGGTGGGGGCGCGCCTGCCCCCCTAGGGCGTGCCCCCTACCACGTGGGCCCCCTGTTGCCTCTCCGACTCCAACTCCAACTCCATATATTGTGTTTCGGGGAGAAAAAAAAACAGAGAGAAGAAATCGTCGCGTTTTACGATACGGAGCCGCCGCCAAGCCCTAAAACCTCTTGGGAGGGCTGATCTGGAGTCCGTTCGGGGCACCGGAGAGGGGAATTCGTCGCCATCGTCATCATCAACCATCCTCCATCACCAATTTCATGATGCTCACCGCCGTGCATGAGTAATTCCATCGTAGGCTTGCTGGACGGTGATGGGTTGGATGGGATCTATCATGTAATCGAGTTAGTTTTGTTAGGGTTTGATCCCTAGTATCCACTATGTTCTAAGATTGATGTTGCTATGACTTTGCTATGCTTAATTCTTGTCACTAGGGCCTGAGTGCCATGATTTCAGATCTGAACCTATTATGTTTTCATCAATATATGAGAGTTCTTGATCCTATCTTGCAAGTCTATAGTCACCTATTATGTGTTATGATCCGTTAACCCAGAAGTGACAATAATCGGGATACTTACCGGTGATGACCGTAGTTTGAGGAGTTCACATATTCATTATGTGTTAATGCTTTGTTCCGGTTCTCTATTAAAAGGAGGCCTTAATATCCCTTAGTTTCTGTATGGACCCCGGTGCCACGGGAGGGTAGGACAAAAGATGTTATGCAAGTTCTTTTCCATAAGCACGTATGATTATATTTGGAATACATGCCTACATTATATCAATGAACTTGAGCTAGTTCTGTGTCACCCTAGGTTATGACTGTTACATGATGAACCACATCCGGCATAATTCTCCACCACCGATCCATTGCCTACGAGCTTTCCATATATTGTTCTCCGCTTATTTACTTTTCCGTTGCTATTTCCATCATCACTACAAAATACCAAAAACATTACTTTGACTACCGTTACCTTTTGTTACCGTTATCACTACTATCATATTACTTTGCTACTAAACACTTTGCTGCAGATATTAAGTTTCTAGGTGTGGTTGAATTGACAACTCAGCTGCTAATACTTGAGAATATTCTTTGGCTCCCCTTGTGTCGAATCAATAAATTTGGGTTGAATACTCTACCCTCGAAAACTGTTACGATCCCCTATACTTGTGGGTTATCAGACTCCTCCAAAGAGGATACATCGATATGGGCTTTGGATGGGCTGCATGATCATGTTTGGCATGATAAGAAGCAATAAAATAAAACATACCAAGAACTATTATGGTATCTGGATACTTACGACTTCACCAGGGGCTTCTCCCTAGGTAACCACTCCTCGTCGCTAAAAGCGGCCGCCGTGGAGCAGTCCGGAAGGAGAGTCCTTCCCTTCTTGGACCCTTCGGCCTCCCCTGACGGGGTGGCCTTGCTTTTCTTGTCTCCCCCGGCTAGGGGGGGGAGAGAACTTTCCTCTTCATCCTCCTTGTTTTCGTGGGAGGAGGGCTCCTCGGTGTTATCGGACAATGAGTCCGATACGACCTTGCGCCGGAGACCTTTCCTGGTCCCCGTGGCCTTCTTCTTGGCCTTCTTCTCTGGTGCCTCATAGGGCGCCGGAACCAGCATCTCCGGTAAGAGAGCCCTTGCTGGATCCTCGGGCAGTTGGGCCAGACAATCGATCCGCTCCGCTATCGCGACCCACTCCTATTAAATGGCGAGGAGGTTTAGATCCCCCACATGATTATACTGGGCAAAGGAACATCTTATGAGATATAAAGAGCTTACCAGATTGGTAGGGCGCTTTGCGCTGAGTCCGTGATCCTCGGTAAGGGGAGGCGGTACCTCGGCGGCCTTGAACAGCACCCTCCAGACATCTTGGTGCATCGTGTCGAAAAGCTCTCGCAGCGTCTGGTGCTTGGCCGGGTCGAACTCCCACATATTGAATGCCCGTCTTTGACATGGAAGGATCCGGCGGAAGAGCATGACCTGGACCATGTTTGTAACACCCCGGATGTAACTTTCCCAATTTGTACTCCAACTCTTGTCGTTTTCAGCGTTTAGTTATTTTATTTTCTCGGGTTCGGGTTTTTGTCTCCGTGTGTTGTTATCATTGTCATGCATCTCATATCATGTCATCATGTGCATTGCATTTGCATACGTGTTCATCTCATGCATTCGAGCATTTTCCCCGTTGTCCATTTTGCATTCCGGCGCTTCGTTCTCCTCCGGTGGTCATTTCTACCTTTCTTTCGTGTGTGGGGATTAAACATTTCCGGATTGGACCGAGACTTGCCATGCGGCCTTGCTTTACTACCGGTAGACCGCCTGTCAAGTTTCGTATCATTTGGACTTCGTTTGATACTCCAACGGTTAACCGAGGGACCGAAAAGGCCTCGTGTGTGTTGCAGCCCAACACCCCTCCAATTTGGCCCAAAACCCACCAAACTCTTCTCCATCATCTAGAGCGTTCGATCACGATCGCGTGGCCGAAAACCGCACCTCATTTGGACTCTCCTAGCTCCCTCTATGCCTATAAATAGACCTCCCCGAAATTCGGATCTCCTCCTCCCCCGAAACCCTAAATCGCCCCGCCACCGACGGACATGTCCACCGCCTAGATCGGACACGTCCGCCGCCCACCCGGGCCAATCCCGCTCCGCCACGTGCCCCGCCGCCGTCCTCCCGCGCCGTGGCCCGCGAGCCTAGCCGGGGCCCCCGAGGGCCCGAAGCCGCTCCCCGCCGCCCGCGCCTCGCCGCCGTCTTCCCTCCGCCGCGCCGCCGCGGGGCATTGCCGGACCCGCCGGAGCAAGCCGCCGTCACCCCGCGCCCGTCCTCCTCCGGCGAACCGCCGCCCCGCGCCGTCTCGTGCTCCGGCGAGAGCAGCTCCGGCGAGCCTCCTCCCACCTCCTCCGGCCGCCGAGCCCGCCAAGTCCGGTGACTCCTCCATCTCCGGCGAACATGAACCCCGGCGATGACCTCAGATTGCGTGCCCCCGATCTAGATCTGAAAATATCTCAGGATTGACTTTTTCGCCCGAAACCCTAATCCAAGTGCTCCTGTTCATCGTGTTGTATCTCCGCATCCGTAACTCCCTTTTTGGCATATAGCATATTAAATGTTCATCTCAGAGAGTACATCATTTCATTCCATTGCATCATTTTCATTTGAGTTCATCTTGATGCCCGAAATGCTGTTAGAAGAGGGCTACTTGAGATAATTGTCAGATCTGCTACTCCATTTGCATATTTGTCATTTTTGCCATGATTATTGTGTGCATGATATGCCCATGAGCTCTACATATGTTTTGTTAAGGGTTTTGCCATCTTTCTAGAGGTGCAACCCATGTATTTTTGTGATGTGTGTGGTGACTAGTGCAAGCTTGCGAAGTGAGGCACTTGGTATTGCTGATTTCAGGGACTTAGTAATTCCACTAAGTCCTTGGGCTGTTTATTCATATGGCCATATGTTCATGTTGTTTCCTAGTGATCCGTGCCTCTTTTGAGGATGATCAGTAAGGATGTTTTGTTAATCTTGTAGTGCTCTATCCATCCATGTCTTTGTTTGCAATTATGGAGCACCCTAGCTTGAGTCAATCGAGCTCTACTTTTGCTACTTTGTGAATCTGGGCAGATTGTCAACTTGTTTGCAATTTTGCCGATGATGTTGTAGTTGATCCGTGCATGCTATGCTATTGTTCTTGCCATGTCTAGCTTGCATTTTGTGTGTTCTTGATGGGTGTATGCTTAGTTTATCATGACTTGCTCCGTAGTGAGTGCATCGAGCTCGTAAACATGCCTACTTGATATCTGTTTTCAGCATGCTCCAGTTTTCACTAAGTCTGTGATCTGATTATGTTTTTGCCATGTTCACATGCTTGCAATTGTATTTTCTGATCCCTTTTGGCTCAAGGTCACTAAGGGACTTTTGTTAAGCTCTTTGAGTAGCTCCATGCCATGCTTTACTTTGCCATGTTCAGGTCCTGTAGCATGTAGTTTTGTTGCTCCGAAGAGTGCTACCTGATCTGAAATTCCAGACAAGTGTTAATTTCACTAAGTCTGAAATCTGTTTGCCATATGCATTTTTGCCATGCTTGTTTGAACCTGTTAATGGATGAATTGGCCGTAGCTCAGTGCTAGACTTTTGTTAAGCATCTTGAATGCATCCCTGCCATGTATTTTGTTGTCATGTTTGGGTGCTGTATCATGTTCATCTCATTGCATTTAGTTGGCTACTTGCTGTAAATCGCAGACCGGTGTCATATTTGAATCGCTTGCCATTTCCAAACCGTAACTCCGATTCGACGTTCTTTATATCGTTTTCAAGCGATTTCATCTCATCTTTCCAGTGGCACACTTGGATTCCAAGTTGAGGCCAGGTTCATGCATTCCTTGTCAATTCTTGCATATGCATCCCGCATCGCATCCCGCATAGCATACCATCCTTGCATCATATTGTTTGATCCTTGCACGTGGTTGATTGTGTCCTTGTTGCTTGTTTGTCTTGTTTGGGTAGAGCCGGGAGACGAGTTCGCTAACGAGGAGCCCGTTGAGTTTGCTTTCGAGGATCCAGTCAACTCTGACAACTTTGCAGGCAAGATGATCATACCCTCGAAATCACTACTATCTTTGCTATGCTAGATTGCTCGCTCTTTTGCTATGCCAATGCTACGATGCCTACCATTTGCTTTCAAGCCTCCCAAATTGCCATGTCAAACCTCTAACCCACCATGTCCTAGCAAACCGTTGATTGGCTATGTTACCGCTTTGCTCAGCCCCTCTTATAGCGTTGCTAGTTGCAGGTGAAGATTGGAGGCCGTTCCTTGTTGGAACATTTATTTACTTGTTGGGATATCATTATATATCTTGTTATCTTAATGCATCTATATACTTGGTAAAGGGTGGAAGGCTCGGCCTCTCGCCTAGTGTTTTGTTCCACTCTTGCCGCCCTAGTTTCCGTCATATCGGTGTTATGTTCCCGGATTTTGCGTTCCTTACGCGGTTGGGTTATAATGGGAACCCCTTGATAGTTCGCCTTGATTAAAGCTTTTCCAGCAATGCCCAACCTTGGTCTTACCATTTGCCACCTAGCCTCTTTTTCCCTTGGGTTTCCGGAGCCTGAGGGTCATCTTATTTAACCCCCCCCCCCGGGCCAGTGCTCCTCTGAGTGTTGGTCCGAACCGAGTAGACTGCGGGGCCACCTCAGGGCAACTTGAGGGTTGGTTTTACTCGTAGGATGTCTCATCTGAGTGTGCCCTGAGAACGAGATATGTGCAGCTCCTATCGGGATTTGTCGGCACATTCGGGCGGTGTTGCTGGTCTTGTTTTAACCTGTCGAAGTGTCTTGAAGAACCGAGATACCGAGTCTGATCGGAACGTCTTGGGAGGAGGTCTATTCCTTCGTTGACCGTGAGAGCTTGTCATGGGCTAAGTTGGGACTCCCCTGCAGGGATTTGAACTTTCGAAAGCCGTGCCCGCGGTTATGGGCAGATGGGAATTTGTTAATGTCCGGTTGTAGATAACTTGAACCTTAACTTAATTAAAATGAATCAACTGAGTGTGTTACCGTGATGGCCTCTTCTCGGCGGAGTCCGGGAAGTGGACACGGTGTTGGAGTAATGCTTGCGCAGGTTGTCCTCTAGTTTCTCGCTCGTGCTTTGCCTCCTCTTCTCGCTCTCTTTTGCGAACAGGATAGCCACCATATTATGCTAGTCGCTTGCTGCAGCTCCACATATATTTTACCTTGCCTTACCTATAAGCTTAAATAGTCTTGATCGCGAGGGTGCGAGATTGCTGAGTCCCTGTGGCTCACAGATTACTATTACACCAGATGCAGGGCCTGATGATTCCGCTCCAGGTGACGCGCTCGAGCTCAAGTGGGAGTTCGACGAGGACTCTCAACGTTACTATGTTTCCTTTCCTGATGATCAGTAGTGGTGCCCAGTTGGGGGTGATCGGGACCGTGTCGCATGTTGGGTTATCTTTTATTTTGGCGCCGTAGTCGGGCCATGAGTGTTTGGATGATGTAATGTTATTTATGTACCTTGATTGACGTGGCGAGTGTAAGCCAACTATGTTATCTCCCCTTTATTATTATATTACATGGGATGTTGTAAAGATTACCTTACTTGCGACATATGCCTTCAATGCGATTATGTCTCTAAGTCGTGCCTCGACACGTGGGAGCTATAGTCGCATCGAGGGTGTTACAAGTTGGTAATCAGAGCCTTCCCCGACCTTAGGAGCCCCATTGCTTGATCGTTTTTAGCGGCCGAGTTGTGTCTAGAAAAATGTTTTGAGTCATTTAGGAATTATATATCGGAGAGTTTAGGAATTCTTTTTACTTCCCAGTCTCCTCATCGCTCTGGTAAGGCATCCTGACGTAGAGTTTTGACTCTTCTCTTCTCAAATTTCACTAAAAAAATTTTAGGATCACGCGGGTATCTTGGAATCGTTCCGATGGTTTTATGATGAGAACATTGTCTTGGTGCCTCCTGTCAGGGGTTTTGTGGAAGTGTCCCGGGGAGTTGAGCTCTGAGGTGTTGTCGTCATAATTTTATCGTTGCAGTTCTGGAATACCTGAGTTTAGTACGCCGACATCGAAAATCTCTTTTATGCAGTTCGTTGGTGAGATAACCTCGACGCCACCCAGTACTGGGGCGGGAGTTCGGGAGTATCGCCATAACTTGTATAACGGATGCTTTTCGAAGGTTGAGGTAGATGGTTTCCGAAGTTTTCTTGGTTATGTGTTGAAGGATGGATACAGCTGGATGTAGGATTTGCTAGATTTGGGTGAGATATTATGCTTCCCCTGTATCCCCAACACCTGATTGCATAACCGGAAAGGTTCGGGAGTTTCATAGGTGGGAATTCTGTAGCTCTAGTTCTTCTTCCACGGATATTGGTTTGAGATTGGGATTTCTTACCGATTATTCGTTCTTGATCCGTACCTTGTTGATTTATTTCTCTACCTTAAATTCTACGTGGCTTCTCAATTTATGGATATGTGACCATTTCAAGAGGAATGCATTCGTTCATTTTGTTCGGATGTGAAGACTATATGTTGCAATTTTCATTCCGTTGGATTCAGCTTCATTTATCTGTCTATGTGCTAATGGTGGTCAACCTCTTCAGGATGGCTCCTCCAACGCGCACGACTCCGAATCCTGATCCGCCACCACCTCCACCTCCTCCGGAGGCATGGCAAGCTGTGATGGCCGCAACCAATGCAAACACACAGTTGATCATGCAAATTCTTCAAGAGCGCAATCAAGGCAACCAAGGGAACCAAGGCAACAATCAGAATCACTCTGCTACACTCAACCAGTTCCTTGCTAACGGGCCAAAGACTTTCAGCAATTGTGTTGAGGCAACCGATGCTGACGATTGGCTTGTGGATCTGTGCAAGCATTTCGAGTGCAGTAACGTCAGGCCTGAGGACTTTGTCAAGTTCGCTTCCTTCCAACTCAAAGATCAAGCTGCAGAATGGTTCCAGCAGTACAAGGACTCCAGAGGTGGACGTGTTATCACTTGGGATGAATTCCGTCAAGATTTCAGAGCTCACCATATCCCTCAGAGCGTGGTTGAAAGCAAGCGTGAGGAATTCCGCAACCTGAAGCAAGGCTCTTTGTCTGTCTATGACTACAACAAGTTGTTCCAGAAGCTCGCCCGCTTTGCCAAGCAGGACGTCCCTGATGAGAAGAGCATGATATACCAGTTCAGGGGTGGTCTCAGAGAAGAAATTCAGCTAGCTCTTGTTCTCTTTGAGCCCTTGAGGTACGATGAGTTCTACAACATGGCATTGAAGCAAGAGGCTGCTCAGTTGAGGTGTGATGCTTCCAAGAAGCGAGTCAGAGATGTTACTCCTTCTTCCTCTACTCAAGTGGCCAAGCAGCAGAAGTATTGGCTTCCTCCTCCTCCGTTCCGTCAGCCGTATCAGCAGAAGAGCAAAGGTGGCAGTGGATCTTCCCACCCACCCAACCCTGGCTTTCAGAACAAGACTTCGTCTCAAGCTCCAAGATCGAGTGCTCCGTACCACCGTCCGCTTTCAGAGGTCACGTGCAACAAGTGCCAACAGAAGGGTCACTATGCCAACAAGTGCTTCAACCAGAGGCGTCTTCCTCCTCCTCCTCCTGTCAGATCGGCAAGTACAGCTGTGGTCAAGCATAACCCCAAGCATGCCAAGGTCAACTTGATGAACGCAGCTCAGGCAGAGGATTCGTCAGATGTCATTATGGGTAACCTTCCTATTAATGATGTTCCTGCAAAAGTACTTTTTGATACTGGTGCATCGCATTCTTTCTTGTCATGCCCGTTTGCATCGAAGCACAATGTTGTTACTGAGATCATGCCCAAAGTCATGCAAGTTGTTTCTCCCGGCAAGCTTTTGACTTCTAGTTTGGTTGCTCCCGATATCTCTATCACGTTGGGCGATTACAAGTTTCTTTCTTCTCCGGTGGTTCTTGGTAACTCGGATATTGATCTTATTCTCGGAATGGATTGGCTTTCTAAGCACAAGGCGCATCTTGATTGTGCTGCCAGGCAGATTCAATTGACTCATTCGTCTGAGGATGTAATTGTCTTTGCCGCTCGGGATAATACCATCCGTCTGTTTTCTCTCAATGAGAAGGGTGAACTGGATGCTATCTCGCAGATTCCAGTCGTTTGCGAATATCAAGACGTCTTTCCAGAAGAGCTTCCAGGAATGCCTCCGCACCGGCCAGTTGAATTCGTCATTGATCTTGAGCCCGGCACGGAACCTGTGTGCAAGCGTCCTTACAAGCTCGGACCTGAAGAGTTGAAGGAGCTGAAGAAGCAACTCGATATTCAAGAAAGAATGGGTCTCATCCGGCCTAGTTCTTCTCCGTGGGGTTGTGGTGTTCTTTTTGTGAAGAAGAAGGATGGAACGGACCGACTTTGTGTTGATTACCGTCCATTGAACAAGAAGACCATCAAGAACAAATACCCACTTCCCAACATCAATGAGCTGTTCGAACAACTCAAAGGTGCCCAAGTATTCTCCAAGCTTGATCTCCGTATGGGTTATCATCAGATTCGAATCCGTGAGCAAGATATTCCCAAGACGGCTTTCAGGACAAGCTATGGTTCATATGAATACACTGTCATGTCTTTTGGCCTCGTCAACGCTCCTCCGACTTTCTCTCGCATGATGAACTTCATCTTCAACGCCTACACCAATGACTTCGTTTTGGTCTATCTCGACGACATTCTGGTTTTCTCGAAGAACAAGGAAGATCATGCCAAACACTTGCGTTTGGTGCTCGATAAGCTCAGGGAACATCAGTTCTACGCCAAGTTCTCCAAGTGCGAATTTTGGCTCGATGAGGTTCTTTATCTTGGTCATATCATCTCTGCCAAGGGCATTGCGGTGAATCCTGAGAAGGTGTCTGCAATTGTGAATTGGGAACCTCCTCAGAACGTGAAGCAACTCCGTAGCTTCCTCGGTCTCGCAAGCTACTGTCGAAGATTCGTTGAAAACTTTTCTAAGATCGCGAAGCCTCTCTCTAATCTTCTCCAGAAGCACGTCAAGTACGTTTGGTCTCCGGAGTGTGACATTGCTTTCAACACTTTGAAAGAGAAATTGATCACTGCTCCAGTTCTGACTCCGCCTGATGAATCCAAGCCGTACGAGGTCTTTTGTGATGCCTCTCTCCAAGGTCTTGGCGCAGTATTGATGCAAGAGAAGAAAGTTGTTGCTTATACCTCTCGCCAGTTGAAGCCAATGAGAAGAACTACCCCACTCATGATCTCGAGTTGGCGGCAGTTGTGCATGCTCTTTTGACTTGGAGACATCTCTTATTGGGAAGAAAAGTGGACATCTTCACTGATCACAAGAGTCTCAAGTACATCTTCACTCAGCCTAATCTCAACCTCAGGAAAACTCGATGGGTCGAAATGATTCAAGAGTATAATCCGAGTATCGAGTATACTCCAGGCAAGGCCAATGTGATTGCTGACGCATTGAGCAGAAAGGCTTACTGCAACAGTCTGATTCTCAAGCCTTATCAACCCGAGCTTTGTGAAGCTTTCCGCAAACTTAATCTGCAAGTTGTTCCTCAAGGTTTCCTCGCCAACCTTCAAGTCTCTCCTACCTTGGAAGACCAGATTCGCCAAGCCCAGCTTCTTGATGCTATGGTGAAAAAGGTGAAGATTGGGATTGCCAAGAGTCAACCCAAGTACAAGTGCTACCGCCTTGATGACAGGGATACTCTCTTCTTCGAGGATCGTATTGTTGTACCCAAAGGTGAACTTCGTAAAGTGATCATGAACGAGGCTCACAATTCTCTCCTATCCATCCACCCTGGGAGCACGAAGATGTATCAGGACCTTAAGCAGGCTTATCGGTGGACTCAAATGAAGTGCGAGATTGCTCAATTCGTGAATGAGTGTGATGTCTGCAGAAGAGTGAAGGCAGAACACCAAAGGCCAGCTGGTCTCCTCCAACCTCTTGCCATTCCAGAATGGAAGTTTGACCACATTGAGATGGACTTCGTGACCGGGTTTCCAAAGTCCAGGCGTGGCAATGATGCTATATTTGTTGTCATCGACAAACTCACCAAAGTGGCTCACTTTCTGCCTATCAAAGAGTCAATCACTGCAGCTCAATTGGCGGAACTCTATACCTCTCGGATTGTCTCTCTGCACGGTATTCCACAAGTGATCTCTTCAGACCGTGGCAGCATCTTTACCTCCAAGTTTTGGGATTCTTTTCAGAAGGCCATGGGCACCAACATCCGCTTCAGCACAGCTTTCCATCCTCAAACTAGCGGTCAAGTCGAGCGTGTCAACCAGATTCTTGAAGATATGCTCAGGGCTTGTGTGATCTCCTTCGGCATGAAGTGGGAGGATTGTCTTCCTTATGCTGAATTCTCCGACAACAACAGTTTTTAAGCAAGTTCGGGCAAGGCCCCTTTTGAAATTCTGTATGGCAGGAAGTGTCGTACCCCTCTCAACTGGTCTGAAACCGGTGAACGTCAGCTTTTGGGTAATGACTTAATCACAGAGGCAGAGGAAATGTGCAAAGTCATTCGAGATAACCTCAAAGCAGCCCAATCCTGCCGGAAGAGCTACTATGATAGTAAGCACCGTGATTTGGCTTTCGAGATCGAAGATCATGTTTACCTCCGTATCTCTCCTATGAAAGGTACTCGTCGCTTCGGTATCAAAGGGAAGCTTGCCCCTAGATACGTGGGACCTTTCAAGATTGTCAGCAAGAGAGGTGATCTCGCCTATCAACTCGAGCTTCCTTCAAACTTTGCAAATGTTCATGACGTGTTCCATGTCAGTCAGCTTCGAAAGTGCTTCAAGACTCCTGACCGCACCGTCAACTTCGAGGACATTGAGCTCCAAGAAGATCTTTCCTATCGTGAGCACCCAGTTGCTATTCTCGAAGAGATTGAAGCAAGACTCGCAACAAGTCAATCAAATTTCTCAAAGTAAAGTGGTCAAACCATTCCGACTGTGAAGCTACCTGGGAACGCGAGGATCACCTCCGTTCTGAGTACCCGGTGTTCTATCAATCCTAGATCTCGGGACGAGATCCTTTCGTAGTGGTGGAGTGTTGTAACACCCCGGATGTAACTTTCCCAATTTGTACTCCAACTCTTGCCGTTTCTAGTGTTAAGTTATTTTATTTTCTCGGGTTCGGGTTTTTGTCTCCGTGTGTTGTTGTCGTTGTCATGCATCTCATATCATGTCATCAGGTGCATTGCATTTGCATACGTGTTCATCTCATGCATCCGAGCATTTTCCCCGTTGTCCGTTTTGCATTCTGGCGCTTCGTTCTCCTCCGGTGGTCATTTCTAGCTTTCTTTCGTGTGCGGGGATTAAACATTTCCGGATTGGACCGAGACTTGCAAAGCGGCCTTGGTTTACTACCGGTAGAACGCCTGTCAAGTTTCGTATCATTTGGACTTCGTTTGATACTCCAACGGTTAACCGAGGAACCGAAAAGGCCTCGTGTGTGTTGCAGCCCAACACCCCTCCAATTTGGCCCAAAACCCACCTAAACCTGCTCCATCATCTAGAGCGCTCGATCACGATCGCGTGGCCAAAAACCGCACCTCATTTGGACTCTTCTAGCTCCCTCTATGCCTATAAATAGGCCTCTCCCCAAAATTCCGGATCCCCCTCGTCCTCAAACCCTAAAATTCGTCTCCGCGCCGGCCGGACACGTCCGTCCGGGCCGGACGCTTCCGCCGCCACCAACCGGGAGCTGCCACGTGGCGCCCCCGGACCACTTCGCCGCCTCAGCCGCGCGCGGCCCGCTCGGGCCCGTCCCCGGCCCAGCCGCCGCCACCCGCCTCCTCGCGCCCGCGGCCGCCCGACCCCGCCCGGCCGAAGCTCGCCGCCGCCTCCACGCCGCTCGCCGCCGCCCGCCGCCCGACCGCTTGCCGCGCCGCGCCGCCTCGCCGACCGCCGCCGCCTTCGCCCCTCGCCGCCTCCTCGGGTCCCGCGCCTGGCCGCGCCTCCCCGGCCCCCTCTCCGACAAGCATCCTCGTCGTCGAATCCCCTCTCCGGCGAGAAGCTCCGGCGAGATCCGCCACCGCCTCGGCTTCCGTGCAAACCCTAGATCTCGGGGTTGTTTTTTTCTTCTAAGTCCCTAAATTTTCAGATCCATGTGCTCCTGTTCATGGCCTCGTAACTTTGCATCCGTAGCTCCGATTCATGCATATAGCATATCAAAATGTTCGTCTCAGAGAGTACATCATTTGATTCCATTGCATCATTTTAATTTTTGTTCATGTTGATGCCCGAAATGCTGTTAGAAGAGGGATACTTGAGTTAATTGTCAGATCTGCTACTCCATTTAGACTTTTGTCATTTTTGCCATGATTATTGTGTGCATGATATGCCATGATACTCTACATATGTTTTGTTAAGGGTTTTGTCATCTTTCTAGAGGTGCAACCCATGTATTTTTGTGATGTGTGTGGTGCCTAGTGCAAGCTTGCAAAGTGAGGCACTTGGTAATTCTGTTTTCAGGGACTTAGCATTTCCACTAAGTCCTTGAGCTGTTTAGTTCATGATGCCATATGTCCATGTTGATTCCTAGTGATCCGTGCCTCTTTTGAGGATGATCGGTAAGGATGTTTTGTTAATCTTGTAGTGCTCTATCCATCTATGTCTTTGTTTGCAATTATGGAGCACCCTAGCTTGAGTCAATCGAGCTCTACTTTTGCTACTTTGTGAATCTGGGCATATTGTCAACTTGTTTGCAATTTTTCCGATGTTGTTGTAGTTGATCCGTGCATGCTATGTTATTGTTCTTGCCATGTCTAGCTTGCATTTTGTGTGTTCTTGATAGATGTATGCTTAGTTTGTCATGAATTGCTCCGTAGTGAGTGCATCGAGCTCGTGAACATGCCTACTTGATATCTGTTTTCAGCATGCTCCAGTTTTCACTAAGTCTGAGAACAGATTATGTTTTTTGCCATGTTCACATGCTTGCAATTGTATTTTCGGATCCCTTTTGACTCAAGGTCACTAAGGGACTTTTGTTAAGCTCTTTGAGTAGCTCCATGCCATGCTTTACTTTGCCATGTTCAGGTCCTGTAGCATGTAGTTTTGTTGCTCCGAAGAGTGCTACCTGATCTGAAATTCCAGACAAGTGTTAATTTCACTAAGTCTGAAATCTGTTTGCCATATGCATTTTTGCCATGCTTGTTTGAACCTGTTAATGGATGATTTGGCCGTAGCTCAGTGCTAGACTTTTGCTAAACATCTTGCATGCATCCCTGCCATGTATTTTGTTGCCATGTTTGAGTGCTGTAACCTGTTCATCTCATTGCATTTAGATGGCTACTCGCTGTAAATCGCAGACCGGTATCATATTTGAATTGCTTGCCATCTCCAAACCATAACTTCGATTCCGACGTTCTTTATATCGTTTTCAAGCGATTTCATCTCATCTTTCCAGTGGAACACTTGGATTTCCAAGTTGAGGCCAGGTTCTTGCATCCCTTGTCAAATCTTGCATATGCATCCCCCATCGCATCCCGCATAGCATATCATCATTGCATCATATGGTTTGATCCTTGCACGTGGTTGATTGTGTCCTTGTTGCTTGTTTTTCTTGTTTGGGTAGAGCCGGGAGACGAGTTCGCTAATGAGGAGCCCGTTGAGTTTGCTTTCGAGGATCCAGTCAACTCTGACAACTTTGCAAGCAAGATGATCATACCCTCGAAATCACTACTATCTTTGCTATGCTAGATTGCTCGCTCTTTTGCTATGCCAATGTTATGATGCCTACCATTTGCTTTCAAGCGTCCCAAATTGCCATGTCAAACCTCTAACCCACCATGTCCTAGCAAACCGTTGTTTGGCTATGTTACCACTTTGCTCAGCCCCTCTTATAGCGTTGCTAGTTGCAGGTGAAGATTGGAGGCTGTTCCTTGTTGGAACATTTATTTACTTGTTGGGATATCATTATATTGCTATGTTATCTTAATGCATCTATATACTTGGTAAAGGGTGGAAGGCTCGGCCTCTCGCCTAGTGTTTTGTTCCACTCTTGCCGCCCTAGTTTCCGTCATATCGGTGTTATGTTCCCGGATTTTGCGTTTCTTACGCGGTTGGGTTATAATGGGAACCCCTTGATAGTTCGCCTTGATTAAAGCTTTTCCAGCAATGCCCAACCTTGGTTTTACCATTTGCCACCTAGCCTCTTTTTCCCTTGGGTTTCCGGAGCCCGAGGGTCATCTTATTTAACCCCCCCGGGCCAGTGCTCCTCTGAGTGTTGGTCCGACCGAGTAGGCTGCGGGGCCACCTCGGGGCAACTTGAGGGTTGGTTTTACTCATAGGATGTCTCATCTGAGTGTGCCCTAAGAACGAGATATGTGCAGCTCCTATCGGGATTTGTCGGCACATTCGGGCGGTGTTGCTGGTCTTGTTTTAACCTGTCGAAGTGTCTTGAAGAATCAAGATACCGAGTCTGATCGGAACGTCTCGAGAGGAGGTTTATTCCTTCGTTGACCGTGAGAGCTTGTCATGGGCTAAGTTGGGACTCCCCTGCAGGGATTTGAACTTTTGAAAGCCGTGCCCGCGGTTATGGGCAGATGGGAATTTGTTAATGTCCGGTTGTAGATAACTTGAACCTTAACTTAATTAAAATGAATCAACTGAGTGTGTTACCGTGATGGCCTCTTCTCGGCGGAGTCCGGGAAGTGGACACGATGTTGGAGTAATGCTTGCGCAGGTTGCCCTCTAGTTTCTCGCTCGCGCTTTGCATCCTCTTCTCGCTCTGTTTTGCGAACAGGATAGCCATCATATATGCTAGTCGCTTGCTGCAGCTCCACATATATTTTTACCTTGCCTTACCTATAAGCTTAAATAGTCTTGATCGCGAGGGTGCGAGATTGTTGTGTCCCTGTGGCTCATAGATTACTATTACACCAAATGCAGGGCCTGATGATTCCGCTCCAGGTGACACGCTCGAGCTCAAGTGGGAGTTCGACGAGGACTCTCAACGTTATTATGTTTCCTTTCCTGATGATCAGTAGTGGTGCCCAGTTGGGGGTGATCAGGACCGTGTCGCATGTTGGGTTATCTTTTATTTTGGCGCCGTAGTCGGGCCATGAGTGTTTGGTTGATGTAATGTTAATTATGTACTTCATTGACGTGGCGAGTGTAAGCCGACTATGTTATCTCCCCTTTATGATTATAGTACATGGGTTGTTGTAAACATTACCTTACTTGCAACATATGCCTTCAATGCGATTATGTCTCTAAGTCGTGCCTCGACACGTGGGAGCTATAGTCGCATCGAGGGTTTACAATGTTGATGAGCTTGATTTTCTTGCTTATCATATTTCTAACATAGTTCTGGAGTCCGGTTAGCTCTACCAATGAGCCCCAGGATATGCCCTTCTCTTTCTAGGAGGTGAGCCGCGTGGGGATGCCGGATCGAAATTCGGGGGCCGCCACCCAGTTGGTGTCGTGTGGCTCGGCGATGTAGAACCACCCGATTGCCACCCCTTCACGGTCTCCACATAGGAGCCTTCGAGTCAGGTGAAGTTGGGCATTTTGCCTACCATGGCGCCTCCGCACTCCGCTTGCTGGCCGACCACCACCTTCAGTTTCACGTTGAAGGTCTTCAGCCACAGGCCGAAGTGGGGCTTGATGCGGAGGAAGGCCTCGCACACGACGATAAACGTCGAGATGTTGAGGATGAAATTGGGGGCTAGATCATGGAAGTCCAGCCCGTAGTAGAACATGAGCCCGCGGAAAAATGGGTGGAGGGGAAATCCCAGCCCGCGGACGAAGTGGGTGAGGAATACAACCCTCTCATGGGGTTCTGGAGTAGGGACGATCTGCCCCGCGTCTGGGAGCCAGTGCGTGATATCTGCGGCCAGGTATCCAGCTTCCCGGAGCTTCGTGATGTTCTCCTCCGTAACAGAGGAGACCATCCACTTGCCCCCCGCTCCGGACATGTTTGGAGTGGTTTTGCGGAGAAAATGCGAATTTGGGCGCTGGAGCTCGAGTGCGCAAGAATGGATGGGCAGGGAAGAAGAAGCCATGGGTGAAAAGGAGGAGTCCTTGTCCCTTTATAAGGGAGGAAGAAACTATGCGCCTCCCCACCTGCCTGGTAAACTCGCTTATTTCCCAAGCGCCATGATTGATGGCGGTTGGGTTACCCACACCCGTATTGATGATAATCCCGTGATAAGGGGACACAATATCTACTTCGACGAGACGTGCCAAGAAAACTGCCTCGCAATATGTGCAGTAGCTGGTTGAGAAAAATGGTTCGAATAACGACCGAGCCATGGCATGATGTCATATCATGGAAAGTTGTCAGCAGATTAGATTTGTGGAAATATTATATTCTCTACGGTGGTATGTGGAATTTGTTTTGCAGAGCCGGACACTATCCTTGTGTTCGAAATCTTCTGTGGAGTATTCGGTGGAGGAACCCTCCTTGCAATGCCGAAGACAATTTGCGCCAGACTCATCGCCATTGAAGCCTGGTTCAGGGGCTACTGAGGGAGTCCTGGATTAGGGGGTCCCCAGATAGCCAGACTATATCCTTTGACCGAAGTGTTAGACTATGAAGATACAAGATTGAAGACTTCGTCCCGTGTCCGGGTGGAACTCTCCTTTGCGTGGAAGGCAAGCTTGGAAATTCGGATATGTAGATCTCCTCCCATGTAACCGACTCTGTGTAACCCTAGCCCTCTCTGGTGTCTATATAAACCGGGGGGTTTAGTACGTAGGATGACAACAATCAGAATCATGGGCTAGCTTCTAGGGTTTAGCCTCTACGATCTCGTGGTAGATCAACTATTGTAATACTCATATCATCAAGATCAATCAAGCAGGAAGTAGGGTATTACCTCCATCGAGAGGGCCCAAACCTGGGTAAACATTGTGTCCCCCGCCTCCTGTTACCATCCGCCTTAGACGCACAGTTCGGGACCCCCTACCCAAGATCCGCCGGTTTTGACACCGACAGAAGTCACCTGAAGATTTACCATGAGTGATTGGACAAGGTCTGTGTGACCTTAGTTCAAGGAGAATACGGTGAGGACTGTGTGTCCAGGACTGTGTGTTCTCAGGTTTAAATACCTAGCCGCTCTAACCAGACGTACAACTATCACAGCAGTTGCAACTGGTCTACCAAATCTTTGTCTTCACCAAGCTAGCTAGTTCTATTTCATCAACCCTTTCATTTCTTCATTACTATGTTGTGTACCTGTTCATATCTGTTTGAAGACTTTGACTGAAGACATTCTCAATTTCCTTAGTTCAATTTCTTCAGTATGTTTGTCTTCATTCTGTTTTATCATGTGCTTACGCTTTCTGTACTCTGTGTTTGTTTTCTATTCATCATGATATCCATGCTTATGTTAAGTCATGTCTGCATCTGAGTACTTATTCCGCTGCAAGTAGTTCTTCGCTTAGGAATTTCCTCACATTGAAATTCCTCAGTGAAGAATTCACAAAAATTGCCTATTCACCCCCCCTCTAGTCGACTTAACGCACTTTCACTGAGCACTCTACCGACAAGGTTGCACTCTTGTAAACGCAGAGCTCAAACTCATCAATCCCCCAAAGCAGGAGTAGGTTTTACGCTTCATAGTTGACCACCTCGGTAAACTCTTTGTGTGCTATGCGGCTATTGCGGCCCTTTGTGTGCCGAACATAAAAGGGCCTTGTGGCCCATAGATTGTCGTACACCGACACAGACTCACATCTTCTCCTGGTCGCCACCCCATTCGCTCCGCCCCAGCTTTCCCTCGTTGTTGGTGTTCGCTACAAGGTGCAGACTCCCTCCCTCCTATCACTAGTCGCCCGTCCTCCTCCCTTGTCTACTCTCTTTCCCGTTGTCGGTGTCAAAACCGGTGGATCTTGGGTAGGGGGTCCCAAACTGTGCGTCTGAGGTTAATGGTAACAAGAGACAGGGAACACAATGTTTACCCAGGTTCGGGCCCTCTCGATGGAGGTAAAACCCTACGTCCTACTAGATTAATATTGATGAGTATGGGGGTTACAAGAGTTGATCTACCACGAGATCGTAATGGCTAAAACCCTAGAAGTCTAGCCTATCTGATTATGATTGTCTCTACAGACTAAGCCCTCCGGTTTATATAGACATTGGAGGGGACTAGGGTTATACAAAGTCGGTTACGGAGAAAGGAATCTTCATATCCTAACGCCAAGCTTGCCATCCATGCCAAGGAGAGTCCATCCAGACACGGGTGAGAGTCTTCGGTCTTGTATCTTCGTAGTCCATCAGTCTGGCCCATGTCCAACAGGTCGGATGCCCGAGGACCCCTTAGTCCAGGACTCCCTCAGTAGCCCCTGAACCAGGCTTCAATGACGAGGTGTTCGGCACGCAGATTGTCTTCGGCATTGCAAGGAGGGTTCCTCCTCCGAATACTCCAACACAGTCTTCGAATATGACTAACATGTCCAGATCTGCAAAACAAGTACCACACACCACCGCAGAGAGTATAATATTTCACGAGCCAATCTGTTGACAATTTTTGATAACGTGACACCACGTCATCACCTGGACATTATTTCGAACCATTTTTCGGCCTGCTGCTTCGAGATGCGGTCTCATTGGCACGTCCTGTCAAAGCAGAGATCGTGTCCCCTTATTATGGGATTCTCATCAATACGGGTGTGGGTAATCCAACCGTGCCGTTTGCACAACCCTTGGGAACAGGCGAGTTTTAAGGTGAGTGGGGAGGCGCCTGATATTCACTGCCTTTATAAGGAGATAAGGATTCCCTTCTTTCACCCACACCTTCTCTCTCTCTCCGCCCTCCCATTCTCGAGCTCCAGCACCCAAGTCCTCATCTTTTCCGCCTCAAGAAAGCACTCAACCATGTCCGGATCTGGAGCGCAAGGCAAGTGGATGGCCTCCTCCGTCAAGGAGAAGGACATCACCGATCTTTGGGAGGCCGGGTACGGATACATCCATTTTGAGTCATGATTTTATATTTATATTTATTGCATTATGGGATGTTATTACACCTTTTATCACAATACTTATGCCTATTCTCTCTTATTTTACAAGGTTTACATGAAGAGGGAGAATGCCGGCAGTTGGAATTCTGGGCTGGAAGAAGAGCAAATATTAGAGACCTATTCTTCACATCTCCAAAAGTCCTGAAATTTCACAGGAGCACATTTTAGAATATATAAAAAATATTGGGCAAAAGAAGTACCAGAGGGGGGCCACCCACCATCCACAAGGGTGGGGGTGCGCCTTACCCCCTGGGTGCGCCCCCTGCCTCGTGGGCCCCTTGGCAGCCCTCTGATGCCCATCTTTGGCTATATGGAGTCTTTCATCCTGGAAAAAATGATAATCAAGCTCACGGGATGAAACTCCGCCGCCACGAGGCGGAACCTTGGCGGAACCAATCTAGGGCTCCGGTGGAGATGTTCTGCCGGGGAAACTTCCCTCTCGGAGGGGGGGAATCATCACCATCGATCCTCTCATCGGGAGGGGGTAAATCTCCATCAACATCTTCACCAACACCATCTCATCTCAAACCCTAGTTCATCTCTTGTATCCAATCTTTGTCCCAAAGCCTCAGATTGGTACCTGTGGGTTGCTAGTAGTGTTGATTACTCCTTGTAGTTGATGCTAGTTGGTTTATTTGGTGGAAGATCATATGTTTAGATCTTTTATGCATATTAATACCCCTCTTATTATGAACATGAATATGATTTGTGAGTAGTTACGTTTGTTCCTGAGGACATGGGAGAAGTCTTTCTATAAGTAGTCATGTGAATTTGCTATTGGTTCGATATTTTAATGCGATGTATGTTGTCTTTCCTCTAGTGGTGTCATGTGAACGTCGACTACATGACACTTCACCATTGTTTGGGACTAGAGGAAGGCATTGGGAAGTAATAAGTAGATGATGGGTTGCTAGAGTGATAGAAGCTTAAACCCTAGTTTATGAGTTGCTTAGTAAGGGGCTGATTTGGATCCATATGTTTCATGCTATGGTTAGGTTTACCTTAATACTTCTTTTGTAGTTGCGGATGCTTGCAAGAGGGGTTAATCATAAGTGGGATGTTTGTCCAAGGAAGGGCAGTACCCAAGCACCAGTCCACCCACACATCAAATTATCAAAGTACCAAACGCGAATCATATGAGCGTCATGAAAACTAGCTTGATGATAATTCCCATGTGTCCTCGGGAGCGCTTTCCTTTATATAAGAGTTTGTCCAGGCTTGTACTTTGCTACAAAAAGGATTGGGCCATCTTTCTGCACCTTATTTACTTTTATTACTTGTTACCCGTTATCAATTACCATATCACAAAACTATCTGTTACCAATAATTTCAGTGCTTGCAGAGAATACCTTACTGAAAACTGCTTATCATTTCCTTCTGCTCCTCGTTGGGTTCGACACTCTTACTTATCGAAAGGACTACAATAGATCCCCTATACTTGTGGGTCATCAAGACTCTTTTCTGGCACCGTTGCCGGGGAGTGAAGTGCCTTTGGTAGGTGGACTTTGGTAAGGAAAAATTTATATAGTGTGCTGAAATTTACTGTCACTTGTTACTATGGAACATAATCCTTTGAGGGGCTTGTTCGGGGTATCTTCACCCCGACCAGTAGAGCAAAGAGTTGCCCTCAACCTACTGAAAATGTTTACTTTGAAATTCCTTCGGGTATGATAGAGAAACTTCTATCTTATCCTTTCACAGGTAATGGAACATTAGATCCCGATTTGCACCTAATATATGTGGATGAAGTTTGTGGATTATTTAAGCTTGCGGGTATGCCTGAGGATGTTATCAATAAGAAGGTCTTCCCTTTATCTTTGAAGGTAAAGGCATTGACATGGTTTAGGCTATGTGATGATATGGGATCATGGAACTACAACCGATTGAAATTGGAATTTCACTAGAAGTTTTATCCTATGCATCTTGTTCATCGTGATCATAATTATATATAATATTTTTGGCCTCGTGAAGGAGAAAGAATCGCTCAAGCTTGGGGGAGGCTTAAGTCAATGTTATATTCATGCCCCAATCATGAGCTCTCAAGACAAATTATTATTCAAAATTTTTATGCTCGGCATTCTCTCGATAATCGCTCCATGCTCGATACTTCTTGTACTGGCTCTTTTATGATGAAGACTATTGAATTCAAATGGGATTTATTGGAAAGAATTAAACGCAACTCCGAAGAATGGGATCTCGATGAAGGTAAGGAGTCAGGTGTAACCCCAAAGTTTGATTGTGTTAAATCTTTTATGGATACCGATGCCTTTTGTGAATTTAGCACTAAATATGGACTTGACTCTGAGATAGTAGATTCTTTCTGTGAATCCTTTGATACTCATGTTGATCTACCTAAGTAGAAGTGGTTTAAATATAATCCTCCCATTGAAGTAAAAGTAGTTGCACCTGTTAAAGTTGAAGAAAAGACTATCACTTATAATGATTCTGTTGTTGCTACTGCTTATATTGAGAAACCACCTTTCCCTGTTAGAATAAAGGATCATGCTAAAGCTTCAACTATGGTTCGTAAGGGTGATACTAGAACACCTACACCCTCTAAGCAAATTAAAGTTGAACCTAGTATTGCTATGGTTAAGGATCTCCTGGCCGATAATATTGATGGACATGTTATTCACTTCTATGATGAAGCTGCTAGAATTGCTAGAACCGATACTAAAAATAAACATAGACCTGTTGTAGGCATGCTTGTTATTTCTGTTAAAATAGGAGATCATTGCTATCATGGCTTATGTGATATGGGTGCTAGTGCAAGTGCAATACCTCGTTCCTTATACAAAGAAATTATGCATGATATTGCACCTGCTGAGATAGAGGAGATTGATGTTACAATTAAACTTGCCAATAGAGACACTATTTCACCAGTTGGGATTGTTAGAGATGTTGAAGTCTTGTGTGGGAAAGTTAAATACCCTACCGATTTTCTTGTTCTTGGCTCCCCACAAGATAACTTTTGTCCCATTATATTTGGTAGACCCTTCTTGAATACTGTTAATGCTAGGATAGATTGCAAAAAGGATGTTGTTACTATTGGTTTAGGGGATATGTCTCATGAGTTTAATTTTGCTAAATTTCGTAGACAACCCCATGATAAAGAATTGCCTAGTAAAGATGAAATTATTAGTCTTGCTTCTATTGCCATGCCTCCTAGTGATCCTTTAGAACAATATTTGCTAGACAATGAAAATGATATGTTTATGAATGAAAGAAGGGAAATAGATGAAGTATTCTTTAAACAGGGACCTATTTTGAAACACAACTTACCTATTGAAATCCTAGGGGATCCTCCTCCACCCAAGGGTGATCCCGTGTTTGAGCTTAAACCTTTACCTGATACTCTTAAATATGCTTATCTTGATGAGAAAGAGATATATCCTGTTATTATTAGTGCTAACCTTTCAGAGCATGAAGAAAAGAAATTATTGAAAACTCTGAAGAAGCACCATGCTGCTATTGGATATACTCTTGATGATCTTAAGGGCATTAGTCCCACTCTATTCCAACACAAAATAAAATTGGAGAAAGACGCTAAACCGGTTGTTGATCACCAACGACGGTTAAATCCTAAGATGAAAGAAGTGGTAAGAAAAGAAATACTAACGCTTCTGGAGGCAGGTATAATTTATCCCATTGCTGATAGTCAGTGGGTAAGTCATGTCCATTGTGTCCCTAAGAAGGGAGGTATTACTGTTGTTCCTAATGATAAAAATGAGTCGATTCCACAAAGAATTGTTACAGTTATAGAATGGTAACTGATTTCTGCAAATTAAATAAAGCTGCTAAAAGGATCATTACCCGTTACCTTTTATTGATCAAATGCTAGAAAGATTATCCAAACATACACATTTTTGCTTTCTAGATGGTTATTCTGGTTTCTCTCAAATACCTGTTTCAAAAGAGGATCAAGAAAAGACAACTTTTACTTTCCCTTTCGGTACCTTTGCTTATAGACATATGCCTTTTGGTTTATGCAATGCACTTGCTACCTTTCAAAGATGTATGACTGCTATATTCTCTGACTTTTGTGAAAAGATTGTTGAGGTATTCATGGATGATTTTTTTGTATATGAAACTTCTTTTGATGATTGCTTAAGCAACCTTGGTCGAGTTTTGCAGAGATGTGAAGAAACTAATCTTGTCTTGAATTGGGAGAAGTGCCACTTTATGGTTAATGAAGGTATTGTCTTGGGGCATACAATTTCTGGAAGAGGTATTGAAGTTGATAAAGCTAAGGTAGATGCTATTGAAAAGATGCCGTGTCCTAAGGACATCAATGGTATAAGAAGTTTCCTTGGTCATGTCGGTTTTTATAGGTGGTTCATTAAGGACTTCTGTAAAATTTCCAGGCCTCTGGCTAATCTTTTACAAAAAGATGTTCCTTTTGTCTTTGATGATTATTGTGTAGAAGTATTTGAAATACTGAAGAAACCTTTCATTTCTGCACCTATTGTTCAGCGTCCTGAATGGAATTTGCCATTTGAAATTATGTGTGACGCTAGTGATTATGCTGTAGGGGCTGTTCTAGGACAAAGAGTTGATAAGAAATTAAATGTTATCCAATATGTTAGTAAAACTCTAGACAGTGCCCAAAGAAATTATGCTACTACTGAAAAGGAATTTTTAGCAGTTGTATTTGCTTGTGATAAGTTCAGACCCTATATTGTTGATTCTAAAGTAACTGTTCACACTGATCATGCCGCTATTAAATATCTTATGGAAAAGAAAGATTCTAAACCTAGACTTATTAGATGGGTTCTCTTGCTTCAAGAATTTTATTTGCATATTATTGATTGAAAGGGAGCTAAGAACCCCGTTGCAGACAACTTGTCTAGGCTAGAGAATGTTCTTGATGACCCACTACCTATTGATGATAGCTTTCCTTATGAACAATTGGCTGTCATAAATGCTTCTCGTACTACTCTATGGTATGCTGATTATGCTAATTATATTGTTGCTAAATTTATACCACCTAGTTTCACATACCAGCAAAAGAAAAAGTTCCTCTATGACTTAAGACATTACTTTTGGGATGACCGACACCTTTATAAAGAAGGAGTAGATGGTGTTATTAGACGTTGTGTACCTAAGCATGAACAGGAACAGATCCTATGCAAGTGTCACTCCAAGGCTTATGGAGGACACCATGCGGGAGACAGAACTGCACATAAGGTACTGCAATCCGGTTTTTATTGGCCTACTCTCTTCAAGGATGCCCGTAAGTTTGTCTTTTCTTGTGATGAATGTCAAAGAATTCGTATATTAGTAGACGTCAAGAAATTCCTATGAATTATGCACCATTTTGATGTTTGGGGCTTTGATTATATGGGACTGTTTCCTTCCTCTAATGGGTACACACATATTTTAGTTGCTGTTGATTACGTTACTAAGTGGGTAGAAGCTATTCCAACTAGTAGTGCTGATTATAACACCTCTATTAAGATGCTTAAAGAAGTTATCTTTTCGAGGTTTGGAGTCCCTAGATACTTAATGACCGATGGTGGTTCACATTTTATTCATGGTGCCTTTCGTAAAATGCTTGCTAAGTATGATGTTAATCATAGTATTGCATTCCATATCACCCACAGTCTAGTGGCCAAGTAGAACTGAGCAATAGAGAGCTTAAATTAATTTTGCAAAAGACTGTTAATAGATCTAAAAAGAATTGGTACAAGAAACTTGATGTTGCATTATGGGCTTATAGAACTGCATATAAAAATCCAATGGGTATGTCTCCGTATAAGATGGTTTATGGAAAAGCATGTCACTTACCTCTTGAACTAGAACATAAGGCATATTGGGCCATTAAAGAGCTCAATTATGATTTCAAACTTGCCAGTGATAAGAGGCTTTTTGACATTAGCTCACTTGATGAATGGAGAACCCAGGCTTATGAGAATGCCAAATTGTTTAAAGAAAAAGTTAAAAGATGGCGTGACAAAAGGATAAAAAATGTGAGTTTAATGTAGGTGATTATGTATTGTTATATAACTCTTGTTTAAGATTTTTTGCAAGAAAGCTCCTCTCTAAATGGGAAGGTCCTTATGTCATCGAGGAGGCCTATCGTTCCGGTGCCATAAAAATCAACAACTTCGAAGGCACAAATCCGAGGGTGGTGAACGGTCAAAGAATCAAACATTATATCTCAGGTAATCCCATAAATGTTGAAACTAATTTTATTGAAACCGTAACCCTGGAGGAATACATAAGGGACACTTTCCCGAACGTTTCAGACTCCAAAAAGGAAGAGGTGTGTGGTATGGTAAATAAACCGACTCCAAAACAGTTCTAATAGCAATTTTCTCCGTTTTGGAATATTTAAGAAAATAGGAAAATAAGAAGTAGTCCGGGAAGGACACGAGGCGTCCACGAGGGTGGAGGGCGCGCTCTACCCCCTGGGCGCACCCCTTGCCTGGTGGGCACCTCGTGTGCTCTCCGGACTCCGTTTTCTTGCCCGATACTTCTTTTGGTCGGTAAAAATTCATTATATAATCTCCTGAAGGTTTTGACCACCGTACCATGCAAATATCCTCTGTTTTCGTTTTGAGCTATTTTTCTGACAGATCTAGATCACCATGATGTCTCCAAGTGCCCCCAAGGACAAGTTCTTCAAGAAGGTCATCAACGCCTACCTCGCGGAGGTGCTGCAACACCCTCAAACCATTGAGATGCGTGAGGGGTTGATGCACATCCGCGATGTTGAGGGACCAAGGAGGACCGAAAGCGTGGAGACAAGACTCGAAGTAATGGATTAACAAGTTTCCAAGTGCCAGGAGATGGTGGAATGTGGACTCGACACCAACCACATAATGATCACGGAGTTCACCAACACGGCCAAGCTCGATGCCAGAAACATCAGAGAGACCATCTTCAAGCTTCATGAGAAAATCGAGCATCTCCAAGCCCAGATCTATGACCTGCAAAACCAAAACTGTGAGTATGAATATAGATTCAAGAGGATGAGTTTGGCTGCAGATTCGAGGATCCCGGAGACTCGATCATCCTTCTATGATGGTGAGCCTATGCCTTAGAAGATGGACGACAAGCCTACATCATCAACAACTCCATCATCACTACCTCCGAGGAAGGAGACATAAACACATGGGTATGGGCACTCCCCTTGGCAACTGCCAAGCTTGGGGGAGTGCCCCGGTATCGTATCACCATCACACTTTTATCTTTACTGTTTTTATTAGTTTGATCCTTTTGTTAATATCTTGATCTAGTAGAATAAAGTTTTAGTATCATCTAGTTTTGAGTTTTGCTTTATGATCTTTCTATGTAATCGAGTCTGTGAGCTATATATAATAAAGATTAGTGTTGAGTCAAGGGCTTGATTATCTTGCTATGATCTTGAGGGAATAAAATAGAAGAGAAAGAATAAAAAGAAATAAAGAGATCATATGGATCTTATGAAGAGTAATGACTTCACATATAAAGAGTATGATGAATAAAAGTTGTTGAAAGTTGACAAACATAGTTTTGGTCATCGTTGCAATTAATAAGAAGTAATAAAGAAAGAGAGATTTTCACATATAAATATACTATCTTGGACATCTTTTATGATTGCGAGAACTCACTAAAATATGACATGCTAAAGAGTTGATTTTGGACAAGGAAGACAACTTAATGGCTTATGTTTTCTTATATCCGAAATAACTTATATTGTCATGGATCATTCAACATGTTGGGCTTGCCTTTCCCTCTCATGCTAGCCAAATTCTTTGCACCAAGTAGAGATACTACTTGTGCTTCCAAGTATCCTTAAACCCAGTTTTGCCATAAGAGTCCACCATATCTACCTATGGATTGAGTAAGATCCTTCAAGTAAGTTGTCATCGTTGCAAGCAATAAAAATTGCTCTCTAAATATGTATGACTTATTAGTGTGAAGAAAATAAGCTTTGTACGATCTTGTGATGTGGAAGAAATAAAAGCGACAGACTGCATAATAAATGTCCATATATATCACAAGTGGCAATATAAAGTGACGTTCTTTCGCATTAAGATTTTGTGCATTCAACCATAAAATCACATGACAACCTCTGCTTCCCTCTACGAAGGGCCTATCTTTTATTCTTGTTTATTACTTCATACAAGAGTCATGGTGATCTTCACCTTTCCTTTTTACATTTTATACTTTGGCAAGCACAATTTGTATATATATATAATATATAGCTAATTGGATGTGAGTTTTCATGAACTATTATTGTTGACATTACCCTTGAGGTAAAAGGTTGGGAGGCAAAACTATAAGCCCCTATCTTTCTCTGTGTCCGATTAAAACTTCATACCCATAAATATTGCGTGAGTGTTAGCAATTGTGAAAGACTAAATGATAGTTGAGTATGTGGACTTGCTGAAAAGCTCTTATATTGACTCTTTCCGATGTTATGATAAATTGCAATTGCTTCAATGACTGAGATTATAGTTTGTTAGTTTTCAATGAAGTTTCTGATTCATACTTGAAATTGTGATTCAATTGTTACTTTAGCATTATATATATATATATATATATATATGTGTGTGTGTGTGTGTGTGTGTGTGTGTGTGTGTGTGTTGCTGTTATAAGAATGATCATGATGCCCTCATGTCCGTATTTTATTTTATTGACACCTCTAACTCTAAACATGTGGACATATTTTTCGATTTCGGCTTTCGCTTGAGGACAAGTGAGGTCTAAGCTTGGGGGAGTTGATACATTCATTTTGCATCATGCTTTTATATTTATATTTATTGCATCATGGGTTGTTATTACACCTTTTATCACAATACTTATGTCTATTCTCTCTTATTTTACAAGGTTTACATGAAGAGGGAGAATGCCGGCAGCTGGAATTCTGGGCTGGAAGAGGAGCAAATATTAGAGACCTATTCTGCACATCTCCAAAAGTCCTGAAATTTCATGGGAGCACGTTTGAGAATATATAAAAATATTGGGCGAAAGAAGTACTAGAGGGGGGCCACCCACCATCCACGAGGGTGGGGGCGCGCCCTACCCCCCTTGGGTGCCCCCTGCCTCGTGGGCCCCCTGGAAGCCCTTTGATGCCCATCTTTGGCTATAGTCTTTCGTCTTGGAAAAAATGATAAGCAACCTCACGGGACGAAACTCCGTCGCCACGTGGCGGAACCTTGGCGGAACCAATCTAGGGCTCCGGCGGAGTTGTTCTGTCGGGAAACTTCCCTCCCGGAGGGGGAAATCATCACCATCGATCCTCTCATTGGGAGGGGGTCAATCTCCATCAATATCTTCACCAGCACCATCTCATCTCAAACCCTAGTTCATCTCTTGTATCCAATCTTTGTCCCAAAGCCTCAGATTGGTACCTGTGGGTTGCTAGTAGTGTTGATTACTCCTTGTAGTTGATGCTAGTTGGTTCATTCAGTGGAAGATCTTATGTTCAGATCCTTTATGCATATTAATACCCCTCTGATTATGAACATGAATATGATTTGTGAGTAGTTACGTTTGTTCCTGAGGACATGGGAGAAGTCTTGCTATAAGTAGTCATGTGAATTTGGTATTCGTTCGATATTTTGATGAGATGTATGTTATCTTTCCTCTAGTGGTGTCATGTGAACGTCGACTACATGAAACTTCACCATTGTTTGGGTCTAGAGGAAGGCATTGGGAAGTAATAAGTAGATGATGGGTTGCTAGAGTGACAGAAGCTTAAACCCTAGTTTATGAGTTGCCTCATAAGGGGCTGATTTGGATCCATATGTTTCATGCTATGGTTAGGTTTACCTTAATACTTCTTTTGTAGTTGTGAATACTTGCAAGAGGGGTTAATCATAAGTGGGATGCTTGTCCAAGGAAGGGCAGTACCCAAGCACCGGTCCACCCACATATCAAATTATCAAAGTACCGAACGCGAATCATATGAGCGTGATGAAAACTAGCTTGACGATAATTCCCATGTGTCCTCGGGAGCGCTTTCCTTTATATAAGAGTTTGTCCAGGCTTGTCCTTTGCTACCAAAAGGATTGGGCCATCTTGTTGCACCTTATTTACTTTTATTACTTGTTACCCATTACAAATTACCTTATCACAAAACTATCTGTTACCGATAATTTCAGTGCTTGCAGAGAATACCTTACTGAAAACTGCTTATCATTTCCTTATGCTCCTCGTTGGGTTCGACACTCTTACTTATCAAAAGGACTAGAATAGATCCCCTATACTTGTGGGTCATCAGGTACCTAGCAAAAGAAATAGCCCGCCGGCTTCCGGCCAAGGGGCAAATCATCCCCACCCCGAAGCCCAATGAGAGGGTGGTGTTCATCCCCTATTTCGTCCGCGGGTTAGGGTTTCCTCTCCACCCTTTCATTCGCGGACTCATGTTCTATTATGGTCTAGATTTCCATGTTCTAGCCCCAAACTCCTTCATCAACATCTCGGCATGCATTGTCGTGTGCGAGGCCTTCCTCCGCATTCCACCCCACTTCGTACTGTGGCTTAAGATCTTCAACGTGAAGCCGAAGGTGGTGGACGGTCAACACGCAGAGTGCGGAGGTGCCATGGTGAGAAAGATGCCCAATGTCCCGTGGCCCAAAGGTACCTTCGTGGAGATCATTAAGGGCTGGCAGAAGCTGTGGTTCTACGTCACAGAGCCCCGTGACTCCTCCTGGGCCGCGACTCCCGAATTCAAATTCGAGGCCCCAACGCGGCTTACCTCCTGGCAAGAGAAGGGCCTAGATTGGTCTTTGTCAGATGAGCTAACAGCGCTTCAGACGCGCATCAGGAGCATGATGGACAAGAACGTCCAGCTTGTTGATGTGATTCAAGTGATGCTAATTCGCCGGATCCTTCCATGCCAGAGCCGGGCTTGCCACCTATGGGAATTTGATCCGGCCGAACACAAGACCCTGCAATGGTTCTTCGGGACTACACATGAAGACATCTGGAAGGTGCTCTTCAAGGCCAACAAGACGTGGCCAAAGACAACCGAAGACCATGGGCACGACCTGGCTCATCCCGCCAGTTCGGTAAGTTCTCCATGTTTCAAGGCATATCTCTTACTTGCTTACTCAAGGAGGATGTCCCAACTTCCCTATCTATTTTTTTCAGGGTTGGACGAAAAAGGCGGAGCGAATTCACTGTCCGGCTCCGCTGCCCGAGGACCCATCCATCCCGCGCTTGACAAAGATGTTGGTTCCGGCGCCCTACAAGGTGCCGGAGAAGAAGGCTAAGAAGAAGGCCAAGGGGACCAGAGGTGGCCTCCACCCCAAGGGTACTTCGGACATGGTGTCCGAAGACGCTGAAACTCACTCCGCCACCGAAGATGACGAGGAGGAGGAAGAGGAAGAAGAAAGCAACTCCCCCCTCCCCGAGGGGGGGAAGAAGGGGCAGCCTCCACAAATCTAGAGGCGGAGGCGTCCAAGAAGGGGAAGGCTTCCCTCATGGATAGCTCCGCGTGGGACGTCGACAGCAGCCCAGAACGGCGCCCCCGGGATAAGCCCCTGGCCGAATCGTGAGTATCTAAAGACCCCGACGCATTCATATATAAGCCTTTTTACTTTATGATTTTAACATGTTGAACCATGTACTTGCAGTCCGGCTCGTTCCGCCCTCGAGTGATCCTCGTCTTCGGGGAACTCGCTGGACCCGAAGGCGATGAACAGCGGGCCTGTTCCGACGGCCTCCTCTCCCAAGGTCATGGATGACACCGAGGTGTTGTCCCGAAGGATACCAGACCAGGGAGAGACGTAGGAGGCCGTCAGGGTGGCGCCAGAGGGCAAGACCTCGGCCACCGGACACATGGGAGAGCAGATCCCCATGGAGACTGGCGATGGGGGCCACGTCCAATCCGGCCCCCAGCTGAATACGGTCCCGTAGACCTATACGACTCTGGAATCCTGCAGACAACCTCCTTCGTCAGAATGAGGTGTGCCTATTCCGCCGGTGACCTTTATACAACCAGAGGCATCGGATACTCTACTGGAAGCACTGCAAAGTGCTTCCATCGTTGAGGAACACTGTACCCTTATGGGTGCGGTGATTGAGAAGATTCAGTCCGTGAAAAGCGGACTAGCCGAAGCCTGCACAAGCCTTCTAACAGGCTTTGAGGTAAGCAATGTAACATTGTGAAATGAAAATCACAGTATAGATAGTAGCCCCTGAGACTCTGTTCGGTGTTCGGAAAGAAGAGCCAAATAGAGGATCAAACAGTTTTTCGCAGGAGACTAACCAAATATGTTTATGTGAATAAGCAGGTGTCGCTGTTGGCCGCGACTTCTCATGCTGCCGAAGTGTCCGGACTGAAGCAGAGGCTGGAGCAGACCGATGAAGAGCTCGGTCGTGCGAAAAAGCAGTTGGACGATAATCAAGGTATTCAATGTTTTTGTGCATATCCGGGAGGGATGAATGTTTGTGCGCTGACCACAGTGCCACGATATTTTCGTAGGGGCAGCGACCGAGGTAGAGTCCCTCAAGAAGGCACTGGCCGAGGCCGAGGAGAGGGCGGCAAAGGAACGGGCCGCCCGAGATAAGCATGAGGACAGGATTGGTGAGGTCCAGCAGGAGCTCCAAGATGTCATGAACAAATACGAGTCCTTGGAGCGCCAGAATGCGGACCAAGAGTCCAAACTTGTGAGGGTCCGCCAAAGTGCACAAGAGGCCTGGGCCGAAGCCCAAGGCACCCTCCAGGAAATCCAAGAGGCCAAGAAGATTGCGGTGGGTAAGGCTTTTATTATGCAAAGAAAGTATGTGAAGACAAGATATCTCTTACTGACCCGAATTTGGAGTTCTCCAGGGGCGTTTGCGGATTTGCCTTGCAGCGTTTCTGACGCTGCGGCATTCTTCCGAGTCGAAGAAGGGAGCGCAATGGAGAAGCTGTTCTGGTCGCAATACCTTGCGCCAGAACATCCGGTGCCTTTTAGCGACCAGCTAAAACAGCTGGTTGAGCTGCATAGGGTGGCCGAACTAGCCATGAAGGACTTAATAATCCGCTTGTCGCCTACAGAAGCTATGCCCGGCAGCTACTTCGGACTCGTGAGGCGGCTGGTCCATGCCTGCCCTCGACTTGACGCCGTCAAGCGGTCAGACTGTATAGAAGGTGCGCATATGGCCTTCGCCCGTGTCAAGATGCAATGGGCGAAGATGAATGTCATCAAGCTCGCGACCGAAGGACCGCCCGAGGGAAAGGAGCACCGCACGCCCGCATGATATTTCCATGATGTCCTAGAGGGATCCCGCATTGTAGTGGAGCAATGTGCTAAGGACATTATTTTTGAATGAGTATATTCATGTTATCCCGTCATGTAGTATTAAACAGAGTCATTATGTAATATAATGCTTGTTTATTTGTTGAAGTTTTTACCTCCCGTACGGCCGTTTTTATTAAATCTGAGGGTTGGCCAGTCGTCGGCTTCAGCCCCCACGTAGGTAGTACAGGGGTGTTTGGGATGAATCTAAACACTCTTTATCCCAACATTTGGTCCTTAAAGGAGGTGTTTAGCGCTACGAACCAGGCAATCAGACTATGTGGCTTTATCACCCTCACTTAGCCATAGGAGTTTGACAATAAAAATTTAGGTGCAGCCCCTAGTATCCGAACTAGGGTGTTGTAAACACCTGATCAGATAAGAACCAATTCATCGCATAATGCAGAAAAAATCGCTAAAGATTTGAAACCTCCGAAGAGCTGACCGGCTCACGCCGCATCATGACAGTCGGTTTTCGGCTTTCTCTACTGAGGTGCTCGTCCGGATAAACCAAGACACAATCGCAGTAGTTATCCCTTTACTACCCTAGCCGATATAGCAGAACGTAAGGTAGTAAGCACATGAGCCGGGCAACCCAACTATTGACCAAAGACATGATTCAGAGCCGATGCATATAATGCTAAATTGGGGTGCCGAACTATATTGTAAAAAGTGTTCGGACTTTTGTTGTCGTGTTATGGGGCACAATGAAGCCCCTGGCGGAATAAAGCGTACCAAAGTGTACGGGTGTGATTTGATAAGATTATCAAAAGAACAAACTAGTGCCGCAGAAGTTGGGCCGCAAACTGTTTACATTATAGTTTTTTATTAATACGTCAAAACGTATGTTGTACAAGTAGTGCGATAAGCAAGAGTGGCTATTTAACATGCCAAGACCAAGGAGGAGCTGCGTACGGGTCCTGAAAGTGGGTAGAATGATCATCGAGAAGAACATCTAGAGATTCCCTGACACGTCTATGCTACTTGCCACCTTGGTGTGTCCGTCCTTCGAAAGGACCGATTAGGAGGCCGTCGAGAGGGGCATGGGAAGAGAAACCTGAAAAGGAAAAAGAGAAAAAAAAAGAAAGAGTGAAAGTATGTGTGTCCAGGGGAGGTCAAGCCGTATTATGGATCACAATCTGGTTATGCCTCCCTCTATGCCCATGAAATTTTTTGAGTGCGTGATTATGTACGCCCGTCACGAATGTCGCCACTTGGTGGGGTCTGGGACGGAGGCCTAATTGCTAGTTGAGCTCTTGACGAGCTGGGTTGTTCTGGTGCAGAGTAGTCCGGACTCGTTTGACAGTGTTCGGGAGTATGGCCGCCGAATTAAGGTTCTGCTTATGGAGGCCGCTCTGTACCTCTGCTGCCAGGGCAATGTTGTACTCCTCGGTACGGATGGAGCGCTCCGTGTTTCCATTGACTGTTATGACACCGCGTGGTCCGGGCATCTTGAGCTTGAGATAAGCGTAGTGCGGCACCGCATTGAATCGGGCAAACGCAGTTCGTCCGAGCAGTGCGTGATAGCCGCTGCGGAAGGGGACGATATCGAAGATTAACTCCTCGCTTCGGAAGTTGTCCGGAGATCCGAAGACAACCTCCAATGTAATTGACAACCATGTCATCGGTTTGATCACCGTTGCTTACCGTTGCTATTTCTGGCTTCCGAAGTGCCGGGTTCGCTTGTGTTGTTATTGCTACGGGCTAGCCGGCTATCTTTGCCCGCGCAAAAGCGGGTCATGAGTGCCGTGAGGAATGCCATGGACTTCGGCTTTTCCTGGCCGAGGTGTCGGGCGAGCCATTCGTCCCGGATGCTATGTTTAAATGCCGCTAGGGCTTCGGCATCCGGACAGTCGACGATCTGCTTTTTTTTGGTTAAGAATCTAGTCCAGAATTTCCTGGCTGACTCTTCGGGCTGTTGGATTATGTGACTTAAGTCGTCGGCATCCGAAGGTCAAACATATGTTCCTTGGAAGTTGTCAAGGAAGGCTTCTTCCAAGTCCTCCTAGCTACCAATGGAGTTTTCAGGCAGGCTGTTCAGCCAGTGTTGGGCTGGCCCCTTGAGTTTTAAGGGGAGGTATTTGATGGCATGAAGATCATCGCCGCGCGCCATGTGAATATGGAGGATAAAGTCTTCAATCCATACTGCAGGATCTGTGGTTCCATCATATGATTCGATATTCACGGGTTTGAACCCTTCTGGGAATTCATGTTCCATTACTTCATCAGTGAAGCAGAGGGGGTGTGCGGCGCCTCTATATCGGGCCAGGTTGCGACATATTTCGGATGGAGTCCGTATGCGATTTTCAGCTCGGACATAACTGTGCTTGCCATGTTCGGCTCAATAGCCGTTGTCGCGCGTCGGGGCACGTCCTCGTGATCCATAGATCGATCTGGCCGGACCTGCTTTATTCTTCAGGCCCTGCCGGAGATCATATGTGTATCCCTGAGCAGTTTTGTCTCTGCCTTTACGGCGAGGTGGTACGGGCTGGTGTTCGGCTTGGGTTGCCGCTTTGTCCTGACCACGTGGTGGTCGGTCAGCGACATTGTGCGCTGATGGCATGGGCTCCAACGCCTCGTCATCGAATTGAGGTAGTAATTTGCACTTCGGGTAACTTTTGAGTGGTCGCTTGAGGCCGTACTCCTTGGCTTCCAGGACGTTAGTCCATCTATCATTGAGCAGATCTTGATCAGCTTGAAGCTGTTGCTGCTTCTTTTCCAGGCTCCTTGCAGTGGCTATTAGCCGGCGTTTGAAGTGCTCCTGCTCGAGAGGTTCCTCAGGCACGATAAAATCCTCGTTGCCGAGGCTCACCTCATCCTCGGAGAGTGAAGGATAATTGCTGTCCTCCGAGTCTTCGTGCGCGGCCTGTTCATCAGGCTGACTCGCCATCTTTCCGTTCATCTTGTTCGGAAGTTGCCTCAACGAGGTCTTCATTGTCTTTGGCACCGTACGGAGTGTTATCTTCTCTTGTGCCGGTGTTGCTATCTTTGCTGCGGCGTGATTTAGATCGGCGCCGCTGACGACGGTGTTTTGGTTGTATCTCAGGAGGTTTATCCTCAACTGGATCTTCCTTGTCATCGCCACTATTCTCTTTTGGTGCATGTACCATGTATACATCGTATGAGGAGGTGGACGTCCATCGTCCGGTAAACGGTGGGTTTTCGGCCTGCTCCTCTCCAGCATCGTCGTCCATACCATCGATGTCTTTGGAGCCGTAATCGAGCATGTCGGTTAAGTCTTCGACAGTGGCTATTAAGTGGGTGGGGGTGGGAAGCGAAATTCTCCGTCGTCAGCCTCCATCTCAAACTGGATATAATTCGGGTGAGAGTCCCCCGCTAAGGAGAGTGTTTTTAATGAGTTTAGCACGTCGCCTAAAGGCGAGTGCTGAAAGATGTCCGCAGAGCTGAATTCGACGATCGATGCCTGATCAAGCTCGTCGTGCGCGGACGCACATGGTTCGGAACTTGTAGCCGGAAACGGGTCTGAGGTTCCGGTGACACGGATGCCACTCGAGGTTGGGTCGGTGTGCGGCTCTAACGCTGCTGAGTCTGCGGTTTTCGTGGCGGGGTTGAGCCTCCTGTCCTCGGATGGCGCAATCTACTCCGGATCTAGGGCCAGAGCAGTTACATGCGCTATCCCCTGGGCATGGTTCGATGATAGATTTAAGTCATGTTTATCGTGGCGACAGGGAGCGGCTGCCGTGGTCTCGAATCCGTCGAAGATCAAGTCTCCGCGGATATCCGCGACGTAGTTCAAGCTTCTAAATCTGACCTGGCAGCCAGGGGCGTAGCTATCGATCTGCTGTAGATGGCCACCCGAGTTGGCCCGCAGTGCGAAGCCGCCGAATACGAAGATCTGTTCGGGAGGAAGGTGACAACATTGTTGTAGACGATTGACGGGGCCATCGAACCTCCTGACGACGGCACAACGAAACTCTCAATGAAAGCACCAATGTCGGTGTCAAAACCGGCGGATCTTGGGTAGGGGGTCCCGAACTGTGCGTCTGAGGTTGATGGTAACATGAGACAGGGAACACAATGTTTAACCAGGTCCAGACCCTCTCGATGGAGGTAAAACCCTACGTCCTGCTAGATTAATATTGATGGGTATGGGGGTTACAAGAGTTGATCTACCACGAGATCGTAATGGCTAAAACCCTAGAAGTCTAGCCTATTTGATTATGATTGTCTCTACGGACTAAGCCCTCCGGTTTATATAGACACCGGAGGGGACTTGGGTTATACAAAGTCGGTTACGGAGAAAGAAATCTTCATATCTTAACGCCAAGCTTGCCATCCACGCCAAGGAGAGTTCCATCCGGATACGGATGAGAGTCTTCGGTCTTGTATCTTCGTAGCCCATCAGTCCGGCCCATGTCCAACAGGCCGGACGCCCGAGGACCCCTTAGTCCAGGACTCCCTCACCCGTCCCTTGTATGCTCTTCTTCCATTGCAGCCACTAGTCGCGATGACCTCGAAGCAGACACCGCAATTTTGATTTCTTTATAGGCATCAACCAAACAGAACAGAGATTTTTCCAATATGTTTCCGTTACCAGCGTGATCTAATTTCCTTATTATTTACATTACCACTTTCTAATCCAAACACCTCCTTTATGTATCCAGATCGAGAACAAGCAGTGGAGTAGCGGCAGTAGAGCAGTGGCACGCCACCGGCAAGTTCTGGAAGATAGTGGCAGTTGAACCCTTTTGAACTTCATTGTAATTTTCTTCTTTGTTGGGATTGTTTGTACTGCTGGTGTTGCCAATAGATCTCAGAGGTTTTTTCGAAGAAGAAAAAAGAGAACAAGCGCAATCGCAGAACATTTGTTTCGACTCGTGCGGAAATTGACTGTTGAGGTTATTGCAACCATAAATGTCTTTTCCCTCAAATCATCTACAAAATCATACTATGACCAATCGAATTTTGTATAATGCTGTTGAAGTGTGGCGTGCCCAGAATGGCCACGTATACACGAACTCAGACAATCGTGCGCCACCGCGACGCGCCCCTCCAAAAGCGCTTATCCCCGCCGCGCCCGATCCCGCACTGCGCCGACCGGCCCGCGGCCATGGCGGCGCCACCTCTCTCTCCACTCCTCTGCAGTGCCGTCTCCTCCTACCGCGCGACGCTCCTCGCCCCTCGTGCTCTCCCCTATCGCGTGGCGGCGCGGCCGATGGTCTCGCCCTGCTCGTCGCCCCCGTGCATCGCCCCCTCGCTGCGGCGAGCAGGGGCCCGGGCACCACCGCCGTGCGCGGCCAAGCGCGGCGGCGCCGGAGGCGAGGCATCTTCGAGTGACGGGGAGGGCACGCGCGTGCTGCTTCAGGCGGCGCTATGGGGCGCCGAGGCCGCCTACATACTCTGGCTCTTCCTCCTCCCGTACGCTCCGGTCCGTACGGAAAACACAAATGTTTCCTTCCTTTGCATGCCGCTAGCTCTGATGCTCCTTGACCCAAAATGTTATCGTCAGTGCTCTGTGGTTACCAATCATTCCATTCAAAAGATGAAAAGGAAGTGCACCAATCATCGATTAATTAGCATCGTGTTGCAGGGTGACCCGTTGTGGGCTATCTCGCAAGCCACGATCACTGACCTCGTCGGCCTGTCGCTCAACTTCTTCTTCATCCTGCCCTTGATCAGCTCCGGTACGCCCAAATTCTAGAATTTTCAGGAGTACATCAATTTAAAAGTCACATCATTACGGCCATGATTCTTGGTGAGTTTGCTTGGCAGTGTAGCTGGAGTGCACCTGCTCGAATCCCCTGTGATGCACCCAGTAAGAAACTAACACATATTTTCTCGTGACATTACCATCGTTGTGGTGGCCTATGGTTATGGGTACAGTGTGTCTGTGTTAATTGCTCCGTGGTTGCTTAGGTGGACGAAGGATTGTTCAATTTTGTAATTGCCTGGACGCTGCTATTTGCGCCGCTCCTCTTCACGGATGCTAGGAGGGACCGGTACAAGGGATCGCTCGACATCTTGTGGGGCTGTCAGATGTTCCTTACAAATAGTATGATCTCCTTGACCCAAAATGAACCAGCTGAACAGTTCAGGTTATCTTATACCTATTTTTGTTTGTAGCTTTCTTGATTCCTTACATGGCAATCCGGCTCAACGAGGTCGACAAGAACCAGCCTCCACCGCAGACAACAAAACTGAGTTCAGTCATAGTGAGAGGTGCATCAGGTGTAGGCATAACTGGTGGCCTGGTCTGCATTCTATCCGTTGCTTGGGCTTTCTTTGGCCGTGCAGATGCTGATTTTGGAGGCGTCTTGGACCGGTGGCAATATGCGCAGGATTATTTCTTGACCGAGCGATTTGCTTATGCATTTCTGTGGGACATATTTCTATACTCGATGTTCCAGCCATGGCTGATTGGAGACAATCTTCAGAACGTAAAACCAGAAGCTACAGCGTTTGTGAATGTAGCAAGGTTTATCCCAGTTCTTGGTATTGTTGCCTACCTCTTGTGCTTAGAAGAGAAAAAAGATTAGCTGTTATATTGCGCTGTTTTCCTGTAGCTTTTGTTCCCTATCATATGGATTATGTTCTAACTGACTTATAAATTTGAAAGAATTTTGCACATTGTGGTACTCTACAATTACTCCCTAGATATTTTTTTTTGAAACAAGCCCTGGATTATTTATCAAGATAGTGCTTGGCTGAAACGAGAACCCAGTGCACAAATGGAACGGAGAAGACATCGAAAAAGAATTTAAGTGAAAATTATTTATTCAGGAGAACATCCGGATGAACAAATCACTCCTTCAACAACTAAATCCTCTTGCTGTTACAGGCGCTAAGAAAAACATCAGGCAATAACTAAATTCTCTAGGAAAACTCTAATTTGCAGAAAGTCTAGATGATCATTTCAGAACGCTAGAACTGTCGCCAGCGCCATGAAACCAAGTGCGGCAGAAATGGCATCAGCTATGAGCTTGGACCCGCTGCTGTATCCCGGATTCTGGCTGGTCGTCCTCGGTGCGGCTGTAGTCAGTGGTGTCATCGGTGTCATCGGCGTCGGCATCGATGGAGCAGTGGAGTTCACACTCGTGCTTGGCACGCTCACCGGCGGTGACGGTTCTTGTCCCGCTGGAAGGAGCCCTTCAAGACAGTTATTGATTCAAAGAGACATTTCAGTATGTAGCGAGTCCCTGGCTGAAGAAAACCATTTTGCACAAAGAGATCGAATGGAGAATTCCAGCTCTAAGTTATACCTTGGCAGGCGCCGGCGGCGGCGGGGAGATCGAGCCGGCAGAGGGAAGGCAGCAGCACGGCGCGGGACATGTTGACGGCGACAGGGGACCTGCCGGAGCCGGACTGGCTGAGCGCCTGGCAGAGGCACAGCGGCTCGTCGTGCACCATGCTCCCCAGGTTGGCGCAGCAGGTGTCGGGCGGCGCGGCGGCGCCGCCGTCGAGGAAGGAGAGGCAGGGGAGGAGGCGTAGGAGCTCGGTGGTGCAGCTGGACGACGACGGGCCCGTGGTCTGTGGTTCAGGCGCCGGGTGGGCGCCCTGGAGGGAAACCAGCAGCAGCGCGACGCAGAATGCAGTAGCCGAAGCCGCCATTGCTGCCATCGTATTGCTCTCTGCAAGTCTGCCTGTGAAGAATCTGATCGAGTGATTGGCCACGGTGGAGGTGTGGATTTATAGAGTCTGAGGAACGGGGATGCATGGCAATGGCGTGCTTCCGGACGTGATCTCCGTGAAGTTGAACGTTGCTAGACACTAGACAGTATGCGTGAAGAGCCGCGTGGGGATGGGGAGTTTTGTGTGAGTCGGAGCGTTGGGATTGCGTTGGGGGTCTGGGATCGCATGGCAATGGTGCTTGTACTGCCTTGTTGTAGGTAGGGGTTTCATGTGAAGTGGGATTGACTCTTACCGGCCACTTGAGACTGCTGACCAGAATGTCCTAAGTCCTAACCACAATAAGCACATGAGAAATTAAAGCCAGATTTTGGTGTTGCTAAAATAAGGTGGCTAGATGGCCTGCAGGAAGTTTCCTTTTAGATGGAACACTGCAATTCCATTTATTTTCTACTATGTGCAACCAAGGAGCAAAGGAACCATATCCTCATCACAATTTTGGCATCAGTAAATACCGATAGACTGAAGCTAAATTTGGTTGAAATTTTGAAGTACGGAATAATTAGCAGCAAATCAAAAGTATCCGAATTTGGACTTTAATACGGGTTTTTTTTACACAGTACAGACGAAGCGCTCATACATACGTGCATACACGCAACCCTATAAACGCACACACGCACACCCTCCCCCTATGAGCACCTTCGAGAGTGTGAGCCGGTGGACTTTAATACGTTAGCTACAAAAAGAAAATGGGCTTTGGGTTTTCATGGGCATGAAATAAAGGAAGTGACATTTTCTCATTTTCCCTTCTGGGAGTGTCATGGGCCTCCGATTCCATTTTAAGGAGATTTTACAAATTAGGCCAATTTTTAGCTTGCTGGGCTGGCAAGAGCTCTTCAAAGAGGATCAGATGATCAGATCCACGGGAGTTATATCTCGCTTACCGCGAGATGTACGCTCCCCTCGGCTGAAGCATTTCTCCTCTCGCTACTGTACTTGTCCGGATTGGTACTGTAACATGGTTATCACTTTTTTTTATTCTTTTGTAATGGTTTTCTTTGGGTTTTTCTTTCGGATTTCTTCAATTTTCTTCGGTTTTCATTGTTTTCCAGTGTTTTGCATTGGTTTTCTTCTATTTTCTATGGTTTTCACAGTTTTCTTTGGTTTTCCTTTCCCTTTTTGTTTTCTTTTCTTCCTTTTTTCTTCTATGATTTTCTTTGTTTCTTTCTTGGTTTTCACAAAGACTTTTCTTTCTTTTTTCTATGATTTATTCGGCTCCTTTGTTACTTTCTTGGTTTTACCGGGGCTTTTCATTTTTTATGCTTTTATTTCCTTTTTGGCATTGTTTTTTTGTTTCTTTCTCGGTTTTCACTGTTTCCATTCTTTTTTTGTTTCTTTTTTGGTTTTTATTGGTTTTCTTCATTTCTTTGTTGGTTTTCATCGTTATTTTCAACCTTTTTCAGTACACAATGTACATTTTTAGTGTACTCATAGAATACTTTGTTGATACACACGTGTTTTCAGCACTTTCTAAAAACATCAGCACCCCCGATCTGATCGGGCGTGACTATGTGTAGCTTATAGCAAGATCGAACAAGGTCTCGCCTGAAGCAAATCGGCCGGCCCAGCGTGCTGGAGGTCCACACGCCTTATGTGCTCGTTTTCCTTCATTTTTTTCGTCATTTGCTTTCCTTTATATTTATAAATATTCTGAACATATATATATATATATATAAATTATATAAAAATCATTATATGTTGAAATTTAAATAAATGTTTATCTTGCACTTGAAAAATGTTAAGCGTGTATAGAAAAATGTTTCTAATTTATACCAAAAATGTACAACATGTATGAAAAAAAACTAGACATCAGAACATATATAAAAAATGTTAAACATGTATAAAAACTGTTTCTGATGTATGCAAAAAAATATACATGGTGTATGAAAAAAAATTAGAGATCAATTTTTAAAAAAAATTAATAATGTATTTGAATAATATTCAATGTGTATATAAAAATGTTTGTGGTGTATAAGAAAAATGTACAATGTGTATGAAAAAAATGTTGCCATCGAAACATATGTTTGAAAGAATGTCAATCATGTACTTAAAAAATGTTATGCGTGTATAAGAAAAATATTTCTTATTTATACGAAAAATGTACAAATTGTATGAAAAATAGACATCAAAACATATGCCTAAAACAATGTTAATCATGTATTTGAAAAATGTTATTCCTTTGAGCATGTTGTTCACAATATTCCTTTGAGCATGCGAAATTCGGTTAATGGGCTTGGCACTACGAGCAGAGTGGTGTGTTTTAGTGTGGTTGTATACTAGTTACTAGTTGATACAAAGAGCAGAAGAGAAGATTGGTAGAAGATAGAACTACACAATCTGACACTAGTGCCACCCACAAGGAATGGCGAGTCTTGTGAAAATCAATGTCGCACGGAAGAAAAAAAAACTTTCCTTGGAGACTTGTTTGACATTCTATTCCGAGTGGAGGCGTTTGGTCTCACGGAAATATGTCGGATACAAACATTTGCCCTATTTGTAATAGAGCAAAAGGTAATTGGCGAGATGCGCTAATTGAGTGCAATATGGCAAAATGTGTTTGGTCATTGCTTGACAAGGACCTTGTGGAGTATTTGATAGCTTGCTGAATGCTTGATGTTAGAGATATGCCATAGAGACAATAGTAAGTTGTTACTATTCTATTTTCATGTTCATAATTAAGCTTATATTTCTGTGCTACAATTGAAATAGTTCTTGAGTGTGAGATCCAGAGGAAAACCTATTTGCATGTGTGGAAATGTAAACATCCTTGGTCAGGCCTCTAGACTAGCTCATGTATTGTTGATGGTTCTGTTTTTCTAACCATGGGCATTGTTATTGTAACAAGGATGCCAACAATAATGATAACACATTGCTAGGGTAATGATGGTGTTGCATAGGCCCAACCTATGAAATACCGCAAGATCACGTCATCAATAAGTTGTCGGTATTTTTTGTATAAAGTGTTAACGTTCACTTGCGTCCTTAGCCCATGCGTATACCATATACTCGGGTGTCGGATGATTAATTTGGGTTGCCAAACATCACTCTATAACTCGGTTGTCATAAAGATAGCTTTTAGGTATACTAGAAACGTGTAATGTGGTGTTCGGTAAGTCAAGACTGGGCTTTGCTCCTCCGGTAATGGAGATATACTCTATCAGCCCACTTGTTGACCTACAATAGGTGCATCGGCTGCAACATAAAAATTTCCCTGTGAGCAGATCAACCAGGAACATGCTAAGGAAGATGGATCATAGAGATCAGTACCACTAGATGTGTAGTTCCGTGCAACGAAAGTAGAGTTGGGGCAGCGCATTCGGAGTTGTCCTCGTCGATCTGCCACGTAGCCGATCGGATCCCACGAACAATGCGGTGACTCAGCATACCGCTGCATTATGTAATATGCCTATTGTTGATATAACACCCATAAGACACATTCTCATGAACCTTAAATCCCTTAAAGTGAACAACAGAAACATAGCGGGTGCAAACCATCATTATATGACAACCTTTATTCAAACAAAGATCCAAACATTGAAACGATTCAGACTACAGGTTCCAAAATTAGGGGTGCCACTATTGATCATGCGATCACTCATTAAGTTTAGATCATGCCGCACATGATAAAGCTGGCTGCTGCTACTACTATTCTACACTACTCCTCCTGTTGTTGTTCTCACCCTTCTCCTCTGTTGTCGGCTCCGTCGATGACGTAGTCAACTCCTTTGACTCCTCTGGAAAGGTCTGGCTCCTCATAGAAGTAGTCTCCAGCCACATTTGGATCATTCGGCATCTCCTCCAAACATTCACAGTCTGAAGGGGGGATGGTAAAGGCTCAGCAATGATTTTGGAAATATATCTATAGCATCAAGTTTTACTTAAAACATTTAGTTATCAGACTTCATGGGTTGCTAGAATCTCCGATAGACTTCTTTCCCACCGCGTTCACGGATCTTTCCCAGATAAGGGAGTGACAAGCCACAATTAATTTCACTCTACAGAGTTGCGCTACTTTACCCATGAACGATTAACTTAGCCCTTTTGCCTGGTCTGTAACCTTGCACATCCAAGATGCGTGGCTAGGTCTAAGATCTGACTCTTTCACTCTCCCACTTTTACCAATGCCCCTTCCCATGTGAAAGATCGTGGATATCCCCTAGAGGGGGGGGGGTGAATAGGCGCTTTAAAATAATTATGATTGAGGCTTGAACAAATGTGAAATAAAACTAGTGTTTAATTTGTCAAGCACAAAACCTAAAAAAACTAGGCTCACCTATGTGCACCAACAACTTATGCTAAGAAAGATAAACAACTAAGTGATAGCAAGATATATAACATGAAACACTATAGCTATCACAAAGTAAAGTGCATAAGTAAAGGGCTCGGGTAAGAGATAATCGAGGCACGCGGACACGACGATGTGTCCCAAAGTTCACACCCTTGCGGAATCTAATCCCCGTTTGGAACGGTGTGGGGGCACAATGCTCCCCAAAATGCCACTAGGGCCACCGTAATCTCCTCACGCCCTTGCACAATGCAAGATGTCGTGATTCCACTAAGGGACCCTTGAGGGAGATCATCGAACCCTTAAAATGGCAACCCTTGGGGACGGTCACCAAACCCATACACTTTGGCAACCCTTGGGGCCGGTGACTGAACCTGTACACTTTGGCAACCCTTGAGGGCGGTCACCGGAACCTGTACAAATTGCTCAGGGCATTCTCCACAACCTAATTGTAGACCCCGACGCAAGCCCGAATATTTACATCACAATGATTGAGCTCCGAGACACCACAAACCGTCTAGGGCGCCCAAGCACCCAAGAGGAACAAGCTCTAGGATACCAAGCACCCAGGAGTAATAAACTTCTCAACTTTTCACTTCCACGTATCACCATGGAGAACTCAAACTGATGCAGCTAATGCAATGGCAAGGGCACACGGAGTACCCAAGTCCCTCACTCTCAAATCCCACAAAAGCAACGAAAGTTGTGGGGGATATGATAGGAAGAACAAGAAGGAGAACACAAAGAACCCCAAGATCTAGATCCAAGGGGTTCCCCTCACGTAGAGGAGAAAGTGATTGGTGGAAACATACATCTAGATCTCCTCTCTCTTTTCCCTCAAGAACTAGCAAGAATCATTGGAGGGATTGAGAGATAGTAAGCTCAAAGAAGGTCAACAATGGGGGAAGAACACGAGCTCTAAGGATGGGGTCCATTGGGGAAGAAGACCCCCTTTTATAGGACCCACGAATCTGCCCGTTATGTTGTAGAATAACACGGGAGCGGTACAACCGGTCCAAGGACTGGTACAATCGCCTTTTGCAGGTTCCCTTGAAGCAGAGTGCCAGGCGGTACAATCGGGGGTTGCACCGATAGTACCAGGTCGGCTGAAACCATCCGGGAACTATCGGGCTTCCACAGTCCTACTACCACTCCAAAACAGTACGGAGTCACCCCTGACTAGTAGCTGGAGCGTTAATAGGACCGGTACAACCACCAGGGCCAAGTACTTGAAGGAAATATGCCCTAGAGGCAATAATAAAGTTGTTATTTATATTTCCTTATATCATGATAAATGTTTATTATTCATGCTAGAATTGTATTAACCAGAAACTTAGTACATGTGTGAATACATAGACAAACAAAGTGTCCCTTGTATGCCTCTACTTGACTAGCTCGTTAGTCAAAGATGGTTAAGTTTCCTGACCATGGACATGTGTTGTCATTTGATGAATGGGATCACATCATTAGAGTATGATGTGATGGACAAGACCCATCCGTTAGCTTAGCATAATGATTGTTTAGTTTTATTGCTATTGCTTTCTTCATGACTTATACATATTCCTCTGACTATGAGATTATGAAACTCCCGAATACCGGAGGAACACCTTGTGTGCTATCAAACATCACAACGTAACTGGGTGATCATAAAGATGCTCTATGGGTGTCTCTGAAGGCGTTTGTTGAGTTGGCATAGATCAAGATTAGGATTTGTCACTCCGTGTATTGGAGAGGTATCTCCAGGGCCTCTCGGTAATGCACATCACTATAAGCCTTGCAAGCAATGTGACTAATGAGTTAGTTGCGGGATGATGCATTACGGAACGAGTAAAGAGACTTGCCGGTAACGAGATTGAACTAGGTATGAAGATACGAATGATCGAATCTCGGGCAAGTAACATACCGATGACAAACGGAATAACGTATGTTGTTATGCGATTTGATCGATAAAGATCTTCGTAGAATATGTAGGAGCCAATATGAGCATCCATGTTCTGCTATTGGTTATTAACCGGAGATGTGTCTTGGTCATGTCTACATAGTTCTCGAACCCATAGGGTCCACACGCTTAACGTTCAATGACGATTTGTATTATGAGTTATGTGTTTTGGTGACTGGAGTTTGTTCAGAGTCCCGGATGAGATCACAGACATGACAAGGAGTCTCGAAATGGTCGAGAGGTAACGATTGATATATTGGAAGGTTATATACAGACACCAGAATGGTTCTGATAAGGTTCGAGGATTTTTTGGAGTACTGGGAGGCTACCGGACCCCCCCCGGGAAAGTTAATGGGCCTATTGGGCCATAGTGGAGAGAGGGAGGCTGCCACAGGAGGTGGCACCCCAAGCCCAAACCGAATTGGACAAGGGGTGGGGGCGCAGCCCCCCTTTCCTTCTCCCCTTCCCCCCTTTCCCTTTTCCCCTCTCCGTTGGATGGAAGGGGGGGGGGGCGAATCCTACTTAGACTCCCAGTCCAAGTAGGACTCCCCCCTTTGACGCCCCCCTTGGGCCGGCCTCCTCCTCCCCCTCCTTTATATACATGGGCAGGGGGGCACCCCAAAGGTAAAACAGTTGTTTCTTAGTCATGTGCGGTGCCCCCCTCCATAGTTTACTCCTCCGGTCATAGCGTCGTAGTGCTTAGGCGAAGCCCTGCACGGATCACATCAACATCACCGCCACCACATCGTCGTGCTGTCGGAACTCTCCCTCGAGCCTCTACTGGATCAAGAGCTCGAGGGACGTCATCAAGCTGAATGTGTGCTAAACATGGAGGTGCCGTACGTTATGTACTTGGATCGGTTTGATCGTGAAGACGTTCGACTACATCAACCGCGTTAACCTAACGCTTCCGCTTTCGGTATACGAGGGTACGTACACACACTCTCCCTGTCTTGTTGCTATGCATCTCCTAGATAGATCTTGCGTGATCGTAGGAAATTTTTGAAATTGCATGCTACGTTCCCCAACAGTGGCATCCGAGCCAGGTCTATGCGTAGATGATATGCACGAGTAGAACACAAAGAGTTGTGGGCGATAATAGTCATACTGCTTACCACCAATGTCTTACTTTGATTCGGCGGTATTGTTGGATGAAGTGGTCTGGATCGACATTACATCACCGCGTTCATGAGACTGCTTCTACCGACATGCTTTGCACACAGGTGGCTGGCGGGTGTCTGTTTCTTCAACTTTAGTTGAATCGAGTTTGACTACGGCCGGTCCTTGTTGAAGGTTAAAACAACACACTTGACGAAAAATCGTTGTGGTTTTGATGCGTAGGTAAGAACAGTTCTTGCTAGAAGCCCGTAGCAGCCAGGTAAAACTTGCAACAACAAAGTAGAGGATTTCTAACTTGTTTTTGCAGGGCATGTTGTGATGTGATATGCTCAAGACGTGATGAAATATAAATTGTTGTATGAGATGATCATGTTGTGTAAAAGTTATCGGCAACTGGCAGGAGCCTTATGGTTGTCGCTTTATTGTATCAAATGCAATCACCATGTAATTGCTTTACTTTATCACTAAGCGGAAGCGATAGTCATAGAGGCAATAGTAGGCGAGACGACAACGATGCTACGATGGAGATCCAGGTGTCAAGACGGTGACGATGGAGATCATAACGGTGCTTTGGAGATGGAGATCAAAGGCACAAGATTATGATAGCCATATCATGTCACATATTTTTTATTGCATGTGATGATATTTTATGCATCTTATTTTGCTTAGTACAATGGTAGCATTATAAGATGATCCCACACTAAATTTCAAGGTACAAGTGTTCTCCCTGAGCATGCACCGTTGCTACAGTTCGTCATGCCGAGACACCACGTGATGATCGGGTGTGATAAGCTCTATGTTCACATACAATGGGTGCAAGCCAGTTTTGCACGTGTAGAATACTCGGGTTAAACTTGACGAGCCTAGCATATGCAGATATGGCCTCGGAACACTGAGACCGGAAGGTCAAACGTGAATCATATAGTAGATATGATCAACATAGTGATGTTCACCATTGAAAACTACTCCATCTCATGTGATGATCGGACACGGTGTAGTTGATATGGATCACGTGATCATTTAGATGACTAGAGGGATGTCTATCTAAGTGGGAGTTCTTTAGTAATATGATTAATTGAACTTTAATTTATCATGAACTTAGTACCTGATAGTTTTTGCATATCTATGTTGTTGTAGATCAATGGCCCGTGCTACCGTTCCCTTGAATTTTAATGCGTTCCTAGAGAAAGGTAAGTTGAAAGATGATGGTAGCAACTACACTAACTGGATCCGTAACTTGAGGATTATCCTCATTGTTGCACAGAAGAATTATGTCCTGGAAGCACCGCTAGGCGCAAGACGCGCTACAGGAGCAACTCCAAATGTTATGAACGTCTGGCAGAGCAAAGCTGACGACTATTCAATAGTTCAGTGTGCCATGCTTTACAGCTTAGAATCGGGACTTCAAAGACCTTTTGAACGTCATGGAGCATATGAGATGTTCCAGGAGTTGAAGTTAATATTTCAAGCAAATGCCCGAGTTGAGAGATATGAAGTCTCCAACAAATTCTACTGCTGCAAAATGGAGGAGAATAGTTCTATCAGTGAACACATACTCAGAATGTCTAGGTACCATAACCACTTGACTCAGCTGGGAGTTAATCTTCCTGATGATAGTGTCATTGACAGACTTCTTCAATCACTCCCACCAAGCTATAAAGGCTTCGCGATGAACTATAACATGCAAGGGATGGAAAAGACAATTCCCGAGCTCTTCGCGATGCTAAAGGCTGCGGAGGTAGAAATCAAGAAGGAGCATCAAGTGTTGATGGTTAACAAGACCACTAGTTTCAAGAAAAAGGGCAAAGGGAAGAAGGGGAACTTCAAGAAGAACATCAAGCCAGTTGCTGCTCAAGGGAAGAAGCCCAAATCTGGACCTAACCCTGAAACTGAGTGCTTCTACTGCAAAGGGACTGGTCACTGGAAGCGGAACTGGCCCAAGTATTTGGCGGATAAGAAGGATGACAAAGTGAAAGGTATATTTGATATACACGTTATTGATGTGTACCTTACTAATGCTTGTAGTAGCGCCTGGGTATTTGATACTGGTTCTGTTGCTCTTATTTGCAACTCGAAACAGGGGCTACAGATTAAACGATGATTGGCTAAGGACGAGGTGACGATGCGTGTGGGAAATGGTTCCAAAGTCGATGTGATTGCCATCGGCATGCAACTTCTACATCTACCATCGGGATTAGTTTAGACCTAAATAATTGTTATTTAGTGCCAGCGTTGAGCATGAACATTATATATGCTTTTTGTTTGATGTGAGACGGTTATTTATTTAAATAAGAGAATAATGGTTGTTCTATTTATATGAGTAATATCTTTCATGGTCATGCACCCTTGATGAGTGGTCTATTTTTGTTGAATCTCGATTGTAGTGATACACATATTCATAATATTGAAGCCAAAAGATGCAAAGTTAATAATGATAGTGCAACTTATTTGTGGCACTACCGTTTAGGTCATATTGGTCTAAAGTGCATGAAGAAACTCCTTGGTGACAGGATTCTGGAATCACTTGATGCTTGCGAACCATGCCTCATGGGCAAGATGACTAAGACTCCGTTCTCCGGAACAATGGAGCGAGCCACTGACTTATTGGAAATTATACATACTAATGTATGTGGTCCGAGTGTTGGGGCTTGCAGCGGGTATCATTATTTTCTAACCTTCACAGATGATTGAGTAGATATGGGTATATCTACTTAATGAAACATAAGTGTGAAACATTTGAAAAGTTCAAAGAATTTCAGAGTGAAGTGGAAAATCATCGTAACAAGAAAATAAAGTTTCTACGATCTGATCGTGGAGGTGAATATTTGAGTTATGAGTTTGGTCTTCATTTGAAACCATGAGGAATAGTTTTGCAACTCACGCCATCTGGAACACCAAATGTAATGGTGTGTCCGAACGTCGTAACCATACTTTATTAGATATGGTACGATCTATGATGTCTCTTACCGATTTACTGCTATCATTTTGGGGTTATGCTTTAGAGACAAGTGCATTCATGTTAAATAAGGCACCATCTAAATCCGTTGAGACGACACCATATGAACTGTGGTTTGGCAAGAAATCTAAGCTGTCGTTTCTTAAAGATTGGGTTTGTGATGCTTATGTGAAAAAGCTTCAACCTGATAAGCTCGAACCCAAATCGGAGAAATGTGTCTTCATAGGATACCCAAAGGAGACTGTTGGGTACACCTTCTATCATAGATCCGAAGGCAAAATATTTGTTGCTAAAAATGGATCCTTTCTAGAGAAGGAGTTTCTCTCGAAAGAAGGGAGTGGGAGGAAAGTAGAACTTGATGAGGTAATTGTACCTTCTCCCGAATTGGAAAGTAGTTCATCACAGAAAGCAGTCCCAGTGATTCCTACACCATTTAGTGAGGAAGCTAATGATGATGATCATGAAACTTCAGATCAAGTTACTACCGAAACTCGTAGGTCAACCAGAGTATGGTCCGCACCAGAGTGGTACGGTAATCATGTTCTGGAGGTCATGTTACTTGACCATGATGGACCTACAAAATATGAGGAAGCGATAATCAGCCCAGATTCCACAAAATGGCTTGAGGCCATGAAATCTGAGATGGGATCCTTGTATGAGAACAAAGTGTGGACGTTGGTTGACTTGCCCGATGATCGGCAAGCCATAAAGAATAAATGGATCTTCAAGAAGAAGACTGACGCTGACGGTAATGTTACTGTCTACAAAGCTCGACTTGTTGCGAAAGGTTTTCGACAAGTTCAAGGAGTTCACTACGATGAGACCTTCTCACCCGTAGCGATGCTTAAGTCTGTCCGAATCATGTTAGCAATTGCCGCATTTTATGATTATGAAATTTGGAAAATGGATGTCAAAACTGCATTCCTTAATGGATATCTTAAAGAAGAGTTGTATATGATGCAACCAGAAGGTTTTGTCGATCCTAAAGGTGCTAACAAAGTGTGCAAGCTCCAGCGATCCATTTATGGACTGGTGCAAGCCTCTCGAGGCTGGAATATACGCTTTGATAGTGTGATCAAAGCATATGGTTTTATACAGGCTTTTGGAGAAGCCTGTATTTACAAGAAAGTGAGTGGGAGCTCTGTAGCATTTCTAATATTATATGTGGATGACATATTGTTGATTGGAAATAATACAGATTTTCTGGATAGCATAAAAGGATATTTGAATAAGAATTTTTCAATGAAAGACCTCAGTGAAGCTTCTTACATATTGGGCATCAAGATCTATAGAGATAGATCAAGACGCTTAATTGGACTTTCACAAAGCACATACCTTGATAAAGTTTTGAAGAAGTTCAAAATGGATCAGTCAAAGAAAGGGTTCTTGCCTGTGTTACAAGGTGTGAAGTTGAGTCAGACTCAATGCCCGGCCACTGCAGAAGATAGAGAGAAAATGAAAGTCATTCCCTATGCACTACAAAAAAAAGACACTTCCGTGATGATACGTGTTTGTCATAGTAGGTCACTCTTTCTGTCATGCATCTACATCCATGACAATTTTATGACAGAATCAAGATAGTCATACCTGTGCTGTCGTAGAAGTGTTCCATGACATTACAAAAATTATCATCAGGGAAGTGTCCACTTCCATGACGATAAATGGCGCGTCATGAAAGTGCTTTCGTCAAGGGTAACCGACACGTGTCATCCACCGTAATGGGTCGCCGTTAAGCTATCGGGTCCGGTTTTGGATCCGATAAACCGTTAACAGCCCGGACCAATGGGGATTTTGTTGGGGAACATAGTAATTTCAAAAAAATTCCTAGATGGTGATGCATAGCAACGAAAGGGGAGAGTGTTGTCTATGTACCCTCGTATACCGTAAGCGGAAGTGTTTATCAACGCGGTTGATGTAGTCGTACACCTTTACGATCCGTCCCGATCAAGTACCGAACGTACGGCACCTCCGCGTTCAGCACATGTTCAGATCAATGACATCCTCGCCTTCTCGATCCAGCAAGAGGGGCGAAGTAGTAGATGAGTTTCGTCAGCACGACAGCGTGGTGACGGTGTTGGTGAAGAACAATCTCCGCAGGGCTTCACCTAAGCACTACAAAAACTATGCCAGAAGATAAACTAGAGGGGACGGGGTAGCTGGCACACGGCTTGGTGTTTCTTGATGTGTCTTGGGTGCTAGCCCTACCCCTCTATTTATATGTTGAGCCTTGGGGTCGAAACTTGGAGTAAAAGCCTCCACAAAGTCGATTTCACCCGAAAGGCAAGAGTCCTTCTCGGACTCCAGGGCCAGACGCCAGGGTTCCCGGCGTCTGGACCCAGGTGCCAAGGACCCTGGTGTCTGGCCCCTGGACTCCGCAAAACTTCCTTTTGCGCTTTCCCAAAACCTTGTGGGCTTTCCCCTTTGGCCCAAATAAAGTGTTCTCGTACCCAAACATTTCGGGAAACATCCCGAACCCCTTCCGGTGAATTCCGGAACCCTTCCGGAGTCCAAACACTATTATCCCATATATCAATCTTTATCTCCAGACCATTCCGGAGTTCCTCGTCATGTCCGTGATCTTATCCAGAACTCCTAACAACATTCGTTCACCAACATACATAACTCATAGTACTATATCATCAACGAACGTTGCGTGCGGACCCTACGAGTTCGAGAACTATGTAGACATGACCGAGACACCTCTCTGGTCAACAACCAATGGCGGGACCTGGATACCTATATTCGCTCCTACATATTCTATGAAGATCTTTATCGGTCAGACCGCATAACAACATACGTTGTCCCCTTTGTCATTGGTATGTTACTTACCCGAGATTCGATTGTCGGTATCTCAATACCTAGTTCAATCTCGTTACCGGCAAGTCTCTTTACACGTTCCGTAATACATCATCCCGCAACTAACTCATTAGTTGCAATGCTTGCAAGGCTTATAGTGATGTGCATTACCGAGTGGGCCCAGAGATACCTCTCCGACAATCGGAGTGACAAATCCTAATCTCGAAATACACCAACCCAACAAGTACCTTCGGAGACACCTGTAGAGCACCTTTATAATCACCCACTTACGTTGTGACGTTTGGTGGCACACAAAGTGTTCCTCCGGTAAACGGGAGCTGCATAATCTCATAGTCATAGGAACATGTATAAGTCATGAAGAAAGCAATAGCAACAAACTAAACGATCAAGTGCTAAGCTAACGGAATGGGTCAAGTCAATCACATCATTCTCCTAATGATGTGATCCCGTTAATCAAATGACAACTCATGTCTATGGTTAGGAAACTTAACCATCTTTGATCAACGAGCTACTCAAGTAGAGGCATACTAGTGACACTCTGTTTGTCTATGTATTCACACATGTATTATGTTTCCGGTTAATACAATTCTAGCATGAATAATAAACATTTATCATGAAATAAGGAAATAAATAATAACTTTATTATTGCCTCTAGGGCATATTTCCTTCAATCTCCCACTTGCACTAGAGTCAATAATCTAGATCACATCGCCATGTGATTTTACATCAATAGTTCACATCACCATGTGATTAACACCCATAGTTCACATCGTCATGTGACCAACACCCAAAGGGTTTACTAGAGTCAATAATCTAGTTCACATTGCTATGTGATTAACACCCAAAGAGTACTAAGGTGTGATCATGTTTTGCTTGTGAGAGAAGTTTAGTCAACGAGTCTGCAACATTCAGATTCGTATGTATTTTGCAAATTTCTATGTCAACAATGCTCTACATGGAGCTACTCTAGCTAATTGCTCCCACTTTCAATATGTATCCAGATTGAGACTTAGAGTCATCTGGACCAGTGTCAAAATTTGCATCGACATAACCCTTTAGGACGAACCTTTTTGACACTTCCATAATCGAGAAACATATCCTTATTTCACTAAGGATAATTTTGACCGCTGTCTAGTGATCTTACTCCTAGATCACTATTGTACTCCCTTGCCAAAAATAGTGTAGGGTATACAATAGATCTGGTACACGGCATGGCATATTTTATAGAACCTATGGCCAAGGCATAGGGAATGACTTTCATTCTCTTTCTATCTTCTGCCGTGGTCGGGCTTTGAGTCTTACTCAGTTTCACACCTTGTAACACAGGCACGAACTCTTTCTTTGACTATTCCATTTTGAACTACTTCAAAATCTTGTCAAGGTATGTACTCATTGAAAAACTTATCAAGCATCTTGATCTATCTCTATAGATCTTGATGCTCAATATGTAAGCAGCTTCACCGAGGTCTTTCTTTGAAAAACGCCTTTCAAACATTCCTTTATGCTTTGCAGAATAATTCTACATTATCTCCAATCAACAATATGTCATTCACATATACTTATCAGAAATGCTGTAGTGCTCCCACTCACTTTCTTGTAAATACAGGCTTCACCGCAAGTCTGTATAAAACTATATGCTTTGATCAACTTATCAAAGCGTATATTCCAACTCCGAGATGCTTGCACCAGTCCATAGATGGATCACTGGAGCTTGCATATTTTGTTAGCACCTTTAGGATTGACAAAAGCTTCTGGTTGCATCATTTACAACTCTTCTTTAATAAATCCATTAAGGAATGTAGTTTTGTTTATCCATTTGCCAGATTTCATAAAATGCGGCAATTGCTAACATGATTCGGACAGACTTAAGCATAGATACGAGTGAGAAACTCTCATCGTAGTCAACACCTTGAACTTGTCGAAAACCTTTTTGCAACAATTCTAGCTTTGTAGATAGTAACACTACTATCAGAGTCCATCTTCCTCTTGAAGATCCATTTAATCTCAATGGCTCGCCGATCATTGGGCAAGTCAATTAAAGTCCACACTTTGTTCTCATACATGGATCTCATCTCAGATTTCATGGCCTCAAGCCATTTCGTGGAATCTGGGCTCATCATCACTTCCTCATAGTTCGTAGGTTCATCATGGTCAAGTAACATGACCTCCAGAACAGGATTACTGTCGGTGTCAAAACCGGCGGATCTCGTGTAGGGGGTCCCGAACTATGCGTCTAAGGCGGATGGTAACAGGAGTCAGGGGACATGATGTTTTACCCAGGTTTGGGCCCTCTTGATGGAGGTAAAACCCTACGTCCTGCTTGATTGTTCTTGATAATATGAGTAGTACAAGAGTAGATCTACCACGAGATCAGAGAGGCTAAACCCTAGAAGCTAGCCTACGGTATGATTGTCTGTTGTCCTACGGACTAAAACCCTCCGGTTTATATAGACACTGGAGGGGGCTAGGGTTACACAGAGTCGGTTACAAGGAAGGAGATCTACATATCCGTATTGCCAAGCTTGCCTTCCACGCCAAGGAGAGTCCCATCCGGACACGGGACGAAGTCTTCAATCCTGTATCTTCATAGTCCAACAGTCCGTCCAAAGGATATAATCCGGCTGTCCCGATACCCCCTAATCCAGGAGTCCCTCAGTAGCCCCTGAACCAGGCTTCAATGACGCTAAGTCCAGCGCGCAGATTGTCTTCGGCATTGCAAGGCGGGTTCCTCCTCCGAATACTTCATAGAAGATCTTTGAACACGAGGATCATGTTCGGCTCTGCAAAATAAGTTCCACATACCACCGTAGAGGGAATAATATTTACACAAATCTAATCTGCTGACGTACCCTGTAGTGTGATAATACACCATAGCCAGGTCTTTATTCGAATCGTTTTTCATAACCTATCTCAGCGTGTTTCGCGAGGTGGTTTCCTTGGCACGTCTTGTCGAAGCAGAGATCGTGTCCCCTTATTACGGGATTCCCATCAATACGGACGTGGGTAACCCAACCGCGCCATCAATTATGACGCTTGGGGGATAAGCGAGTTTTACTAGGCTGGTGGGGGCGCATAGTTTCGTCCGCCCTTATAAAGGGATAAGGTTTCACCTTTTTCTACCCACGCCTTCTTCCTCCTTGCTCATCCATTCTCGCGCACTCGAGCTCCAGCGCCCAAGTCCACATCCTTCTCCTCAACTCCCTCCAAACATGTCCGGAGCGGGAGGTAAGTGGATGGTCTCCTCCGTCACGGAGGGACACATCAAAAAACTACATGGGGTCCGATACTTAGCCGCGGATATCGCACACCGGCTGCCAGCCGCGGGGCAGATCGTCCCTACCCCGGATCCTCACGAAAGGGTGGTTTTCCTCCCCCACTTCGTCCACGGACTGGGGTTTCCCCTCCATCCATTCGTCCACGGCCTTATGTTCTATTATGGGCTGGACTTTCATGATCTGGCCCCGAATTTCATCCTCAACATCTCGGCGTTCATCATCGTGTGTGAGGCTTTCCTCCGCATCCGGCCCCACTTCGGCCTGTGGCTGAAGACCTTCAATATCAAGCCGAAGGTAGTAGGCTCCCAAAAAGCGGAATGCGGCGGAGCCATGGTGGGCAAAATGCCCAACGCTACGTGGCTCGAGGGCTCCTTCATGGAGACCATAAAGGGGTGGCAATCGGGGTGGTTCTACATCATCGAGCCGCGCGACACCAACTAGGTGGCAGCCCCCGAGTTTCGATCCGGAATCCCCACGCGGCTCACTTCCTGGAAGGAGAAGGGCCTGTCCTGGGGTTCATCGGTGGAGCTGGACGGACTCCAGAAGTGTATCCGGAACATGATAAGCAAGAAACTTAAGCTTGTCAACATAGTCCAGGCCATGCTCTTCCGCCGGATCCTCCTGTGTCAACAACGGGCTTTCAACTTATGGGAGTTCCACCCGGCCCAACACCAGACTCTACGCGAGCTCTTCGACACGATGCATAAGGACGTCTGGAAGGTGCTATTCAAGGGAGCCGAGGTCCCTCCTTCTCTTACCGAGGACCGCGGGCTAAGCGCGAAGCGCCCTGCGAATCCGGTAAGTTCTGTACATCTGGTAGGGTATTTATTTCCCATAGCTTAACCATGTGCGGGGTCTGAGTTCCCATGCCTTTGACAGGACTGGGTGGAGACATCGGAGCAGATTAACTGCCCAGCCCCTCTGCCCGAAGACCCTGCAGATGCTCTCCTGACGGAGATGCAGACTCCGGCTCCTTATGAGGTGCCGGAGAAGACCAAGAAGAAGGCCAAGGGAACCCGAAAAAGTTCCTAGCGCCAGGTGGTATCGGACTCATCGTCCATAACTCCGAGATGCACTCCTCCCGTGAAAACGAGGAGGAGGAAGATGAAGACTCTCTCCCTCCAGCCGGGGGAGACAAGAAAAGGAAGGCCGCCCCAACCGGGGAGGCCGAAGGGTCCAAGAAGGGAAGGACTCTCCTTCCGGACTGTTCCACCACCGCCGCCGACGACGAAGACGAGTGGTTACTTAGGGCCAAGCCCCTGGCGAAGTCATAAGTATTGGGATACCAGAGTAACTCATAGCATACTTTTATTGCACTGCTTCTCCTAACGTCGAATATGATTATGCAGTTCGCCCCGAGCCCGTATCAACGTATCTTCGTCGGATGGTTCCTTGGACTCGTCGGATATGGATAGTGATACACTTCCAACCGCCTCCTCTCCTTGCCCTACGGACAATGTCGAGGTATTGTCTCAAGGGGCATCAAGCCGGGGGGAGATAGTCCCGGAGGCGCCTCAAGGCGACCTTCCGGACTCCAGGCGCAAAGGGAGCGAGACTCCCAAAGGCTCCAAGTTCGGCCCTCAGCCGAACACCGCGCCGGAACCTCCAGTGGTTCCGGACTCAGGCAGGCAGCCCCCTTCCAAGAGGGGCAAGCCGCCCGTGCCGGTGACCTCTGTCCATCCAGAGGCACTAGACAACCTGCTGGGAGCGCTTCGCGGCGCTTCCATCGACGAAGAGCACCACACTATTATGAGTGCGGTGATCAAGAAGGTTCAGTCCGCCAAGAGCGGACTGACTGAAGCCTGTGCCAGCCTTCTAACAGGCTTTGAGGTAAGTGTTTAAAATATAGAAAAACATTACCGCATAGACAGTAGCCCCTGATGCTCTGTTTGGTGTTCACAAAGAAAAGCCGAATAGAGGATCAAATAATATCTGCAGGAGTCTAATATAAGTATGTCTGTATGCGTATGCAGGCTTCACTGCTGACCTCTGCCGCACTGACTGCGGAGGTCGCCGCACTGAGGCAGAACCTCGAGCGGTCCGAGAAAGAGCTCGGCCTTGCCAAGAGGCAGCTCCTATATATATATATTGGTGTCCATATATATTCTGATCACGGGATCAGAATAATATTCTGATCACAACCTGACCTGCCCCGCTAGTAGTACGTTGAACTTCCCTGTGAACTAGGTTGAACTTCCACCAACATTGCCCAAATGGGGCTTGCGATATACCGTTGGAAAGCTATGGACACCAATATCATGACCGAACTTAAATTTTTGGCAAAATATAAGCGGTTTAAGAGCAGTTTTGAAAATCGTTTTTTCTTCACACAAAAAACATGAATTGTATTTTTGATCGCATTTCTAAACTGTTTACCAGAATGAGGCATATAATATGGCGTTGGAAAGCTGCTGCAAAACCGCTCCTTCCACATGTTGAAAGTTTTCTCTAATTCCCTATGGTTAAAGAGTAATTTGAAAAAACGTAAAATTTCGTAAACCGAACAGCTGAGTTCATTTTTTCGATGTCATTTCTAAACGGCTAATCCAATGGAGGCATATGATACGACATTGGAAAGCTTATGAAAATGTGCTACTTTTTCATCTTGAAAGTTTTTTTTCTAATTTTGAATGGTTTAAGAGTAATTTAGAAAATTGTCCAAGTCCTACCGAGTTCGTATTTTCGAGCTAATTTTTTCACCATGCGTCCAAATGCAGCAAATGATATGGTGTTGGAAAGCTTGAACAAATGCGAAACTTTTTGGTATGTATTGTTTCTCCCAATTCTTTACGGTTTTAAGTCAGTTTTGAAAATGGCGAAAAACGTATTTTCGTCGTAATTTTTACAAACTTTATCGGAATGGGGCAAATAATATACCGCTGAAAAGCTACGGAAAATGCGAAACTTTTTCATGTTGATAGTTTTCTCTGATTCCTAGCCGTTTTCAAGTAATTTCGAAAATGGCGGGATCATTCGTTCTGCCTCTATCGCGAAATAGATTCTTCGAAAATGCACCGCATGAAGAACCTGAACTTCTCGACGCGTGTACCTGAACTTCACTTTGTCTTTCACGTGATTTCTTTTGCTCGTAGATCTCCATCCACTGCTCATAACTCTCCATCCACTCGCCGAAATTGTGCAAGTGATATACCGGTGGAAAGCTGATGTAAGCACATAACTTTCCCATGTTGATCGTTTTTTCATACTTGCGATGGTTTTAGAAGTTTTTCATATGAAATTCATTCAACGTAGTAGTTGAACTTCATGCTGTTTTCACGTTGAACTTCTGTGACGTATTTTCGTTTGTAATTTTCTCATCCATTTCATCAGTGCTACACAAATGATATTCCTTTTGTACAAACCCCTCTCAAATAATTTTTTTAACTTTCTCCAACCGAGGACTTGAACTTACACAAATGATATTCCCTGTCGTTTTGAAGTAATTAGAGAAATGAAGAGATCATGATGTTTGTCTTCATTGCGAATGGAAACGCACTGCGTGAAGTAATTAAACTTCTCGGGCATGTCTGTTTGATCCTCACTCTGTTTTTGACGAGCTGTTTTTTACACTGCGTGAAGTAGTTGAACTTCTAGGGCATGTCTGTTTGAACTTCACTCTCTTTCACTCTATTGTATTTTTCTTATATGAAATACACACCATGTAGTACGTGAACTTCTGGTTGTTATCACTTTGAACTTCTCTCTGGTTTGAGAGAATTATTTTAAAACACAAAAAACAACATATTTTTTATGTATTTTGGACATCTAAATATACGGTGAACCTCTCTCACAAGAATTTTTTGAACTTCTCCTCACAGAGCACTTGAACTTCTAGCAACCATTTTTTCATTTATGAGTTGTTTTTAAAAGTGCAAAAAATGGCGTTGTGTTTTTTATATTTTGGATAGGTAAATCCTAGGTTTTAATAAACTCCGAACTTCTCTGTTATTTCAATATGAACTTCACCTTTTTATATTTTGAGTAAAGAATTATATTCGATTTTTATACTAAAAAAATCGAACATGTAAATACAAGGTGAATGATAACCCACAAGTATAGGGGATCGCAATAGCTTTCGAGGGTAGAGTATTCAACCCAAATTTATTGATTCGACACAAGGGGAGCCAAATAACATTCTCAAGTATTAGCAGCTGAGTTGTCAATTCAACCACACCTGGAAACTTAGTATCTGCGGCAAAGTGTTTAGTAGCAAAGTAATATGATAGTGGTGGTAGCAGCAACAAAACTAAAGACAGCAAAAGTAATGTTTTTGGTATTTCGGGGTTACCGGATCATAACACATAGTAGGTGACTATAGACTTGCAAGATAGGATCAAGAACTCAGATATATTCATGAAAACATAATAGGTTCAAATCTGAAATCATGGCACTCGGGCCCTAGTGACAAGCATTAAGCATAGCAAAGTCATAGCAACATCAATCTTGGAACATAGTGGATACTAGGGATCAAACCCTAACAAAACTAACTCGATTACATGATAAATCTCATCCAACCCATCACCGTCCAGCAAGCCTACGATGGAATTACTCACGCATGGCCGTGAGTATCATGAAATTGGTGATGAAGGATGGTTGATGATGACGACGGCGACGAATCCCCCGCTCCGGAGCCCCGAACGGACTCCAGACCAGCCCTCCCGAGAGGTTTTAGGGCTTGGCGGCGGCTCCGTATCGTAAAACGTGATGATTTCTTCTCTCTGATTTTTTCTCTCCAAAAGCAAGTATATAGAGTTGGAGTTGGCGTCGGAGGGCATCCAGGGGGCCCACGAGGTAGGGGGCGCGCCCTGGGGGGGCACCCTCGTGAGAAGGGTGTGGGCCTCCTGGTCTTCATCTTTGGCGAGGATTTTTTATTATTTTTTCTAAGATGTTTTGTGGAGTTTCAGGTCATTCCAAGAATATTTGTTTTCTACACATAAAACAACACCATGGCAATTCTGCTGAAAACAACTCAGTCTGGGTTAGTTCCATTCAAATCATACAAGTTAGAGTCCAAAACAAGGGCAAAAGTGTTTGGAAAAGTAGATACGACGGAGACGTATCAACTCCCCCAAGCTTAAACCCTTGCTTGTCCTCAAGCAATTCAGTTGACAAACTGAAAGAAAGAAATAAAAACTTTTACAAACTCTGTTTGCTCTTGTTGTTGTAACTATGTCAAGCCAGCATTCAAGTTTTCAGCATAGATCATAACTAACCACATTGGCAATAATTCTCAGGTCTCATGATTACTCATATCAATAGCATAATCAACTAGCAAGTTATAATAATAAATCTCGGATGACAACACTTTCTCAAAACAATCATAATATGATATAACAAGATGGTATCTCGCTAGCCCTTTCTGAGACCGCAAAACATAAATGTAGAGCACCTTTAAAGATCAAGGACTGACTAGACATTGTAATTCATGGTAAAAGAGATCCAATCATAGTCACACCCAATATAAATTAACAGTGATGAATGCAAATGAAAGCTGTGCTCTCCAGCTAGTGCTTTTTAATAAGAGGGTGATGAATCAACATAAAAGTAAATGGATAGGCCCTTCGCAGAGGGAAGCAGGGATTTGTAGAGGTGCCAGAGCTCGGTTTTGAAATAGAGATAAATTGTATTTTGAGCGGTATACTTTCATTGTCAATGTAACAACTAAGATATGGCGATATCTTCCATGCTAAACACATTATAGGCGGTTCCCAAATAGAATGGTAAAGTTTATACTCCCCCTCCACCAACAAGCATCAATCCATGGCTTGCTCGAAACAACGAGTGCCTCCAACATACATCAGGTCCCAGGGGGAGTTTTGTTTGCAATTAATTTTGATTTAGTTTGCATAAAGCATGGGACTGGGCATCCCGGTGACCAACCATTTTCTCGTGAGTGAGGAGCAGAGTCCACTCCTCTTGAGAATAACCCGCCTAACACGGAAGATAAGGACAGCCTTGGTTGATACATGATCTATTCGAGCATACAAAACAGAATGATTATTTGAAGGTTTAGAGTTTGGCACATACAAATTTACTTGGAACGACAGGTAGATACCGCATATAGGAAGGTATGGTGGACTCATCTGGAATAACTTTGGGGTTTAAGGGATTGGATGCACAAGCAGTATTCCCGCTTAGTACAAGTGAATGCTAGCAAAAGACTGGGAAGCGACCAACTAGAGAGCGACAACAGCCATGTACATGCATTAAAATTAATAAACATTGGATGCAAGCATGAGTAGGATATAATCCACCATGAACATAAATATAGTGAAGGCTATGTTGATTTTGTTTCAACTACATGCGTGAACATGTGCCAAGTCAAGTCACTTAAATTATTCAAAGGAGGATACCACCCCATCATACCACATCATAATCATCTCAATAGCATGTTGGCATACAAGGTAAATCATTATAACTCATAGCTAATCAAGCATGGCACAAGAAACTACGATCTCTAATTGTCATTGCAAACATGTTTATTCATAATAAGCTGAATCAAGAACGAGGGGCTCATCATATTTACAAAAACAAAAGAGGTCGAGTTCATACCAGCTTTTCTCATCTCAGTCAGTCCATCATATATCATCATAATTGCCTTTCACTTGCACGACCGAACGGTGTGAATAATAATAAGAGTGTACGTGCATTGGGCTAAGCTAGAATCTGCGAGCATTCAATAAACAGGAGAAGACAAGGCAATATGGGCTCTGGGTTAAATCAACAATAATGCATATAAGAGCCACTTCAACAATTTAATTATGGTCTTCTCCTACTGACCCCCAAAGAAAAGAAAAGAAAAGAAGTAAAACTATTTACACGGGAAAGCTCCCAACAAGCAAAAGAAGAACGGGAAATATTTTGGGTTTTCTTTTTAATGATTACTACTACAGCAGAAAAATAAACTACTACTATTTTTTTTGGTTTTTCTTAAGGTTTAACAAACACACAAGAAGAAAGCAGAAAAAAGAAAACAAACTAGCATGGATATTACAGTGAAAAAGTATGAGCACCGACATCTAGCAATGAGTGTGTGTGAACATAAATGTAATGTCAGTGAGAAATACATACTCCCCCAAGCTTAGGCTTTTGACCTAAGTTGGTCTATGGCCACGGCTGGCCTGGCGTATATCCATAATAATAGTTGTTGGGGCCGTACTGTGATGAGGAAGAAGATCTGACTGCCACTGGCTGACAGTCATCTCTGGATCCCAAGAATAAACAGATTGTCGTGGAGGCTCATCTTGTGGTTCCTGTTCTGGGGCTGGTGCAGGATTCTTGTAAGCTTGGACGGCAGCCCACGTAACAAGGTAGGGTCCTATAAAATTAAACAAAGAAGGAGCAGGCAGGATAATAGTCTTAGGATGATGTTTGTTAAAGAACAATTGATACTTAAGCTCTCCTGCCCTATTCTTAACAATAAAATCATATGCCACCATACTTTTATGATCTAGATAAACACGGGGCAGCACCTTTTCTTCCTTCTCAGCATGCCTAATAGGTATGTTAAAATGTGCAGCTAGGCGTGTGGCATAGACGCCTCCAAAGATGGGACCCTTAGTACGGTTCATACTTAACTGTCTGGCAATAATACCGCCCATACTAAAAGTGTTATCACTGTATAGACCGTGGTGCAGAATGATTATATCAGGGATACTAAGGTTTCCACAGTTTCCGCGTCCAATTAAACAACGACTAGCAAATAATGCAAAGTAACGTAAAACAGGAAAATGTATGCTAGTGATTCGTGCATCAGAAACCTTCCTAGTTTCTCCTATAGTGATAGTATCAACAAACCCAGCCACATCATCATAATGTGGTTCTTCTGTCTTGCCCTCAAAAGGGACTAAACAAATCCGACAGAAATCATAAAGTGACATCTCCTTATGCTCATCATATAAATGAAACTCCACCGTAGGTGGTGACTTCCTAGAATGAAAATGAAAGTTTTGCACAAAAGTATTTGTGAGTAAGAGATACTGATCGCATTGGTCGTGGAGGAAAGCGGTGAGGCCTGCATTGTGAGCCAATTCATGAAAATCTTCATAGATACCGGCTGCTCTCAAGAAATCATCAGAAGGCCATTCACACGCCTGAATCTCCGTGGTGCGCAACAAATTATACTTAGGCTTCGGTGCCTTTTCCTTCGAGCTTTGGCTCGATGAGCCCCTCAAAAATCTCCTCATTATTTTTCTGAAATAATCTAAAATTCTTAGTAACTTCAAACAAAAATGAACCAACTTCAATAAAACTGATAGCAACTACTCCTACAAGTGCCTAGAGCCTATATCAAGCATTAGAATTACTTGAAACCATATAAATTTGACATGCAAGCTCAAGAACATGGTCACCGATGCAGCACAAATTTGCAAAAAATAAAGCACTAGAACAAAAACTAATTGGACCAATGGAGGAGTCACATACCAAGGAACAATCTCCCCAAGCAGTTTTGTGAGATGTGCTTTGAGCAAGGAGATCGAAAATCATAGCAAAAGTGGCTCGAACTTGTGCTTGAGTTGGTTTTTTGGGTTTGTGTGAGACAGAGGAAGAAGATGGGTGCTGAGATAAGTGGAGGAAAACCACCGTTGGCCCACGAGGCAGGGGGGCGCGCCCTAGGGGGGCGCCCACCACCCTCGTGGCCAGGTGGCAGCTCCTCCTGCAGTAATTTTTGCACAGTAAATCCTCAAATATTCCCGAAAAAATCATATTAAATTGGCATGACATTCTGAGGACTTTTATTTTCGGGATATTTTTATATTGCACGGATAAGTCAGGAAACAGACTAAAAAATACTATTTTTACTTTATTTAATATAAATAACAGAAAGTAAAAGTGGGGTACAGAAGTTTGTGCTTCTAGTTTCATCCATCTCATGCTCATCAAAAAGAATCCACTAACAAGGTTGATCAAATCTTGTTAACAAACTCATTACGATAATCATGAAACCGGAGAAATTTCGAATAACACTAAGTTACCTCAACGGGGATATGCACATCCCCAATAATAAGAATATCATATTTCTTCTTGACAGTAGGAAGAGGAAATTCAAAACCTCCAAATATAATCGATGGAATTTTCCAATAGAGTTGATACTATGAACTTGAGGTTGTTTCCTCGGAAAGTGTACCGTATGCTCATTACCATTAACATGAAAAGTGACATTGCCTTTGTTGCAATCAATAACAGCCTCTGCAATATTAAGAAAAGGTCTCCAAAGAATAATAGACATACTATCATCCTCGGGAATATCAAGAATAACAAAGTCCGTTAAAATAGTAACATTTGCAACCACAACAGGCACATCCTCACAAATACCGACAGGTATAGCAGTTGATTTATCAGCCATTGCAAAGATATTTCGGTAGGTGTCAGCTTATTCAAGTCAAGTCTACGATATAAAGAGAGAGGCATAACACCAACACCGGCTCCAAGATCACATAAAGCAGTTTTAATATAATTTCTTTTAATGGAGAAAGGTATAGTAGGTACTCCGGGGTCTCCAGGTTTCTTTAGTATTCCACCCTTAAAAGTATAATTAGCAAGCATGGTGGAAATTTCAGCTTCCAGTATCTTTCTTTATTAGTAATGATATCCTTCATATATTTAGCATAAGGATTTGTTTTGAGCACATCAGTTAATCGCATACGCAAAAAGATAGGCCTAATCATTTCAGCAAAGCGCTCAAAATCCTGATCATCCTTTTTCTTGGATGGTTTCGGAGGAAAAGGCATGGGTTTCTGAACCAATGGGTTCCCTTTCTTTACCATGTTTCCTAGCAACAAAGTCTCTTTTATCATAACATTGATTCTTTGATTGTGGGTTATCAAGATCAACAGCAGGTTCAACTTTTACATCATTGTCATTACTAGGTTGAGCATCATCATGAACATCTTTGTTAATATTTTCATTAGGTTCATGTTCATTACCAGATTTTGTTTCAGCATCAGTCATAGAAATATCATTTGGATTATTAGGTGGTTCAGCAATAGGTTCACTAGAAGTTTGCACAGTTCTATCATTTTTCTTCTTCTTCTTTTTAGAAGAACTAGGAACATCAATATTATTTCTTTGAGAATCTTGCTCGATTCTCTTAGGGTGGCCTTCAGAATACAAAGGTTCCTGAGTCATTCTACTAGTTCTAGTAGCCACTCTAACAGCATAATCATTTTTCTTACTATTCATTTCATCAAGCACTTCTTTTTGAGCCTTAAGTACTTGTTCTACTTGAGTGGTAACCATAGAAGCATGTTTGCTAACAAGTTTAAGTTCACATTTAATATTAGCCATATAATCACCCAAGCATCTAATCATATAAGAATTTTCTTTTAATTGTCTACCAAAATAAGCATTGAAGTCGTCTTGCTTAAACATAAAGTTATCAAACTCATCCAAGCACTGACTAGCAATTTTAGTAGGAGGGACTTCAGCTTTATCATATCTATAGAGAGAATTTACCTTTACTACCTGTGTCGGGATATCGGGATTAGGAGGTTCTTCAATAAATAAAGAATTGAGATCATATGTTTCTTCAACAGGCGGTAAATTAAAACCATGTATTTCTTCAATAGGAGGTAAATTCTTAACATCTTCAGCTTTAATAACTTTCTCTTTCATAGATTTCTTTGCCTCTTGCATATCTTCGGGACTAAGAAATAGAACACCTCTCTTCTTCGGAGTTGGTTTAGGAATAGGCTCAGTAATTGGAGCAGGAGTTGGCTCAGGAGGTGCCCAATTATTTTCATTTGTCAACATATTATTCAATAGAATTTGAACTTCATCTGGTGTTCTTTCCCTGAAAAGAGAACCAGCACAACTATCCAGGTAATCTCTGGAAGCATCGGTTAGTCCATTATAAAAGATATCAAGTATTTCAGGTTTCTTAAGAGGATGATCAGGCAAAGCATTAAGTAACTTGAGAAGCCTCCCCCAAGCTTGTGGGAGACTCTCTTCTTTAATTTGCACGAAGTTGTATATTTCCCTCAAAGCAGCTTGTTTTTTATGAGCAGGAAAATATTTAGCAGAGAAGTAATAAATCATATCTTGGGGACTATGCACACAACCAGGATCAAGAGAATTGAACCATATCTTAGCATCACCCTTTAATGAGAACGGAAATATTTTGAGTATATAAAAGTAATGCGATCTCTCATCATTAGTAAACAGGGCAGCTATATCATTTAACTTAGTAAGATGTGCCACAACAGTTTCAGATTCATAGCCATAAAACGGATCAGATTCAACCAAAGTAATTATATCAGGATCAACAGAGAATTCATAATCCTTATCAGGAACACATATAGGTGAAGTAGCAAAAGCAGGGTTGGGTTTCATTTTATCTCTAAGTGATTCTTTGTTCCATTTAATTAATAACCTCTTAAGCTCATATCTATCTTTGCAAGCTAAAATAGCGGCAGAAGATTCCATATCAAAAAGATAACCCTCAGGAATAACAGGCATATTTTCATCATCACTATCATCATCGTATTCAGATTCAATAATTTCTTTTTCTCTAGCCCTAGCAATTTGTTCATCAAGAAATTCACCAAGGGGCACAGTAGTATCAGGCTTAGAAGCAGTTTCATCACAAGTATCATGCATAGCAGAAGTGGCATCATCAATAACATGCGACATATCAGAACGAATAGCAGAAGCAGGTGTAGGTGTCGCTAGCTTACTCATAACAGAAGGTGAATCAAGTGTAGAGCTAGATGGCAGTTCCTTACCTCCCCTCGTAGTTGAGGGATAGATCTTGGTTTTGGATCTCTCAAGTTCTTCATAGTGTCCAGCAGATATAAATCCCAAGTGACTCAAAGAATAGAGCTATGCTCCCCGGCAACGGCGCCAGAAATTTGTCTTGATAACCCACAAGTATAGGGGATCGCAACAGCTTTCGAGGGTAGAGTATTCAACCCAAATTTATTGATTCAACACAAGGGGAGCCAAAGAATATTCTCAAGTATTAGTAGCTGAGTTGTTAATTCAACCACACTTGGAAACTTAGTATCTGCGGCAAAGTGTTTAGTAGCAAAGTAATATGATAGTGGTGGTAGCAGCAACAAAAGTAAAGACAACAAAAGTAATGTGTTTGGTATTTTGTAGTGATTGTAACAGCAACAACGGGAAAGTAAATAAGCGTAAACCAATATATGGAAAACTCATAGGCACCAGATCAGTGATGGATAATTATGCCGGATGCGGTTCATCATGTAATAGTCATAACATAGGGTGACACAGAACTAGCTCCAATTCATCAATGTAATGTAGGCATGTATTCTGTATATAGTCATACGTGCTTATGGAAAAGAACTTGCATGACATCTTTTGTCCTACCCTCCCGTGGCAGCGGGGTCCTATTGGAAACTAAGGGATATTAAGGCCTCCTTTTAATAGAGAACTGAAACAAAGCATCAGCACATAGTGAATACATGAACTCCTCAAACTATGGTCATCACCAGGAGTGGTCCCGATTATTGTCACTTCGGGGTTGCCGGATCATAACACATAGTAGGTGACTATAGACTTGCAAGATAGGATCAAGAACTCACATATATTCATGAAAACATAATAGGTTCAGATCTGAAATCATGGCACTCGGGCCCTAGTGACAAGCATTAAGCATAACAAAGTCATAGCAACATCAATCTCAGAACATAGTGGATACTAGGGATCAAATCCTAACAAAACTAACTCGATTACATGATAAATCTCATCCAACCCATCACCATCCAGCAAGCCTACGATGGAATTACTCACGCACGGCGGTGAGCATCATGAAATTGGTGATGGAGGATGGTTGATGATGACGACGGCGACGAATCCCCCTCTCCGGAGCCCCGAACGGACTCCAGATCAGCCCTCCCAAAAGGTTTTAGGGCTTGGCGGTAGCTCTGTATCGTAAAACGTGATGATTTCTTCTCTTTGATTTTTTTCTCTCTGAAAGCAAATATATAGAGTTGGAGTTGGCGTCGGAGGGCATCCAGGGGGCCCACGAGGTAGGGGGGCGCGCCCTAGGGGGGGCCCCACCCTCGTGAGAAGGGTGTGGCCCCCCTGGTCTTCATCTTTGGCGAGGATTTTTTATTATTTTTTTCTAAGATGTTCCGTGGAGTTTCAGGTCATTCCGAGAATATTTGTTTTCTGCACATAAAACAACACCATGGCAATTCTGCTGAAAACAGCATCAGTCTGGGTTAGTTCCATTCAAATTATACAAGTTAGAGTCCAAAACAAGGGCAAAAGTGTTTGGAAAAGTAGATACGATGGAGACATATCAGTGAACCTCTCTCGCAAGAATTTTTGAACTTCCCTGGACAGAACACTTGAACTTCTTTCAACAAACCTTTTAAGCTTTTATTTTTCTATACTTTTATTCTCACCTGAAATGTATTCCTTGCAGTACTTGAACTTCTTGTAGTTTTCTCTATGAACTTCTTGTTATTTTAGTTTGAACTTCTATTTATTTGAAAATAGAAAAAATAATTTTTTCAAACCCTTTTTTAGTTTTTCCTTTTTTAAAATTTGAACTTCCTCATTTTATTCTTCAGTAACGAGAAAAAATTGAGGTTTTTATATACTACGAACTTCTCTATTATTTTAAATTGAACTTCTTTAGTCCTATTCTTAAAAAATATATTTTTAAATAAGCATCAAACTTTTTTTAAATTGAACTTCATACTTTTATTTTTCCTAGAAACGAAAATAATTTAAGTTTTTCGTATACATCAAACTACTCCTTTATTTTAATTTGATGTTCTTCATTTTATTCTTTGGTAACAAGGAAAATTTGACTTTCTTTTATAAATATTGAACTTCTCTATTTTTCTAAATTGGACTTCTTGGTTTATTTCTGTTAGTAACAGAAATACCCTTGTTTTTGTAGCAAACATTTGAACCGATTCGTTATGAAGGTCAAGTCGGCCATCGCTAGAAGGTCACAAGTTGCTGTTGATCCATAGGAGCACCAAATCATCGCTAGAGAAGGAAGAGTGGTGTGTTGTCATCGTCACTAGGGCGGGTTACTAAGTTGAACACCCTAACTTTTCTTTTTCTGTTCTACAGAATGCAAGTGTGAATAACTTGACAACATGATGTACAAAGAGTGCCACTATTCCAGAAAATATACTTAACATACTTTTGACCTTCACGAATAAAACATTTTGACCTTCATCCCCTTTTTTGGTTCCGACAACCGACTAAACTAGGCAAAAACATATAATTATTTTTTGTTGCAGCTGAACTGATACACCAGGCAAAGCCGGCCTGCAATAGTGGCCAATTTTTTAGATACATAAACACAAAACATCTGTTTTATGCACTGGAGTTTTGCTGTAGACACCTGAATATTTTTTTCCTTTTGCACAAACTACTGTATGAAGAATCATCACATTTCATAAAGGTCATTTAACCAAAAGATTGTGGGCACACAGACTCGCAAACGGGAGGTGCACCATATTTTTTAGGAACACCAAGCTTGAGTTATAGTGGAAAGAAAGAATTATAAACTAAAGAGTATACTGATCAAAATGTTTTACGCACACACAAGAGTCCATAAGCTTTTCAGATAACAACATGTTGCCGTAGAAGTTATCTAATCAATTATGAAGTTTAAGAAATGAAAAACAAGAGAGGAAAAACATGTCTGCATATACTAAAAAACATCTCTGAACCTTCACATCCACATCACTCTGAACTTCAGTGCTCCTTCAAACCGCAAACTTTTTCTTGGTACACATATGTGACCTTCTCCCTGTCTATTCATTTGAACTTCTATTCAACACAAAAATTCTGGCAAAAAACCATTGAAGCAACATACTCTTTGACCATTTTCTGCTAAGTAGCTATACTAATGCATTCTTTTTCCATTTTCTTTGACTCTTCAAATTTGTGCCTACAAGAACAATACAAGGACTAAACTGACAGAATTAGAGTGTCAGTACTAAACGAAAGTTGCAGCATGATCCACCGCATGAGCAGAAGAAGAACCAGGGGAGCTCATCGCGTGTTGGTGTATCCACCGGTTGCTGAAGAAATGAGCATAACATGAATTTGCTAATGGAGTGAAACACTAATACAGCTAAACATATAATGGAGTAGATACAACTGAACTTCAGACACTGTCTACCCGTGCTGCCATCATAGTGGAGAGAGAAGGGAAATGGTGCTCAGTGGATGCACTGATGGAGCAGAGTGCTGGCGTGCTGGAGGAAGGTGCGGCATAGCAGATGGCAGGTCACACCAGAAGGGAGGGCAGGTCGCGCCAGGGCAAAGGAAAGTTCGCACCCAAGAGGTGAACCTCTCACAGAGTGGCAGACGGAAGGGAAGGCCATGAACAGCGGCATGCCCTCTGCTACATCGGGCAGAGGTGGTTTGCGTCGCTGGAGGTTGGACGAGGAGGCATCCGTGGCCGGGGCAGATCAGCGAGGAGGAGCTGAGCGATGTTGGGGGCAGCCTAGGTCCCAGGGGAGGCGCGGCGGCGTACCAGAGGTAGGTGACGGGGTCGTGCGCCGGCGGTTCATGGTGACAGGCGGCGTCGGGGTCGCACGCCGGTGCTTGGTGGCGGCAAGCGGCAGTGGGATCAGTCCCAGGCGGATCCGGGGGAAGGAGGAGGTCCGGTGGCCAGATCCGGGGGCGGGCGAGGCCGCAGCTCCGGTTGCCGCCGACCCAACGGGATCCGCCCGCGTGGTGAAGTTCATGTAGTGAAGATGAACCGGTCAGAGGGACCAACGGACCGACTGGCGGGGCGAGGGCGGCGGCGCCAGTTGTGGGCGCGACGGCGATGGTGGTGTCGACGGGGCCGAGCGGCCGGCGGCCCGGCGGCGGTTGTGGAAGGGGGCGGGAAAGGTGGGGATCGGGCCGGGACGGGGATCGTGGGGGAGTGGTCAGCGGGTGGGTGGAAATGGTTTTTTTTGTGTCCACTGTACCGATTCGGAAGTTCAGGAATAGCCCCTCCAGCCCTATATAGGGCGCGCCATGATCCAAATAACTATTCTAATCCTGGGATTAGAATAGTGTTGTCCTATATATATATATATATGTGTGTGTGTGTCTATATATATATATATATATATATATATATATATATATATATATATATAATGCGGTTGCAAAATGATAGGATCATCATGGATGTGCCAGGGGCCACGACCGAAGTGGCGACCCTGAAGCAAGTGCTGTCCGAGGCCGAAAACAAAGCGGCCAAGGAGCACACCGAGCGGGAAAAACAAGAGGCACGGGTGGGCGAGGTGCAGCAAGAGCTCTAGGCTCTCGTGAAGAAGCACGAGGATTTGGAGCTTGACTCGAAGACGCGAGAGTCAGAGCTTGCCGCGGCCCTCGAAAGCACAAAGCATGCCAAGGCTGAAGCCCAAAAAGCCCTCCAGGAAATTGAGGCGATGAGGAAGATAGCGACGGGTAAGGCATTCAATATGTAAAGCAAGCATGTGAAAGTAAATTACTTATTACTTACCCGAGTCCGGAGCTCTCCAGGAGCATTCGTAGATTTGCCCCACAGCGTGTCGGATGCCGCGAAGTATTACCAGGCCGAGGAGGGAAGCTCGACGGAGAAGTTGTTCTGGTCTCAGTATACTAGGACCGAACACCTGATGCCTATGAGCGACCAGCTGAAGCAACTGGTCGAGTTGCACAAGGCGACCGAACAGGCCATGAGGGGCCTTATAGTTCGGATATGGCTTGGCGACTCCCTTTCCAACAGCTACTTCGGCCTGGTGAGGCGGCTTGTGGATGCCTGCCCATGGTTGGAAGTCATTAAGCGGTCCGTCTGCATCAAAGGTGCACTCCGGGCTTTTGCTCGTGCGAAGGTGGACTGGGCCAAGATGGACGCCGAGAAGCTGGTGAAGGAGGGGCCGCCGCGGGGCAAGGAGCATCGCCACCCCGAAATGTATTATGAGGGTGTCCTGAAGGGTGCCCGTCTTGTGGCGGACAAGTGTGCGAAGGATGTAATTTTTGAATGAACTTGCTCGTGTGATCCTATATTATGAAAACTTGTTCATAAGCGCTATGCAACGCTTGTTTGAATTTAAAATATTACCTTCTGTGCGGCTGTTTATTAAATCTGAGAGATGGCCAGTCGTCGGCTTCTGCCCCCACGCCATGAGTGCTGGGGTGTTCGGGATAAATCTGAGCACTCTTGTTCCCATTGTTGGGTCCTTCGAGGGAGGTGCTTAGCACAATGAACAAGGCAATCGGATTATAATGCTTTATCACTCACTTAGCCATAGAAGTCTACAATTTTAAATTTTGGCGAAGCCCCTAGTATTCGAAAGGCCGAATTCGGGGCGCTATACACGCCTTAATCCGGACAAAGCCGACTCCTCGCTCTAAGCGGCATAAGTCTTTAGGGACTCGAGACCTCTCGAACAGCGACCAGCTCTTGCCTTATCATGATAGTCAGTTTTAGCTTTCTCTACTAAGGTGCTTGCCCAGATGAACCGGGGCACAATCGCAGTAGTTCTCCGAGTGCTACCTTAGCCGATATAGCGGAAAGTAAGGTACAAAAACATGGGAGCCGGGCAAACCCAACTATTGACCCAAGACATGATTCAGAGCTGATGCATATAATGCTATAAGTTTTGGGTGCCGCACTGTCCAAAGTGTTCGGACTTCTCATGCCGTATTGTGGGGTACGCTTAAGCCCCTGGCGTATTGGCCGTACTAGAGTGTACGGGTGCTGAATGTCATGAATGAACACACACACACACACACACACACACACACACACATAAGAGAAAGAATAGAGAATGCGGTAATAGTCTAGTGCTATGCATTGTTTATTCAAAAAGGTGTGTCGAAGCAGAATGATACAAGTAGTGCGATAAGAAAAAAGTAGGACTATTTGACATGTCCCCTCCAAGGGCAACCTGAGGAATGGTATTTAAAGCAAGTATTTCACTCATTATCAGAGACCACCTGGGAGTTCTGTGGTGCGACGTAGCTTTCTGCCTCCTTGGTTGTTGCATCATGTGTCCGGAAATCGTACTACCGGACGGGGTTTCCAGAGATTAAAGTCGTGAAAGAGAGAAAAATAACAAAGCGGGAAGCCCCTAGTGCGGTTGAGCCGCGTCTTGGGGCGTGCCGTAGTCGTGCCCCCTCCCCACCTGTGCCCATCGTATTTTCAATGCGTAATTATGTACGTATGGCATGGCTTTCACCATTTGGCTGGTACTAGGGTGGGGGCTGCATTGCTATGCAAGCTCAAAACGTGCCAGGAGGTCTTGTTGCTGATTACTCTAGGCGCGCTTGAAGGTGTCCGGGTCTTTAATCTCCGAACTGGTGGATTGCCTTAAGAGGCTGCTTTGCGCTTCTGCTGCGAGGGCCGCAGTGTGCTCCTCCGTGCGGAGAGAGCGCTCTGTGTTTCCATTGACTGTGATGACGCCCCGAGGTCCTGGCATCTTGAGCTTGAGATATGCATAGTGCGGTACTGCGTTGAATCTCGCAAATGCGGTTCGCCCGAGCAGTGCATGATAGCCGCTGCAGAATGGGACTATATGGAAGATTAACTCCTCGCTCCGGAAGTTATCCGGGGATCCGAAGACCACTTCCAGTGTGACTGAGCCTGTGCAATGGGCCTCTACACCTGGTATGACGCCTTTAAAGGTCGTTTTTGTGGGTTTGATCCTTGAGGGGTCTATACCCATTTTGCGCAATGTGTCCTGATAAAGCAGGTTCAGGCTGCTGCCGCCATCCATAAGGACTCGAGTGAGGTGAAATTCATCGATGATTGGGTCTAGGACCAGTGCGATGAATCCGCCATGGCGGATACTAGTGGGATGGTCCCTGCGATTGAAGGTGATCGGACAGGAGGACCATGGGTTGAACTTTGGGGCGACTGGCTCCAACGCATATACATCCCTTAACGCACGCTTCCACTCCCTCTTGGGGATGTGGGTTGCGTATATCATGTTCACCGTCCACACTTGTGGGGGGAACCTCTTCTGCCCTCCGGTGTTCGGCTGCTGGGGCTCCTCCTCGTCATCGCTATGTAGCCCCTTATCTTTGTTTTCGGCGTTTAACTTGCCGGCCTGCTTGAACACCCAACATTCCCTGTTGGTGTGGTTGGCTGGCTTGTCGGGGGTGCCATGTATTTGGCACGAGCGATCGAGTATACGGTCCAAACTAGACGGGCCCGGAGTGCTTCTTTTGAATGGCTTTTTCCGCTGACTTGGTTTAGAGCCTCTGAATCCGGCATTGACTGCCGTATCCTCGGTATTGTCGCTATTGACGCAGCGCTTATGTTTGTTGCGACGTGACCTGCCATTGCTATCCTTGGTATCTGAAGTACCGCGGTTCTTTGATATGTTATTGCCGCGAGCCAGCCAGCTGTCTTCTCCCGCGCAAAAGCGGGTCATGAGTGTCGTGAGGGCTGCCATGGATTTTGGATTTTCCTGGCCAAGGTGCCGGGCGAGCCACTCGTCGCGGATGTTGTGCTTAAAAGCTGCTAGGGCCTCTGCATCCGGACAGTCGACGATTTGATTTTTCTTTGTCAGGAATCGTGTCCAAAATTGCCTGGCCGATTCCTCTGGCTGCTGAATTATGTGGCTCAAGTCATCGGCATCTGGTGGTCGCACATAAGTGCCCTGGAAGTTGTCGGGGAATGCGGCTTCCAGATCTTCCCAACAGCCAATGGATTCTGCTGGCAGGCTGTTGAGCCAATACCGAGCTGGTCCTTTGAGCTTGAGTGGGAGGTATTTGATGGCGTGTAGATCGTCACCGCGGGCCATGTGGATGTGCAGGAGGAAGTCCTCGATCCATACCGCAGGATCTATTGTGCCGTCGTATGATTCGATATTTACGGGTTTGAAACCCTCTGGGATTTGGTGATCCATTACTTCGTCTGTGAAGCATATGGGGTGTGCGGCGCCTCTTTAGTGGGCTATGTTGTGACACAGCTCGAATGAGTCTTGTCCGCTGTGTTCGGCCTGGACGGATTTACTTTTACTTTATCCGGCGTGACAGTTATCGTCTCGCGTAGTGGCGCGCCCTCGTGATCCGTAGATTGATCTTGCGTATTTTGCTTTGTCCTCCAATACGTCTTGCAGGTCTAGCGTGTTTCCCCATGCCTTGTCATTTTTATTTGCGTGGCGTCGGGGTGCGGGCTGAGTTTTTGGCTGAAATGCCTCTCTGTTGCGGCCACGAGGTGGCCGATCAACCACGTCATATGCTGGAGATGTAGGTTTTAATGCTTCCTCCTCCAGTCGGGGTAGCAACCTGCGCTTTGGGTAACTCTTGGAGGGGTGTTCGAGTTCATATTCCTCGGCCGCAAGGACTTCAGTCCATCTGTCAGCTAGCAAATCTTGATCAGCTTGAAGCTGTTGCTGTTTTTTCTTAAGGCTATTTGTCGTGGCTATAAGCCGGCGCTTGAAGTGCTCTTGCTCGGCGGGATCCTCCGGCACGACAAATTTGTCATCGTCGAGGCTTTCCTCGTCTTCAGAGGGAGGCATGTAATTATCATCCTCCGCCTCTCCATCTGCCGCTCTCTCGGGAGGGCTGGCTTCTCCATCCTCCTGCTCTGAATCTTGCTGGAGGGGATTGTTGTCGTTTTCGGCACTGTCCGAAGTTCTATTATCTCCAGTGCTAGTGTCACCGATTTTGCTTTGGCGAGACTTAGAGCGGCGCCGCTGAAGTCAGCGCTTGGGTTGCTTCTTGGAGGGGTCGTCCTCTGCTGTCCCGTCGCCATTGCCTTCTTTGGGTGTGTCCACCATGTAAATATCATAT